>NW_022630995.1:32984265-33492624 GCF_010015895.1 Lontra canadensis
AAAAAAAAAAAAAATCAGGAAGGCAGCAATCACTTCAAAAACAAGCCAACAATCCACCCGGAAAGGTGTTAAAATCCGAGGGGAAACAAGGAAGGTGGGGAGAAGGGAGGCTGAAGCTAGCCGGGTCTGTCTTGTGGACCCCTCCTGACAGCGCACCCCCTTGGGGCTCCTCCTCAAGGGAGTGAGGATGGGATGCCTTCAGCCCTCCTTCCCCTCGTGTCCTTGGGTTCGCGCTGCCGCGGGCGACGACTCCAGCGGACTGTCCCCGAGGCCAAGGTGACTTCCTCGCTCCCGCCTGCCTGTCCCACCTCGCCAGACACCATCCCGCCATTAGCGCATCCTAACCCCACACAGTGGCAACTCCCAACCCCGGCTCTTTGCAGCCACTCGGCCCTTGAAAGATGCCCTATACATGAGATGCCTTCTCATCCACAAACTCTGCAAACGGTCTCATATTTCGCAGCTCTTCCCTTTTTTTCTCTCCCGTCACCCCCACCGGCATTTTCTTCTTCCACCAGCTTTTACCGAACTTTTTGGCACTGCTTTGGATTCGAGTCAATTGCAGTCCACGCAACTGGCTGCGGAGAAATCAACCGAGCGGAGAAAGGCGTCCGCACAAGGTTGCAGAAGCGTCTCGGTTTGCATTTCTGTTTGATCCGAAATGGACTCACATCCTGTATGGTGGATGGACTGTATATTGATGATTCCATTCTTCAAGCAGATTAGACATCTCTGTTGGGATTTTTGGTTTTTTGTTTTTTTGTTTTTTTATTTTAAAAGGCACAAACTATAGATATTAGTTGAATGTTGAGGCTTTAACTTTTTCGGTGTCTTTCTACAACTGTGTTCTGTGACTGAATTGTATCGTGTTAATATCAGTACAGACCGTCTCCTCTACGTGACCGTATAATGTTTTTCTCTTCTTGTAGTCTCTATGGTGTGTCTTTATGGAGTAATAAGGTTCTCACGGGTTCAATTCCTTTGTGTTTAGAGAGACCACGGTTCAGACAATGGTATATATTTTTGTTATCAGGTGCATGTCTGTCTGATTTCTTTTTTCTTCTTGTTGGGACTCTGTTTGTGAACATAAGCGTTATAAGTTATGTTTCAGATTTTCAAATTTATTTATATGTGTTATAATGAATGCTTCTATTTAAAAGGGAAATATTTCTACATGTGCATATAGTTTTCCAAGAGTGTACCATTAACTTGATTGTTGATAATAAAAACAAAAAGCAAGTCTAGCAATTGAACTCTTCTGACTTTTCCTTGATTCGTTTTTGTTCTGTTTTCTTAATTTAATTTTAGAAACGGTAAAAGTGGACAGAAGAAGAAGAAATTGTACAAAATATCCAGAAGCCTCCGAGGCTCTGGCAACCCAAGCCTGCTGGAAGTCTAAATTCACTCAGCAAAATTCAGCCAATATAAAATTTAGTACTTGGGATAGCAGGCAAGAGACTCTGGCCCATGTTTATTTGTCTCTCAGTCACGGAGCACGAAAGGATACCAGTGTGTTGATAAAAATTTTCACATGGGTGCTTAGGCTGAGGCCAGAGGGCTCAGTGGCAGTGAAAGCAGGTTTCAGATACCTGGCTTCGAGAAAGACTCAGAAGTGAGGATTTGTGTATATGTGCTTTCAGGACCAATGGCATCTGGTGAAGTCCAAGTGGTCCAGCTTCCTTAAGCCCTGCAGAATGCCAGCAGCCCGGAAGGTCTCTGTGTGAGCAAGTGACTCAGGATGGCTGTTGGCCTGAGAACACCTCTGCAATGTTGGTGTGTTTGGAGAAATAACACACGGGCAGCCACTGAATTAGTGAGCGCTGGCGTGTAGCAGTTTTGGCTTTCCATGCATTATCTCATCTACCCCCCAAACAACACCCGGAAGCAGGTACAATTCCTATATTTATTTTTCTTTTAAACAGATGAGATGCTAAGGCAACAGAAAAGTTAACTTGCTCAAGAGGCTCCTGTGTGTGAGTGATGGGGCTGGTCTTTGAACCCAAGAGATCTGATTCCAGAGCCTGCCCATGAACTACACCAGTGGTTCCCAAAGTGTTGTCCCTGGACCAGCAGCACCAACATCACTTGGGAACTTGTTTGACACACGAATTCTTAGACTCCATTCCAGATCTACCGAGTCAGAAACTCTGGACTCGGGGGCAGGTATATATGTTTTAATGAGTTCTATGGAGGATATGAGAACCACTGAATGATACTTTAAGAAACCCAAACAGGAAGGTTCCAGAATTGGGACTACTTTGGGAACAGGTGAGTGTGTGGTGGCAGTGTGGGGTGGGGGGGGAGGGCTGACAGCTTCAGTGATCCCCTTTTAGAAGGAAGGAATCATCACCACAGCCCCCAAATGGCATTCTGCTTCCTCCTTGAGCTCTTTGGTTGGGCCACCTTCTTCAAGCAGAGGCCTGTGTGTTCCTTCTGTGGCCTTATCAATAGATGACTCAGTTCCCCTCATCTGAGAGGAGCCTGCAGTCTGCTGGCTCTGGTCTGAGGATTAGCTGCTGATCTGGCTTGAATTTATTAGAATTTTTCACCTTCTGCATCCAAATGGGGCTTGCATCAAATCAGGCAGGTTTCAGTTAGAATTTTCTAAATATTTGGATCTTATCTAACTTCTAACAGTTTTTCTAAAGGGCTTTTTTTTTTTTTAAGATTTTATTTATTTATTTGACAGACAGAGATCACAAGTAGGCAGAGAGGCAGACAGAGAGAGAGGGTGAAGCAGGCTCCCCGCTGAGCAGAGAGCCCGATGCGGGGCTCGATCCCAGGACCCTGGGATCATGACCTGAGCTGACGGCAGAGGCTTAACCCACTGAGCCACACAGGTGCCTCTCTAAGGGGCTTTTAAATAGTCTTTCTTAAAAACAAAACAAAACAGAAAAACCTATCTCTAAATGCCCTATACAAACTCCCCAAGACAATTTTCAACAAACAATGACATTAGTTGTGCTGGTCTAAAATGCCAACAATTGCTAGAGGCCTTAGACCCCAGTCCTCCATCGTAAATGTAATTTACAAGGTCTGGGAGAGGCAAAAGGAAGAGCAGGACTTTATAAATGAAAAGAACACTCAAAGCCCAGGTAACCAAGTCCTAGGCTTGGCTGGAGGAAAATTAGGCTTCCCTTAGGCATTGAGGGACCCCAAGCAAGCCTCTGCAAGCTGATGGGTGGAACAGTGGGGCAGGCATTCTGGAGAAGGCAAGACCAGGGGAAAGAAACGAAATAAGAAATAGAGGAAGAAAGGAGGAAGAGAACGAAGAGGAAAGACAAATAGCCAAAGAAGAGTCTCTAGAAACCTCAGCGAAGGTCCTAGAAATCCTTTCAGATGGGCACAAACTAGATAAGCATCCCCACATCCCCTTCTTTTGGCCTTGACCTGCTTTGAACAACTTATCTCCAGGATAAGGGACGCTGGAGATTAATGAGGAAAATATGCTTCCCATCCCTGCATCACTCTAGCTTCCCAGAGGACTGCATTTCTAATGTCTGGAGGCACCCAGCTTTAGTATTTTAAATATCAACTTCTTTTTAATTTGGGTCACCTCTGCCTCTCATAATGGTCAAAGCAGCAAACTATTAGGAGGCAAGTTTAAGATCAAATGCAAAATAATGCCCCTGTAATATGTTGGAACCTAGTGGCAGGACACTGTGTCTCTGGAGTTGTGTCATTTCCTTGGAGCCCTGCATAGTGTGAACAAGCTCACTTTCACTTTTCCTCTCCTAAAGAATTTGCATTTTGGCTCATCAAGGCATCCTTTTTCCTGGCAACTCTGGGACCACATGTGACTTCACAAAAACTGCATGAGCTGATGCCAGATGGCCGCCTCTAAGCCAAGTCTCTTTCAGGATGGCTGAGTCCGGAAAACCAGAGCGGTTTCGGACGAGAGCAGAAAACCAGACAAATAGTCGCTGTCCACAGCTCCCCTCAGACGCTACTCTGTGGTGACCTCACATCCTTAGGCAAGCAGCCTGTGGCTAGACAGAGATGATCCTCAATTCAGGGGAAAGATCCATGTGCCTGGGAGCCTGATTTTTCAACTACGGATGAGAAGAATAATACAGACCTGTGGGGGTGTTGGTGGGATTAAATACAACGTAAAAGTATCAGCATAACAGGAAGTTTCAGCAAATGTCAGATGTGATCATGATGATGTTGACGGTGATCACAATGATGATGTAACTTCTAGATCTTTCTTGATCTCCCTAGCTCAGGCCTCAGAAGATTAAAAAGAGCCCTCCACTGTCACTGAAGTCAATGGTCCAGGAACACAGAGTGGGAAGAATATGTAAAGATTGGCCTTGGAGAACCTCACTGACAGTGACGGTCATAGCCAAAGGCTGAGAAAATAACTAGCGGTATTTACTGAACGCTCATTCTATGCCGGGCATCTTTAAGCTTACGAGCTTTAAAGCATTTATTTTTTTTAATTTTTAAATTTTTTTAGAAAGAGAAAAAGAGAGCAAATGGACGAGGTTGTGGGGGGGAGGGGTAGAGGGAGAGAGAAAATCTTAAGCAGGCTCCACACCCAGCCAGGAGCCAGACATGATGGGTGGGTGGGTGGATCTCACAACCCTGAGATCATGTCTTGAGCCAAAATCAAGAGTCGGTTGCTTAACTGACTGAGCCTCCTAGGTGCCCCTAAATATTCTCTTCATTTTTTAGAAGAAGGCTCCACACCCAGTGTGGGGCTTGAACTCACAATCCTCAGCATGATGGGTCAGACGCTGTACAGACTAAGCCACCAGGTGCTCCCCAAGCTTTAAAGGATTGAGTCCTCACAACTACCCTATGAGAAAAGTAGTTCCCATTTTTTTCTTAGGAGGAAACTGAGGCATGGAGGGGAGTTAGGTAATAGGGTCAAGGGTACACAGCTAGTAATATTGCAACAGGAATCCAACTGCCGCTGGTTTGCCTCCACAGCCTACTCTCTTTATGGTTTCTGCAAGAAGAAGACTTCATTTCAGCACCGGAGTCACAGATTTCCAGACCTGGAAGGACATCTCAATTTGCAAAAAGACACAGAAAGGGAGGTGAAATTTAGAAGAGACAACAGGAGGAGTGGTGCTGGAACGAGAATCCCAGCCAGATTCTAAAGGAAGTCGGAGGCCTGAAAGGGATACCCAGGAGGAGGGAGAATGTTCTCTGCAAGCCAACATATTCATAGTTCATGGTGTCTTTCTGGTAAGTGAACAAGACAAGGAGTAGCCAGAGGTATGGAACATGAAAGGGCAAAGGACAGTTGCACCTATGAAGTGTGGAACATTGGTCGGTGGTTTGGAATGGATGTTAGGAATGGATGTCTACCTCTAGGCTCATTTATCACTGCCATGACAGATGGATGGCACAAATGGCAAAAGCCCACCTGAGTGCTTAATTTTCCAGCCTTGATTCTAAAGTGAGTATCCACAAAGCTACACAGACAAATGATGACTGAATGCCTTCACCCAGTGGTACTTCCATGTTGGAAGGCAAAGACATGCTACTTCCCTAGGCCAGTAAGGCAGGTTAATGTGAGAAAGCCTAGGCCATGTCCCTATCGCCATGGTAGACATTTTGGATTGTGTTAGTCTTGGCTTAGTTCAGGAGTTCTTAACCTTAGGTCCATGAATACAATTCAAAAAGGATATGAAAAAAATATATATGTACATTTCGTAATTTCTACCGAAATTTACCAATTTCTTTAATGATAAGTGTAGGCCACAAAGCCATCTTCTGTTAGTATCTGTGACTGTCACCGATGGAAATCACAGATATTTTTATTTCATATTAATGTTTTTGAAGCTATTTCAATATATCATTAATATCATTAACTTGAAATTATAGTAATTATTGGACTAGCCACTAGATCTTCTTATTGAATACATTAATAAGAAGCACACACATAAAAGAATCATGTACATGACTATATTACAAATTATGGAGGCAGCCCAAGTGTCCATTGATAGATGAATGGATAAAAAAGATGTGGTTATAAAATAGAGTATTAGTATTATTGAGCCATAAAAAAAAGGAAATCTTGCCATTTACAATGACATAGATGGAGCTAGAGAGTATAATCTTAGCAAAATAAGTCAGTCAGAGAAGGGCAAATCAAATACCATATGATTTCACTCATCTGTGGACTTTAAGAGACAAAACAAATGAGCAAAAAGAGAAAAGAGAGAGAGAGACAAGCCAAGAGACAGATTCTTTTTTTTTTTTTTAAGATTTTATTTATTTATTTGACAGACAGAGATCACAAGTAGTCAGAGGCAGACAGAGAGGGAGAGGGAGGGGCAGGCTCCCCACTGAACAGAGAGCCCGATATGGGGCTGGATGCCAGGACCCTGAGATCATGACCTGAGCCAAAGGCAGAGGCTTAACCCACTGAGCCACCCAGGTGCCCTAAGAAAAGATTCTTAACTGTAGAGAACAAACTGATGGTCACCAGAAGGGAGCCAGGTGGGGGATGGGGGAAACAGGTGATGGGGATTAAGGAAGACACCTGTCGTGATGAGCACGTGGTGTTGTATAGAATTGATAGAATTGCTAAATCACTATATTGTACATCTGAAAACAATATAACACTGTATGTTAACTATACTGGAATTTTTAAAAAACCTTAATAAATAAAAAAATACATATTTTTGATAATTGTATTTTAATCAGCTTCTTTTTTAATCCTGTGCATTTTAGGGGTGCCTGGGTGGCTCATTGGGTTAAGCCTCTGCCTGCGGCTCAGGTCAAGATCTCAGGGTCCTGGGATCCAGCCCCACATCGGGCTCTCTGCTCAGCGGGGAGCCTGCTTCCTCCTCTCTTTCTACCTGTCTCTTTGCCTACTTGTGCTCTCTCTCTGTCAAATAAATAAATAAAATCTTTTAAAAAATATCTTATGCATTTTAGTTTTTACATTTAAAAATGTTATCTATTTTTTTTATTAGGCTCCATCCCCAGTGTGGAGCCCAACCTGGCGCTCGAACTCAGGACCCTGAGATCAAGACCCAAGCTGAGATCAGGATGAGATGCTTAAACAACTCAGCCACCCAGGAACCCCGAAAATGTTATCTTGAAAGGGTGATATGGACATCGCCAGACTGACAAGGGATCTATGTCACACAAAAAAGCTAAGAGCTCCTGGCTAATTGATGAGAACAGGTCGTGCCTCCCACTCTGTGAAGCTCTGACTTTCAGAATCTCTCATGTAATCCATTTATTCTACAGAAGGAAGAAATCATAGAAGATAGAATAAAACAACCCCCCAAAGCTGAACGAAGAAAGCTATAAGGATTTTAAAGACCACTGGCTGAGTGGTGGAGACAGAGACAGCCCAGGAGAAGAGGAGGTGATTCCAAGGTTTTAGTGGGACTTGAATGTGGCCTACTATTTGCTGAGTGTTTACACAAAATAGGCACAGTGCTGAGCACATCCCAAAGCAGCCCCCTATGAGGAAGGTGGTGCTTTCCTTCTTTACACTATTGAAGTTCAAAGCCAATCACTTGTCCAAGCCACGCTGCTAATGGCAAAGTCAGGACCCAACCCAAAGACAAGCCTCTTAACCAATATGCTAAAAAGGTTTAAAAAAAAAAAAAAAGAAAAAGAAAGAAGCAAAGAAAGAAAGAAAGAAAGAAAGAGAGAGACAGAGAGAGAGAAAGAAAAGGAATTTTTTATTCGCCTGTCACTCACTTTATTTTTTTGCCTGAACCTGAAGCTATTTGGTTTGTTAAAATACCCTAAGGCCAAGTGATTGAGCAAGGATGTTGCTTTAGCCATGTGTTTCATGTCAAAGACCTCCCTCTGGGGAAAAGTCAGACATCAAGGGGGAAATAAAGTCTTCTTACCTGGACATAATTTCATTAGGGAACCAAATGGATGGCTGTTTGCTCTTTGCTACCCGATGATTGAAGCAGTGATTTCCAGAACAGGAAGAGCCTGGGTGTAAAATTAATTTCTCAGAGCCCCCAGCAGCATGGCCACCCCAGGCAAGAGTGGAGCGTAAGCCCAGCATGTCGGAGGCCCAAGGGCTTGTACCTTTAGAGTCCTTACCATGTGTTAGACACACTGCTGTTGGGCATTTGTTTGTCTTACAGGTTTTCAAGACTCCTGAGGTAGATACGATTCTCATCTTACAGGTTAAAAAGAATCCAAGTAACAGAAAGGCTGAGCTCCTTGCTTAAGATCCCAGAGCTGCCGAGTGCTCCGAACCCCTGTCCATTTGACCCTAAAGCCTCATTCTCTTGGGGGTTCCAGAGTCTGGAAGATTCACTGAGATGACAGGCTAGAGCCTGGTACTACTGCCTGTAGCCTGCTACTCACACATTAAGCCAATGTCCTGAAGGGTGGGAAGAGTAATGAAAATGTTCCAGAATTTGATCATGATGATGGCTACCCAGCTTTGTGAATATACTAAGTCCTACTGAATTAAAATTTTTTTGTCCTTTAAATTTTTTTTTAGGATTGATTTATTTACTTGACACAAAGAGAGAGAGAGAGAGCACGAGCAGAGAGAGCTGGAGAGGGAGAAGCAGGCTCCCCGTTGAGCAGGGAGCCCAACCTGAGACTCGACCCCAGGACCCTGAGATCATGAACTGAGCTGAAGGCAGACGCTTAACCCACTGAGCTACCCAGGCACCCCTTGAACTGTATACTTTAAAAGGGTGAGTTAACTTTATGGTATGTGAATCATAACTCAATTTTTTTTACTGAATAAAACTGACATTTAACATTGTATAAGTTTAAGGTACATAGTATGCTACTTTGATACATTTATATATTATGATTGCTGATACAGTGATATTTATCACATCACTCACAATAATAATTATAGTACAATATTATTGTTATATTCATTATACTGTGCATTATATCTTACTGGCTTACTTACTTACTGGTTACAGTTTGTACCCTTAAATACCATCACTCTTTTCCCCCCAGCCCTCATTCTCTGGTAATCATCATTATACTCTGTTTTTTATAGATTTAACATTTTTAGATTTCTCATATAAGTGATTTCACATACTACTTGTTTTTCTCTGTTTGACTTACCTTGTTTAACATAACATGCCTGAGGTCCATTCATATGGCATATGAAAGGATATCTTCCTGGGATTCCGGGGTGGCTCAGTCAGTTAAGCATCTGCCTTCATGATCCTAGGGTCTTGGGATCGAGTCCTGCATTGGGATCTTTGTTCAGTAGGGACCCTGCTTCTCCCCCTGCCTGTGGCTCCCCCTGCTTGTGCTTGCTTGCTTTCTCTGACAAATAAATAAATAAATAAATAAATAAAAACAAAAAAAAAAAAAGAAAGAAAAGGATATCCTCCCTCCTCATGGCTGAATAAAATTCCATCATCTACATGTACCACATTTAAAAATAACCATTTATCCACTGGTGGGCATTAGGGTTGTTTCCATATCTTGGCTATTGGGAATAATGCTGCGATAAACAAGGGAATGCAAATATCTTGTCAGAGCCTTGGTTTTAGGCACGTGATGGCTACTTTGCAGACCAGATGCTGTTCACCAGCGCCCTGTGCTGCCCTTCCTCTGCAACCACGTCTGACAAACTCAGTATGGTTGAGACTGAGAAATTCGATGTCAAAATTGAAGAAGACAGAAACACAAAAGAAAAATCCATTGCCTTCAAAAGAAATGATTGAGCTGGAGAAGCAAGCAGGTGCATTGCAAATGAGGTGTTGCCACCAGTATGTACTGTGTATCTCACAAGCATTGCCCTTCTTTCAGCTGTTTCACTTTGTAAGATGCAAAGAGGTGGGATCAAGTTTAAATGACTGTGCCGTCCTCTTTCACATTAAAGAATCGAGAACTACTGACAGCGAAGGCTGAGTTGGCCTCTCCCATCTGCCTGTCTAGCTGGCGGGGGCGGAAAGAACTTGCATCTTGGTGAAAGAATGCATCTTGGGTGGGGTCAATAGAGAAATCCAGAGTAAAAACCAAGCTGGTCCAAAGTGTCCTACGGTAGATATATTTTTAGTTCTTTGACGAATCTCCATATTGTTTTCCATAGTGATTGGACTTATTTACATTGCCATCAAAAAAATGTATAGGGTTCTGTTTCATTACATCCTCACCAGCAACTCTTATCTTTTTTTTTTTTTTTAAGATTTTATTTATTTTGAGAGAGAGAGAGTGAACAAGTGAGCGTATGGGCAAATGGGGAGAGGAACAGACAGAAGGAGAGGGAGAGAGACAATCTCAAGCAGAGTCTGCGCTGAGCACAGAGCTCCACGTGGGGCTCCATCCCACAACCCGGAAATCGTGACCTGAGCCGAAATCAAGAGTTGGTTGCTTAACTGACTGAGCCACCAGGTAGCCCCTGGCTATTAACTTCTTATCTGTTATATGGCCTGCAAAAATTTTCTTCCTTTCTTGGGTTGTCTTCATTCTGTTCATTGTTTCTTTTGCTGTACAGAATACAGCTTTGGAGTTTGATGTAATCCTCCCATTTGATGATTTTGGCTTTTGTTGCTTGGGCTTTTGGTGTCAGGTCCAAAACCAGTATCAACAAGCTTCTTCCCTTTTCTTCTAGGAGTTTGATGGTACTGGGTCTTATGTTTTAGTCTTTGATCCACTTTGAGCTAACTTTTGTGAGTGGTGTGAGAAGGGGTCCAATTTCTTTATTCTTTATGTGTTTCTCCAAAGTTCCAACACCAGTTGTTAAAGTGAATATTTTTTCCCCGCTGGGTGTTCTTGAGTTCTTTGTCAAATTTTAGTTGATCATATATGCTGGGATTTAATTCTGGGCTTTTTGTTTTGTTCCACTGATTGATATATTTATTTTTGTACCAGTGCCACACTGTTTTTATTACTATGGTTTGTAGGATTGTTGAAGTTCTGAAGGACGATGCCTCCGGACTTGTTCACTTCTCAGTTTTTGTTTTGTTTTGTTTTAAGCAGAGACTAATACGGGAAACCCAACATCATTTTGTCTTCCTGTGTGATAACCTTGATTTCTTGCAGGCATAATTCATGTACACCTTCATCCTGGGCTTAAGTCAGAACAATATAAATGAACAGAGAGAAGAGAGTGGAAAATCTTACTGTTTTCTTAAGCAATTATCCTTTTTTTCCCCCAAAACAAAGTAGGAAAAAATTCTTAAGACAAAGACTTCACCTTATCTTGTGGTAGTTTTTTCAACCTAATCATTAAAAGTCTGGAGAGCTGTTAAAATAGACACTGAAAGCATCCTTATGCCTGACCATATAGTGAAGCAGTCATGCATGGGAACTCTTCTGTAGGGTCATTCTCATCTTCTATTGAAGGAAAAGAAGTCACATTTAAAGCATATTTGAAAAATGCTCAAGGGCATTCTTCACTTTTACTGAGATTTTCTTCAAGTCCATTGAAACATAAACAAGTAATTTCTTAAAAAAACTCTCAAAAGATGGGATGCCTGGGTGGCTCAGTCGGTTAAGCGTCTGCCTTTGGCTCAGGTCATGATCCTGGGGTCCCACTCCGGCTCCTTTCTCGAGGGGAGTCTGCTTCTCCCTCTGCCTGCTGCTCTCCCTACTTGTACACATGTGCTCATGCTCTCTCTTTCTGAGATACATAAAATCTAAAATAAAATTCTAGACTAAATTTTCAGCACACATTTATTAGCAGAAATCAGGGTAACCGACCTAAAAGTTTGTTTTATGTTTTGTTTTAAGGTCTTTGGAGGAGTATAGCCAATGCTGGTGTATGAGTTTTCAAGAAGACTCAAGTTGCTTTTTGAAGAGCTGATTTTCTGGCCCTAAAACAATCGTGTCTTTCTGTTAACTTGGGATTCTCCTGCTCATTTGGTTTCCATAAAGGAATGCAACATGGTTCCATCGTGCCTTGAAGGGAAAGGAAAAATGTGACAAGAGACTGCTAACTGTTCCCTGATAAATAAGGTGAGTAAGAGAACCTTATGACTTTTTGACTGGGTGGGACATTTCCCACCTAGGCAGAAACTACATTTCCCAGCCTCCCTTGGATCTGGACATTTCCATATGCCTAAGCTCTAGCCCATGAGATGTGAACAGAAGTGATAGGTGCCACTTCTAGGTCTTGACCTTTCAAGAAAGGTACTTTCCCTTCACTTTTCTCCTTGCTGTGGGTGGTGAAGCATAAGGGGCCTGGCCCATGGACTACTCCTTGGAGTAGGACCATCTTATTACCCTTTACTGAGAGAAACACATAACTTATTCCATTGGCAGTTGTTTGGTTTGTGTTAAACAATTGAACCATTGCCTTAACGAATGTAAGATGAGGAGTTGACATTTGTGCCAAGTGTCCAGTAGGATTCACCAGATGGACTGGGGTGTGAGAAGGGCATTCCAGGCTATTCCGTGTACAAAGCTGGGGAAACTTTAATGATTTTTTTTTAAAGAGCCAGTAAGGGTGGCTCAGTGGGTTAAAGCCTCTGCCTTTGGCTCAGGTCATGATCCCAGGGTCCTGGGATTGAGCCCCACATCCGGCTCTCTGCTGAGCTGGGAGCCTGCTTCCCCCCCTCTCTCTGCCTGCCTCTCTGCCTACTTGTGATCTCTGTCTGTCAAATAAATAAATAAAATCTTAAAAAATAAATAAATAAAAGAGCTAGTAAGTGGCAGATGGATTAGATAATTCAAGTCCATTGTTATCAAAGTCCATAATTATTTTGCAAAACCATTAGTATGAAGTTCACTTAAGATTTTTATTCCCCAAAGGTGCCTGGGTGGCTCAGTTGTTTGGCGTCTGCCTTCAGCTCAGGTCATGATCCCAGGGTCCTGGGATCAAGCCCCGCATCAGGCTCCCTGCTCAGTGGGAAGCCTGCTTCTCCCTCTCCTCTGCCTGCGGCTCCCCACACTGTGCTCTCTCTCTGTTAAGTAAATGAATGAAAAATCTTTTAAAAAAGAAGAAAAACAATTTTTTATCCCCCTGGAAAATATTGATGGACTTGAGTATTACCTACATGAACTGCCAGCTTTGTGATTCACTGGGAAATCCCAGAACAGCTTTTTCACCAGAATAATGATATGAAAACCAGTCCTAACCAATCCTAGTGCAAACAGTGTTGAAGAACAGCCCACCAAAGAGAGAATAACCACAGGGCTCTTATCCGATGTGGTTCGCTCCTTCTAAGTAGAAAATTCCTGAACAGGAGATTCCTGGGTTAACAAAATGACATAATTGTCTTAAAGTAAACAAACAAACAAACAAACAAACAAAACAACTCTTCAAAATGCAACTGGTGTCTTCTTACAAAAACTCAGATGCCATGGGACACCTGGGTGGCCCAGTTGGTTGGATGACTTCCTTCGGCTCAGGTCATGATCCCGGAGTTCCCGGATCGAGTCCCACATCGGGCTCCCAGCTCCATGGGGAGTCTGCTTCTCCCTCTGACTTCTCCTTGCTCATGCTCTCTCTCATTGTCTCTTTCTCAAATAAATAAATAAAATCTTTAAAAAAAAAAAAAAACCTCACATGCCAGAATCATCTCTATTTCTCAAAATACCTTACAACAAAGCATGAAGCAACCTTCCCAAGGGCTAGATTAGGGGGATTAGGTTTAAATAATCTTTTTTGCAGCACATCTAGAAACATATTTAGCTTCATGAAAAAGGAAACCCACTACTAACAGCCAGTAATAATAATAATATTAACTTTAAAAAAATATTTTATCTATTTATTAGAGAGAGAGAGAGAGAGCAGGAGAGGGAAGAAGGTCAGAGGGAGAAGCAGACTCCCCATGGAGCGGGGAGCCCAATGCGGGACTTGATTCCAGGTCTCTGGGATCATGATCTGAGCTGAAGGCAGTCGCTTAACCAACTGAGACACCCAGGTGCCCCAATAATATTAACTTTTATTCGGGATTCATCATGTGTTAGTAACTGCACTAAGTGCTTCACACACATTATCTCATGTAATCTTGGCAGCAATCTTGTGAGGTGGGTGCTATAATTATCCTCATTTTAGAGGTAAGGAAACAGGACTTAGATTAAGTAGCTTAAGTTCTACAGCTGGTAAGCAACAGAGCCACTACTTGAGTGGAACTCGGTTCAGCCTGACTCCAGAGTCTCCCCTGCTCCACGCCCTCTGGTTAAACACAGCAGTCTTGTGCTTACGCATACATTAGAGCATAAAACCTTCCTCATGACCCAAAAGAGGCTTGATGGCGCACAAGCTGGTATTTGCATACAGTCTTGTGTATGATTAAGTATTCAAGAGCCTTTTGTTGTTGCATGCTTGAGCCTCTAGGTTCTAAAGCCCAGACTTCCACCAGCTAATACTTACCATTTCCCTGTGCCTGGGCCTACCAGGGGCCCCCAAGGAAACGGAGCAAGAAGGATTCCAAGGTGCTCCGGCATGGATAAGGTCCTCATGGGGTCTCCCTTGGATGCTTGCCCATCACTCCTCTTTCAGGCAGCCTTCCTCAGAGCCCAGTGCATGGTCCAAGAGCCAGAAGCAGCCATACAAGGTTGAGTTTAGGAGGATGGCTCCAAATGACAAGGGTTACATCATTAGGTCCTCCCTCTTCAGGACCCAAGACTTTTTCCTAGGAGCAAACGGTCACCGCCTCTTCCCCCAGCACAGTGCCCAAGTCACCACGCCACTTCGGTAAGTACTGTAGTAGATTAATTCAGGAATGCCAACACTTTTCAGTCTGAGCCGGGGACATCTGTTGCCGGTGATAAACGGATTATACTTAACCAAAGGCCAACAATGTCCCCAAACTTATTTACAGGTCTCGAACCCCCTGCACGGCTCAACTGAGTCAGAGTCTGATTAATTTCACCTAGCCCTCCCAGCAGCCTTATGGGTAGGTGTTATTATTCCCATTTTCCAGATGTGTACACTCAGGTTTGGACAGGGATGAATAACTTGCCTCAGATGGCTTGGGGAATAAGTGGTGGAAATTTGGATTCCAAACCCCATGCACTCTATCTAGTGGTTCTGCTGCTTCCACTAAACCCATGTTTAGAATGGAAAAATTACGGAAATGACAATCATCCATGGGCACACATGACATTCTTTGCACTGTGCCCTTTGGGTATTTGAAACAAGGAAAATCCACATAAAAATACCCATCGCCCTCAGCCGCCAGTACTGCTGGGAGCAGAGCATCTTCTGAGATCACTGGTTGTTATTGAATAACAAGACCTTGCAGGAGTTAAGCATCAGCTCCAAGGCCATTCAGACCTGGAGGAGCTAGGCCAGACCCCAGAGTGTCAGAATGATCCGGCCTTTTCCCTGCAGCAAGATCATTTCCAACCACAGCCAGGGACGGCAGAAACATTAGCAAGCCTGCAACATCAAAACGGCCAGATCAATTCGCAGAAGCACTTCTAAGGGAAACAAATCGATAAATTCCTTCCCCTAAAGATTGACAACATCATCAGGAAGCAACAGATGCATTTTAGAGCCCAGTGTGCTCTTCTGCGGTGCTGGGGAGCTACGCTCCCTGCGCTACAGTTTTGTCTCAGGAAAAGCAGTTGTAAATCAGTGGTTGAACATCAGAGCTCGCAGCACCTGTCATGACAATAAAAACTAACATTCCCAATGCACCAGGCAGGTTTCAAAGTGCCATCAGATACTTTGTCTCTTTCAGTTAAGATCCTGCAAGGTAGACCTTACGGTCCCCAGTTCACAGGTGGAATTCAGCGAAACCAAACCACCCAATTTGCTTAAAACCATGATTATTATTATTTATTTTTAAACATTATTTATTTATTTGAGAGATAGATAGAGAGAGAGAACGAGAGTGAGGACAAGCAGGTAGAAGAGCCGAGGAAGAGGGAGAAGCAGGCTTCCCGCTGAGCAGGGAGACCGACGTGGGGCTCAATCCCAGGACCCTGGGATCTTGACCTGAGCTGAAGGCAGACACTTAACGGACTGAGCTACCCAGGCGTCCCTATTATTATTATTTTTTATAACCAAGGTGACTTGGAATCTCATATCTTGCCACTGGTAGAGACTTGATTCACTCTCTTTCCCACTTTTGCAATTTTGATACATCAGAGAAACTCTGTGTCATTGACTATTTTTCTTTTCATGAACCTCATTTTTATTACCTAAATAAATTTATGTTAAAAGGGGATTTCTTATCACTATTATAAAACAGCATGATTTCCTAGAAACAGAGATCATAAGGGACTGTGTAAACTTTAAAAAGAAAAGGATACATAATACCGTTACCAATGATACATGGACCACACTCTGTGAACAGAGAATTATACTGTGTCTTCATGAGGAAATAGGATGTAGTGATGTTCAGTTTTGGGGTCCTGAAACATGAACTCGATGTAAGTAAGCTGTGGGTTGTTTTTTTTGTTTGTTTGTTTTTGACAGACAGACATCACAAATAGGCAGAGAGGCAGGCAGAGAGAGAGGGAGGAAGCAGGCTCCCTGCTGAGCAGAGAGCCCGATGTGGGGCTTGATCCCAGGACACTGAGATCATGAACTGGGCTTGATCCCAGGACCCTGAGATCATGAACTGGGCTGAAGGCAGAGGCTTTAACCCACTGAGCCACCCAGGCACCCCTGTGGGTTGTTTTTGTTTTTGCCCAAATTGATAGAACAAAGTTCACTTTATCTTTACAGTGATAAAGACTGTAAGGTTTTAGGCCAAATAAAAAGGAGTCGTTCCCTCCTCTCTCCCTTCCAGAGGCCCTGCTCCAGGCCACTGCCCCAGGTGAGTGGAGGTATTGGGAAGAGTAAGCCAGGGCAGGTTTCCTGAAAGAACAGAGACAAAAAGTTTCCAAATAATACTGTCACTTAGACAAATGAAACCAGACCAGTGTTCCATGCACACAAAACAGAAATTGGCTAACATTTTAGTTAACACACCATGAGAAGGGGTGCTGGCCTGCTCAGTCAGTGGCTGCGACTCTCCATCTCAGCTGTGAGTTTGGGCCCCCCCGCTGGGTGTAGAGATTACTCAAAACTATAAAATCTTTAAATAAATAAATAAATAAAATACCATGGAGCAGCAAGGAAAAGCATCTCACCTCGCTGCTTCACCCCTGAGATCAACCTATCACTGAAATTTGTTTAAGAGCCATTTAAGTATTATTGTGAGTCCTAACACCAAAGTGCTCTCTCCCCTGCCTGTCCTCGGATTTTTATCAATCTCCCCTCCCCCACATTCCCTGGACAGGCCTTTAATCAGCACCCTCAGAGAAGCGGCCTGAGCTCAGCACCTCCCCCGCTCCCCAGGGTTACCTGGCCCATCCTGGCCCATCCTGAGGGTCTCCTCTGTTCAGTTCCTTCCTTGCAGGCTAATCCCCTCCAATTCATCCTCCACCAGTTGCCTGCATCCTCTTTCCAGAGTACAGCTCTCCATCACCCCGCAAGTGTCCCTGGACATTCTTAACGGCTCCCTGTTGTTATAGGATAAAATCTAAATTCCTTAATAGGGCCACATGGCCCTTCACGAGGCTCCCGCCACATCCCTCTCTTTTTTTCTAGCCTTCCAAATTTTACCCAAAAAGCATCTGATTTAAAGGATGTGTTTTATGGATAACATTAAAACTTAACTCTTGGTTACCTCCCTCCCCTTTCTCTACTGGTCTCTTGCCACCACCTTGAACTCTTCTAACAGGAGTCCAGAAGACACCCAACAAAGCCTTGGGGATGGATCTGCAGAGAACAGGGGAAGTTTGCACCTCCAGTCCCGGTGTTCTTCGTGAGCAAGGCCAAAGAAACACAGAAAAATCATTTGCCAATCCATGAATTATGCATAGATCTCTAGTTCCCTTCCCACAGGTAATTCTTTAAAAACAAAGATTATTCATCGATTACTTCCTTTTAGTAAGTGGAAATGCTGACGGAAATTTGGTGCATGGTGTGAAACACAAGACTTCAGAAATTCAAATACACGTTTAGAAAAGCATACATTTTCATCTATCAGCTGACAATGAGGCGGAAGGCTGTTTCTTCTTAAGCAATTGCCAGTTCGGGAGAAGTGTAAAACCCCAGCATAATTCATGAGTTGGTTCCTTTTCCTGTTTTCAAATGTTAGTCCGGATTTGGTAGGAAATAAGCCCACGCGTATATTTAAGACATCCTACTTCATGCTGCCTTTGCCTTACAAGGTCTGTGGATTCACCACAAATTCATTCTTTTACTCAACAGATACTGTCGAGTGTCTACTCGGGGCCAGGAGTATTCTGAAAGATAGGATTGTTTGATGTGAGGATTGGTAATATCCAATATTACAAATCTTTGCTCTAATCCACACGTGACCTGAAATGTTCGGTGCAGATGGCTTCGCTGGTTATGCTGTAGAAGCTACAGAGTTACGAATGGAAAATTAAAGAAATCTGTCACCCCCTTTCTCTCCTCCTGACTACAACCTGCCGTCCTCCAAGTCGGTAGCCGGCTGCCCATTAGTAACCTCACCACACAAGAAATCCTGCACCGCAGCACGTGGGTGGCTCAGTCGGGTAAGTGTTGGCCTTCAGCTCAGGTCATGATCCCACAGTCCTGGGATCAAGTCCCTCATGGGGGGGGCTCCCTGCTTAGCGGGGAGTCTGCTCCTTCCTCTCCCTCTGATCCTCCTCCCTGCTTGTGCTCTCCCTCTGTCTCAAACACATCAATAAAATCTTAAAAAAAAAAAAAAAAGAAATCCTGTATAATCTCTGCTTTTTCTGTTGAAAAACGGAGACATATACATTAGGTGACCTGATTGTGGTCCCACTACAAATTCTTGTGCTGGTTTGTGCTGGGGTGTGTGTGTGTGTGTTGTGTGTGTGTGTGTGTGTGTGTACACATGCACACCCCTGGGGTCGGGGGGTAGGGCCATGGGTAAGAGTAGGAAAAGAGTGAAGATAGAGGGTAAGAAAGAAGAATAAAACAAAAGACTTACTTTTATTGAGTGCCTACTGCATGTCAGTCCCCCAGAATACCCTAGTTCATTCAAGCCACATAGCGATTTGTGGTAAATACTATTATTTCTACATTCTACCAATGTAGTCAGACATATTGTAAACAAGGGACTGGGGTACAGACCCATTCTTTTCAGCACTCCAAGCTAGTACCCCGGCCTGGTTGCCCATATCCAATGTTCTGTCCACGCCATCACACTTCTCTAACCCACTGAAGGAAGGATTTGATGTACCCAAGATGTCCTTCGGTGGACTACCTATTTCATTAATTGTGTCTTGCTCACATTTTAATTTCCTAAAGTCTTGTTTGTATTGCTTGGTCACAGGGCATGAGTGTCTCTTACTCATGAGCTGAGCTTTTTTTTCCTGTAGCGAAATAAACATCGCCCACGGGGGTCATATTCACCAATGTTATGCGTCATGGAAATAGGACTATTTCAACTTCTGGTTCTGTGTATCTAAAGCAAGATTTCAAATGGAAAATAAGGATGAGGTTCAGTAACCTCTGTCTAGTGCACTTCTGTCTTTATTTTGGAGTGGATTCAGTGGCTGAAAGAGGAACTGGGATGGCCAGGATCACAGGCAGGCAGGCAGGCAGGCAGGCAGGCAGGAGATCTTAGAGGACTGATTCTTCACCAAATGGTACAGCAATATTTTAACAACCATTGCAGCCATGTTGGTGCCTTTTGGCTGAATATTGGCTCTGCTTCTGGCCTCCTTCCCAACCTGAGAGCTTCTAAGCCCACTTCCCACAGAGGTGACTTCCCTGTACTGAGCTGGTGGTGCTTCTGAAGAGAGGAGGGGAAAGGGACCATATGCAAACTTGAAGAACTATTTAGTCGTTTTCTTTTTCTTCTCTTTTTGCCTCATAGCTCATCTGCAAGCCTTGGGGAATAATGCTTTCTGGGCGTGACTGCTGCATTCACCAACAACCCTTCTTCCCTTCCTCCAATAACCCAGCCCTGGACTCTGAGCTGGATATGTGTCTTCCCAGCTACACACTACATTTCTCACCCTTCCTTGAGCCCCGCTGTGATCTTTGTTCTAGCCGGTGGGATCGTACCACTTCTAAAGGTGCTTGTAAAGGAAATGAATGGGCTCCCTTTGCCTCTTCATTCTTTCTGGTGACTGGGATGCAGGCAAAACACAGAGTTGCTACCTCAGAGCAGAAGGGAGCTGCACGCTGAGGGGGGCAGATCTGATTCACCAGCCCAGACTCAGCTCTGGATTGAAACATGGGGGAGAAATGTTGAGCTCTTTTTGTGTAAGACACACAATATGAAGGGATCTTTTTTTTTTTTTTTTTTAACAGCAGCTTAGACTCTACCCTAACAAACGCTGCTAATTGAAGATGTCATTAGTTGATTTCTGTAACTTTCTATGTTTGAAAACAAGGAAGGGGGACAGTGGGTCCAAAGGTACAGCGTATGCAAAGGCTGTAAGGTCAAAAAACAAAACTAAAAATGCAAAGTGCCCCGAGAGAACTGTGTGGACGAAGGGCGGATGGGATGGGGGATTGTTGGGAGGATGGGTTGCAGAAGTCAGCCCTAGACGCCATGTTGTGACTTGACTTTGAGTCCAGACAGACTCAGTGAAGAGTTTTGAGTAAGAGAGATGCACAGTTCAATGTCTATTGCCCTGGACTGTGGAGAACAGATTGAGGTAGGGTTTGGGGGAGCAGGAGTCAGAGACATCAGGTCTGGGGCTGTGATGGTAGAACAGGTTAAAAATAATGGTGGCCTAGACTAAGCAAGACTGAAGTAGACAAAGGGAAAACCGTGGGGAGGGGTGAATCCTGGAGAATGAGGACAGAGGATGGAGGTGGGCTGGTGAGAGAGGGGTAGGGGGTTTCTGGTGTGTGTGGTGGGTTATGGTGTTCGGAAGAGAGCATTCTGGCAGAAACAGAAAGCCGATAAAGCTGATAAAGCCTGCGGTCTCCCACTGTCCCCATAGAAACCCCCTCCTACCCATCTTATACACTCACTTCTCCCCAAGGTCGTAGCTGCGATCCTTTCTCCTCTGGCTTTTCTCCACACTCGCTTTCCACCAGTGATTTTCCACTCCCCAAGAGGATTTCCTTGAATCAAGCTCACATGTATCCTACTTTTTTTTTTTTTTCAATTTGACAGACAGAGATCATAAGTAGGCAGAGAGGCAGGCAGAGAGAGAGGAAGGGAAGCAGGCTCCCTGCTGAGCAGAGAGCCCGATGCGGGGCTCGATCCCAGGACCCTGGAATCATGACCTGAGCCGAAGGCATAGGCTTTAATCCATGAGCCACCCAGGCGCCCCCGTATCCTACGTTTTGAAACATTTTTTCTCTAGAGCAAAGAATGTATCTATTACTTGTGTCAGTCACGTTAAACCCATTTCCAAGATTAATTGTAAACCAGATACCACCATGTACTTCAGAAACTACAGCTATCAGAGGAAGTGGCCGACCCACTTCAGAGATTCCTTGGGATGGCTCACAAGCCAATCAGAGCTTTTTGATTCACAGTATCATGACAAGAGTTGACATTATTCAAGAAAAAAAGGGGAAGAAGTGACATTTTAAATAGTCTCTGTCACCAGAAGTCAGGTGCATGTGGGACGCTGCTAGGTGTTTTGAAATGCTGAGCCTTGGAGAGAGTGTTCATTAATAACTCTTTCTCCCAGTGCTCTGGGTTGTGTTGGGTTCCAGATGTTTTTGTCTACAGTGGAGAGTGTCAGTGTTAGGTCTCTTTTATGTCTGGTAATAGTGCCCCCTTCCCTTTGAGATAATTTTTATTCTACTCCATGGGACTCTATTAGGGCTTTCAATCACAGTGTTTTTCTTCTCTGGCCACAGGGACAGGCACCTGCCCCAGATCGAACCCATCATGATGCTCCTGATTGATCCAATGAGTATGTGACCCATTGGGCTATTCATGGTTTTCCCTGGGATCAATAAATAGATGCTAGATGAAAGAGGGGATGTCTCTTGTGTTGGTGCTGCTAAGCTGGGATAGCATAAGTATAGATCTGTCTGTATTAATTTTCCTTGGCAACGTGTTTGTGTGTGTGTGTGTGCACCCGTGTGCACACGCACGCGTGTGTGTGTGTATAGAAAATTCATCTTTAGTAACAGGATATTGTACTGACACCAGAGAGAAATAGAACTGGAAGATGGGTTGAGAGAACTGTGGTGGTGTCAAGGTTGCTCCCAGATCACATGGCCTTATTCCTCAAGCTCTCCTCCTACTCCCATGAACTGCTGCTGGTTTCTCTGCTCTGTGAGCCAACGCAGTCCTTCTTTGGTTCAGCTGGCTTAAACAGGGCTTTTGTCATTGTGGGGTTCTGATAGTACATGGTCAGTTCCTAACACTTATCTATACCATAATTACCAATTAATGCCAAGTGCCCATAGGTTCACAGGAATGAGTATGTTCCTCGTCTGGTTTAACATTTGCATTTTACCAAGGGCCTTCTAGAATTAATGCTTTGATGTCAAGGAGAGTTTTTCAGTGGAGGGAACAGCAAGCTATGGGGAGAGAGGTTTGCTGGGGTACCTGGACTTTTCCCAGCCCCTCAAGTTATTTGGGGCCACGAAGCAGAATCCTTCACTTCCAACCTCTACTCTGTCTGTAGATGTCATCTGTGGTAGCTGGGAGCAGGGCTTGGAGCCAATGGATGTCAGGACCTCATTTTACGAGCCCTTTTCCAGGGCCTGGACTTCCCACTCCTGGTCCTCTTTTCCCCCACGGCAACAAGACACAGGGACGTTGTTCAACAGGAAATTCGCCACCAAATAGCAATTGCCACACTTCAGGGGAGGACCGTTTGCAACTAATTACTTCCCAGGAAAATACCCAAAGATAATTTTGTTCATTATTAAAATTTTCCAATAATAGATTTATCTTCCCCATTAAGTAATACATTATTCTCCTACCAAACACAGAGAAGAACAAGAATTACTAGGCACTGTTTATATTAAATTGTTGCTTAATAAATTAAAACTCCTATGGTTATGAATAAACTAGGTCATCTGCACATTTTGTAAATTAGTAGTTCCTTGTAGTTATTCTCTCCTGGTCAAAGCCTAAAAGAGGGGGAGAGAAAAAAATGATTATCATTATTATTTTATTGTTTTCAAGCAAAGTACTGCTCTCTGCACTGTAGTTTAAAATAAACTGCTCAATCTAATACAATAGAATCAATATGGTTGAGTATCAATCAATAAAGATGAATTTTAAAGGCAATGGTCTGTGAACTTTTAAAGTCGCGTTCAAAACTACATCTCCTTGGATACGTAAGAGCTGATAAATAACGGACCTCAGATAGCATTTGGAGAATCTTGACGCAGCCAGCACCATCTGCAGTGATTTTCATTATTGATCAAAATGTTTTTTCCTGTTACAACTTTTGGGTGAGTCGAGAAGCTCTACCTTCTGATTCAGGGAAAGTCAATTTCTCCCCTGTCGTCCTTTTTTTTTTTTTTTTTTTTTTAAGATGTTATTTATTTATTTGAGAGAAAGAGAGAGAATGAGAGGGGAGAGGTCAGAGGGAGAAGCAGACTCCCCACCGAGCAGGACTCTGATGTGGGACTCACTGCGGGACTCACTGTGGGACTCGATCCCCAGACTCCAGGATCATGACCTGAGCTGAAGGCAACTGCTTAACCAACTGAGCCACCCAGACGCCCCTCCCCTGTCAATTTTTAATTTGATATGATCAATCGAGGTTTCCTGAGGTCCATATAAAAAATGGTTGACATTATCAAATCAATTACAAGGACTCCTCAAGTTACAAAATCTGCACATATAGAATCATATAATGCTAATAGATTGCTGCTCTCAGTTTTGTTTTGTTTTCGAAGTCCCTAGCCATTCAAAGGTCACTGGGGACAGCAACCGGGCCACCCTAGGACACTTGCTCCCTCCTCCTGGCAGCGCTATGGAATTGTTTGAACCTATGTATTTATCACCCAAGTACCTCCTTTTTTCTCTTGAAGGGTGAACATACCAGGTCTGTTATCCTTGTTTTTGAACAGCTAGAGTTCAGTTATTTCTATTCTGTTCTATTTCTATTTTCTCCCTCGTATCTATACATGGACACTCTTTAGACACATTTCTCTTTGCTCGCTCGCTCTCTTCAACTACTGTCAATTACCTCAGGAATTTCTACTTCTTTGATGAACACCTGCTCTCCTTCCATATAACTCCCTCCTCCTCTCTTTTCCTCACCATGAGACTCCCTCCCCTCCCCAAAAAAGGAAACAAAAAACTCTATCCTGTCTAATACATATAAGGATAGTGCTGATATTAAGGATGAATACCCAACTTTTGCAGCAACATGGACGGGACTGGAAGAGATTATGCTGAGTGAAATAAGTCAAGCAGAGAGAGTCAATTATCATATGGTTTCACTTATTTGTGGAGCATAACGAATCACATGGAGGACATGGGGAGATGGAGAGGAGAAGGGAGTTGAGGGAAATTGGAAGGGGATGTGAACCATGAGAGACTATAGACTCTGAAAAACAACCCGAGGGTCTTGAAGGGGTGGGGGGTGGGAGGTTGGGGGAACAAGGTGGTGGGTATTAGGGAGGGCACGGATTGCATGGAGCACTGGGTGTGGTGCAAAAACAATGAATACTGTTACGCTGAAAAGAAATAAAAAAAAATTATGAGTGTTGAAGAGAATGCAGAGAAAATACAACACTTGCGCACTACTGATAGGAATATCAATTAGTACAGCCATTATGGAAAACAGTATAGAAGCTCTTCAAAAAGTTAAAAGTTATGTTCCAACAATCCCACTTCTGAATATATACGCAAAGGAAATAAAATGATATGAAATAAAAAAAATAAGGAAAACAAAAGTCAAGTTTAAAACTGTAGCTGACACAGTAAGGAATCACTGTGGTCAAACCCTCAGAGGGTTTCCTCAGAATCTTTACAAAAACACCCCACCCACTTATAAGTCATTTAAGGTAATACTTACTTCATAGTCAATATTTTTTCTGTTGAATCATAGCCATATTGTTTTTTAAGCATAAATGAGAAAAGACAAATGCATTTTTCTTTTCTTTTCTTATTTCTTCTTCTTTCTGCTTCTCCCAACCTCTTCCCCTCCCTTTTCCCCCTTCCCTCCCCTCCCCTCCCCTTCCATTCCCTTCTCTCCCAGTCCCTTCTCCCCTCCCCCTCCCTTCTCCCCTCCCCTTCCCTTCTCTTCTCCTTTCTCTCAACTTCACTGAAAGCCAAGCAACTGCAGTGTTAAGGGGAAACAACCCACCATGACCAAGTTTATTCTCCTGGGACTGACAGATGGAGCTGAGTTTTTGTCGTGCTCCTAGTCACTCACTTACCGTATCACAGTAATCGGCAACGTGACACAACTCTGTTTATCAGAAGTGACTCAAGACTCCAGAGTACTCTTCCTCAGTCCCCTCTTCTTCCTGGATCTCTGTTATGCCAGCTCAGATGCCGGCTCATTTCATCGCCGAAAAGAAAAACCCTTTCCTTCATTGGTTGCTTTTTTCAATTCTACTTTTTCATTGTCCTGGTAATCACAGATTATTATACATTTATAGTGATGGCTTTTGACCAAGAAGCCGGCATCCCAAATCCTCCTTACCTGGTTAGATTGGTAACAAAATATCCAGCTGTGTCTGCCTCTCTCTGGTTGTTGCTCTTCATACATACGGCTTTGCAGGTGGTCTGCATAGACTAACCCGATTCCACCATCCCGTGCACCCGATGAGATCAACCACTTTTACTGCGTGGACCCTACGTCTCTTAGTCCTCGCTTTTTCAGATACTTGTGTCACAGAAAGTACCAGGCTAGTGGCGTACCACTGTCTCTTGAAACTTGAATGTAATTTACAAGGGAGTCAACAAAAATGTCAGAATTGTAAGCTTGTAACTCAACTTTCTTCCTTTGAGTTGTATAAGGAAGGAAGCAGAGGCTCTATCCTATTTGTGGCAGTAATTCTTAGCTGCAACGGTGAAGAAATGGTCCTGTGAAAAGTTTCTCTGCATCATGTGCTCCTATTACTTGGGCATTGTTATTTTTCTAACTTAGATGGATTTTTGCCAGAGGGAGAGCAGAACTATAATTTCAATGCATCCTTTACTCTCCACATTAATGTTTTTAAAATAATTGATTCTTTCCTGTCATTAGGGGAAATGGTGCCTCTAAGACAATATGATGCCTACCCACTACCCTAAAATACTTCCTTGGGCTGATTTTCTGCTGGCCTCTATTTCTCTCTCTCTCTCTCTCTTTTTTTTTCCCATTTACTGAAGATTGAAATTATCCCCCCCCTCCACCTCCCCGTGAAGGGAGTGGTTTCACCCTCTAATTGTTACTGATTGATCATTTCTTCTTATTAGAGGCAAAATATTTTTTCTTGTTCATCACTATCTTATTTTGATTAAATTCTTCGTTAATGATATTAGGAGGACAGCTGATTTGAAAGGGGTCTTTTTTGGCCAGTGGCTTTCCAATACTGCCAGGACCTCTGAAAAACCCATAAATGGAGTTTCCATGGAGCCTTTTAGTCCCTCCCCCTCAGCCTGCCCTTGCAACTAACATTGACCCTGAAAGCTGGAAATCAGCTCTTCATTGGCCACTTTCTCCAGTAATTAGTGTACTTTTAATAATACCACAGTCTTGTGATGTTAAGCAGTCAGTGGATGTTAAAGGAAAAAAACATCTTGTAATTCCGACTGGTAGGAAACAGTCATTTCTAATTATTCGTTCTTTAATGGAATGAAAGACTCTAGAGCCTCCACACAGCCACTGCTTCCGTTGATTCTTACTTTTGACTGTCTGAAAAGGCAAAGTCAGCTGGATTGGTCATAGGCTCCAAATCCAAATGGCTTTATACCATGATGGAAGACACAGGTATTTCATTATTTTGGTGGGTGTTATTGTATAAGCTTGGAGAGCTGGTTATTCAAAGCTAAGGTCCTTAGTTCTAGAATAGTCATTAGCGGTTATTTCAGAAGGAGACCTGGCCACATTCATACATGCAGTCAGTGCCTAAGTATCTCAACAAATATCTTTTGTGAAGGTCCATTATGGTGAGCTGCTTACGATACAAAGATGATGTTGTCACTCCATCCAAAAGACACTTTTCATCTTCACCCTACTTGACTTTTGTCACAAAGACAATATTATGCAGTTACCAAGTTCTATTTTATTTTCCTAATTCTTGATGTACAGAAGGGCCGTTTTTTCTGGTCTCCCCTGCAGTTCGCTTGAAACTAACTACTTCGGACCAAAACCTCTCCAGGAAAGTGTTGTGCCTGACTTCCGTGCTGAAACACCAGAGCATGTGGGACCTTCCATGCTTTCTCTTTCCCTGTTGGGATTTTTGGGCCCTTATCTTTCAATGATGGAAACAGAGGACGAAACCAGCCTGGCCTCTTGGATTGCTGTTCAGGCTGAGTTTCCTCAGAGCCCTGTAGCAGAGTGTGAGGGGGAAATAAACGTTCAGTGTAACGCCCCTGTGATCTGGGGGTGGTTTTTTTCCTGCATTATCACTTAGCTTATCGTGGCTTCCAGCCTGTTCTTAGACATCTGACTCTGTCAACCTTCCTTGGATCATGCAAATCAAAGCTCTCATGGGGGATGCCTGGGTGGCTCCGGCGGTGCCACTCAAGATTTCGGCTCAGATCATGATCTCATGGGTCCCAAGATCGAGGCCCCTGTCCAGTCCCACGCTCAGCGGGGAGTCTGCCTGGGATTCTCTCTCTCCCTCTCTCTCTGCCCCTCCACCGACTTGAGCACACGCATGCTCCTGCTCTCTCTTTCTCTCAAATAAGTATATAAATCTTAAAAAAGAAAAAGAAAAAAAGCTCTCCTGATTTTCCTGCAACTCCTCAGCCTCCCATTAAGGTTCTTCTTCCCAAATCCCAATCTTTAAGTATTGGAGTTTCCCAGTTTTCCACCCTGGCTCTCTTGTCCTCGCATTCTAACTCAGTCTTCCTGTTATCAATTACTGTATGAGGAGGACTTTCCAACCATGTCTCTAGTCCAGGCTTTTCTCCTAAATTATAGATCACTATACACGTCTTCCTCCTCCCGGATGTCTCCTATGCATCTGAAGCTCAATCTATTCAAAATTCAACTTAAAAAACTCACCTTCTCTCAAACCTGCTCCTCTTCTAGCTTTTATTTTCTTCTCCCCTCAGTGAAGGCTATCACCATGCATTGTAGCTATTCTCCAAAGGTGGCCCCAATGAACCATACATCCTATGTTCAGATCATTCCACATGGAATCTATTTGGCCCCATGACCTACTTTAACCAATAGAATGTGGTGGAATTGAGACATGGCACCATCAGCTTCCACTTTTGCACTTTGGAAGGTTTGAACTGCCACCTAAGATGTCCAGTTACTCTTCTGGAGAGTCTCTATGGAAACAGTGAGGCCCTGGGTCTACATGGAAAGAAAGGTGAGGCCCAACTCTTCCAACATTCCAGATGAGCCAGTTTTCCAGCCAGCCATCCATGACAAAGCCCTAGACATGTATTGATGCCATCTTGGATATTCTAACCCAAGACACTGGATGACTGCAAACAGGTGAGACAGTACCTATCACCACACGAACCATCCAGCTGTGCACCATCAACTGACAGAATCTGGAAAAATAACAAAACAATTGTTTAACTATTCAATGTTGAGTGGTTTGTTACACAATATGGATAACTGACACACTATATATCCAGAACCCTGGAAATCAGCTTTTCATTTCTCCCCTTCATCCTCCACATCGAGTTCCCAGTCCCTTTGATAATACCTCCTAAATATTTCTTGAAAGTACTTTTTATTTTTCCATATGCTGCCGTCCAGTCCAGATTACCATCTTTCCCTTTTCTAGTATTGGATGCCTCCTGTAGCAAGAGGAATCATTTAAAATGCAAATATGATCATAGTGTTTGTTGGCCATCTAGAACTTTCTCATTGATCTCTACTGTTTTTAGGATAAAATTCAATCCTCTTAACATGGCTTATGAATCTGTGCAGAGGCTTTTCCCTGCTTATCTTCCAGCTTTATCTTACGTGACTCTCTATTCCACTCATCCCTGATTTGTTTCAGTTTCTTCAGGATGTCATGTTGTCTCTTGACTCCTTGCTTTTTTACTTGTTGCTCTTTCTACCTAAAATACTTTCTCCTAGAGCCATCCCTTCCCTTTCTTCTTTTCAAATTCCTACTCATCCTTCAGGTCTTTGTGTAAATATCATTTCCTCCTGGGAGACTTCTCTGATCCTCCAAGCCTGGATTAGTTGTCCCTGCCAAGTGCTTCCATATCATTCATCAATTCTTTCATTCATCAAATTTTTATTGAGCTTATACTATGAGTCATACCCTGTGTCATCCTTCCCCTGTAATAGCACTCATCATCCTGTTCTATAATTATTTGTTTGTCTAGCTCTGCCATGAGCCTGCAGGCTCTTCAAGGAACAAGGCTATGTTTATCTCACTCCAGTTTGTCCCCCTGGCATTGAACACGTAACATATGGTCAATGCATATGTAATGAATGAATGAAACTAAGCTTAGTCTCCATAGATGGGATGGCTTGTGGAATGAAATAATTATTCAATAAGTACTCATTTCTGATCAACATCTCACTGAATATTTCAGCAGATATTTGGCAAGAAAAAAAGTTCATGTTTTATTAGAGACAAAGTACAATTTTTAGTGATGAATTAGGATAAAAACTCAAGTCCTGTTTGGCTTTCTAAAAGCATTAGATATTCATGAATTAAAGGGTTGTCGTTGACACCATTGAGTGTTAAGCCAGCAGCTTTGATTCTGGACTGCTGCAAACCTCAGGCTAGATAGGAAAGCTAATGCTGGACAGTCACTACATCATTTATGTCACAGATAGCACTGGTAGCATCTGAGTACCACTCAGAAAACAGCTTAAATACATCTGCTACAAAAAGATAGGGTGTTAGAAATGTCTTTAACTACTCTGGAAGACCAAATATACTATACCTCAAAGATGAGTGGTTTCCACAGGGCTTAGACCTGGTAATTGTGGCCCCTCTCAGTGATGACCTTGGTTGACTGTTCAGTAGCTAAGAAATGCTAGGTAGACCAGTTTCCTTAAATAGCCTATCATCTTTAAAAGTCTTCAGATAGGGACGATTGGGTGACTCAGTCGGTAAAGCATCTGCCTTTGGCTCAGGTCATGGTCCCGGGGTCCTGGGATGGAGCCCTGTGTAGGGCTCCCTGCTCAGCAGGGGGTCTGCTTCTCTCTCTCCTTCTGCTCCTCCCCCTGCTTGTGCTCTTTCTCTAGCTTGTTCTCTCTTTTACACACAAGTAAAATAAATAAAATCTTTTTAAAAAAATGTCTTCAGATAATTGCCTCTCATTCATGGCCCCATTTCATGGTAATTTCTGCAATAATCCTGGCATAGTAACCTAAGCATATAGGGGCAGACACACAGGCAAAGTCCCTGCGATCAGGGAAGCCATGTTGGTGACCATCTGTAACTATTGTTGCTAACGTCACTGTTACCGACCAACAAGGTTCTTGTATTCATCACAAAGCCCTTCTACTTTTAGCCCAATTTCAGTAACTCTTAAGAATATTAGGCATGCAAAGGAAGCTTTGAAAGTATGTTGGATGGAAATAAACATCTCATGTAACAGTTGTTTATTAAATTAAAATGCAGGTTCTATTCCAAAGCGTGGTTTCTCTGGGTGCTGGGAATAAGTGTGAATTGTATTTTCCCATGGTTTCTGACATTTTTTTTCATTGAGAATATTCTTTTACAACAAGAAGTAACAACATAATAATTAATAAGATAGAGAGGTAGAAGAGACCTTAATAGTTATTTTTGCTATGCCTATCACCACACACTTGGGAAAGATAAGACCCGGAGAAGATGTGATTTACTCGATCTCTGATGGCATGCAAACATTAGTCAAAAGGGAACTTTTGTTTAGTGTTTTCAGTTAAATGTCAATACAGCTTATATCATCAAGAATAGGGGAAAACTGGCTTTCTAGTCATACTACCATACAAAGATACATGTTTTAGACTCTCTCCACCCCAAACATGACAAATTGGCTCATCACTAAAGATAAATGTTTCTGACTTCTGTATGTGAACTTGGATTCTATGGGGGCATTTGAATACTAGAACTTGGGTTCGTGTATGCTATGGACAAGTACCACAAACTGGGTGTCTTAAAAACCAGAAACTGATTGTCTCAGAGTTTGGGGAGCTAGAAGTCTGAGATCAAGATGTTGGCAGGATTGGTTCTTTCTGTTGGCTGTGAGAGAATCTGCTCCTTGCCTCTCCCCTAGATTTTGGCATCTTACTGGCAATCTTTGGGTTCCTTGTTTTGGTGAAACATCAGCACATTCCCTGCTTTCGTGTGTACATGACACTCTCCTTGTGTGCACATGTCTGTGTCCAAATTTCTTCTTTTTATGAGGTTACCAGTTATATCAGAGGCCCAACCTACTCTAAGATGACCTCACCTTAACTAACTCTGTCTGCAATGACCTTATTTCCAAATAAGATCACATTCTTAGGTACTGGGCAGTAAGGCTTCAATGTACAGATTTCTGAAGGTGACACAATTCAACCTAGAACAGTATCAGAGAAAAGAGGATATTATGGGATGAACAGATCGCAAAGATTCTTGGTAGGTAGCTGGTCTACTCTGAGAGATGAGTTCTGGACCAAGATAGATATGAGGAGTTTGCCTGAAGTCTAGACCTGTATTTCAGGATGTTTGGGGATCAGTTTTTTTCCTAGCATCAACCCAAGCCCTGGGTCTCTGTCCATGGCCACCTGGGAATTTTGTGGCTGCCATATATAAACATAGAATCTCACACAGCCATAAAAAAGATGAGATTGTGCCATTTGATACAACGTGAATGGACCTAGAGGGTATTATGTTAAGTGAAATAAGTCAGACTCAGAAAGTGAGAAAGACAAATACCGTATGATTCCACTTATGAGTGGAATCTAAAAACAAACAAAAACAAACAAACAAACAAACAAAAAACCCCAAAACCAAATGAATAGACAAACAAAAAGCAAACTCCAAGCTACAAATACAGAGAAAAAATTGATGGTTGCCAGAAGGGAGGGAGATGGGCAGTTGGGCAGAATGGGTAATGGGAAGGGGGGGCAATACAGGTCTCTAGTTATGGAATAAGTAGATCATGGGAAGAAAAGGCACAGCATAGGAATACAGTCAATGATATTGTAATTGTGATGGAATGGGACAGATGGCAACTACCCTTGTGGTGAAAAGAGCAAAATGTATAAACTTGTCAAATCATTCAATTGTACACCGGAAACTCATGTAACACTGTGTCAACTATCCTAAAAAAAAAAAAAAAAAAAGACTGTGGATTTGAAACTATTCAGAATAAAGAGAAAAATGAGTTGTAGAGTTTATCCCCCAACTTTTCTTAAAGCCCGAAGCGTGGGAAGCAAATGAATAATCGTGTGCCAGAATTTGCTGAAATTACCTATTTTCTCAATTGCTCCATTCATCACTCTTATTTTATAGACAGATATGAACTACCTGCCCTCAACATTGGAGCCATGTTCTTTCTGTAAAGAGATGCACAAATAAGTCTTTAAAAATATTGTTAGGAAGTTTTAAATGCCTTAGTGGTTTCCTTTGAAATATCGCAATGGATGCTTCCTGGCCAGTGGAACATTATTCAGGTAGGGGTCAGTTCTTCTTCCAACATGACACCTAGTTCTTCAGCATAGCACCAGCCTGCGGAATATGACAATTCCAGGCACCAAGCAGGAATCAGACATACACATCATGCTTTATGTAAGAGAATTAGCAGAAACTCATCTCAGTGCGCCTTCAAAGGAGGAAACTAAGCGGACAGCCTTGTTAAGTTAGCATATAGACTTGGAATACAGCACAACATCCATCATCTCATCAAAATTCAATTAAAATGTGGGTCACTGGCCAAAGAAAAGAAGCCAATTTTCTCCCTCCCTGTCTCCCTCGCTCTCCCCTTCTCTCCCCTCCCCTGCCTGTTTGGAAGAGTTCTTGGAACATCACTAAACCCTTAATGGTTCTTTCACTATGGGAGCCAATTTAAAAGGATAGTTTGAGCATTTGAATGACCCTTAATATTAGAAATTAGAACTTGTGCAGTTATCTAATTGCTATTAATTTAAAACATGCTGGCACTAGCCACAGTGGGCAGGGAGGAAGCATATTTTAAGGTCTTCTTTTGAAGGACCATTTAAAATATATATATATATTTTTAAAGATTTTATTATTTATTTGACACAGAGAGAGATCACGAGTAGTCAGAGAGGGAGGCAGAGAGAGAAGGGGAAGCAGGCTCCCTTTTGAGCAGAGAGCCTGATGCAGGGCTCGACCCTAGGACCCTGAGACCATGACCTGAGCTGAAGGAAAAGACTTAACCCACTGAGCCACCCAGGCACCCCTTTAGGGACTTTTGATATAATTATAAATCTCTTTGGGTCCTACAGGATCTTCTTTTATATGGCAGAGAATGTGTAGCAGTGATTATCCACTTAGCTCAGATCCATTCCAGGATTTTTAAAAAAATGTTATTTGCTAACGTATACCAGACTTCACACAGGGAAAAGGTAAGCCCACAGGTCCTGTAACAAGATTTGCAGTGTTAAATGTAATTGGGTCTCAAATTTAAAGCAGTTCAATGTCTTAATTTGTTCTTTTCTTCCTACCATAATATAATGAGGATAAACTTTGACACACAGCAGCTCTGCAAAGAGAAGATTTCTCCGTGTTCATTGTTTCTCAAACCAATCTTCTTTCCTGAAATTTGATTTCTGAAGTGCCTTGTAGTCCTTAAGCCAGGTGGCTGCAATGAGTCCACTTGGAACATTCATAATCACCCGAAATAAAAGCACGTTCTAGAAGCCAGACGCACTTAAGGCAGTCAGATGGGGTTAGTCACCAAGTAGAAATAACTCTTTTAACCTCTCACTAATTCTGCCCAGTAGGCTACCAACTACAGCACAAGTTGCTGAAGGGAATCACCTGGGCTCTCAAATAAATAGTATGAATCTCTGTGGGTTAAGCACGTACATGTTGTTTTAGACACACAATTCATTTTTCTGATGCTTTGGCCCAAATATCATCAATTGGAGATTTGCCTTGTGGCTTGAAGAAGGAAAACCACAGTATGCTTTCCAAAGGGCCCAGAAGAAACCTGCTTATAGAGGCCTTTCAACCCCAGACTTCAATATTGGAATATTAAATATTATATTTTTTCCAGATCACTTAGCCTTCCAGCTCCAGGAAAGATCAGTTGAGAAAGCAATGTGATTCTTAGAAAATCAAAGAAATACAATGTGGAATTTGGGGGTTGGGGTGGAACTGTGGGTTTGGATTTGACCACAGCTGGCCATGTTTTTGTTTGTTTTTCTGCAAAATCGGCTGGCACACATGTTTTCCATTACTCGGTTAGCCTGAGGAGGAACTGAACTTCATTTCTGATGGAGGCCCCTTGTAAATAGGAGACCTGTCACACCCTATCATTAGAGCCAAATTTCTAGAATTTTTTTTTATGAAGTAGAAGTAACTGTGTTGACTTAAGAAGAGATATCAGACTTCTTCCCCTTGTTTTTGTTTCCCCCTAAATAGGAAAGTCAGGAGGTTGGTGTTGAAGAATAAACAAGAAGAAAGGTAGACCAATGATATTTTTTTTATAAAAAATGATATTAAAGGCAAAGCAGGTGTTACTAAGGAAAAAAACATAGAACCTATTAAATTTTGACCTTAAAATTAGCATAATAATTAAAAAAATCAAGTACTACTAGGAATGAAATTGTAAGCACCTGTGTTAATTTTAATGCGATTTTATGCATGTGCCATAGCCCAATATTCCTGCCTCAGCTAGGAAGCTTCCCATTCCAAGTAACAGAAAAAAACAACTCACGTAGGATTAAATAATAAGGGAATTAATAAGTTTTATGAAACTGCAGTGGTTTGAGTTTCAGAACTTGTTAGCTCAATGATATCATTGTTGACTCTGTTTCTTCTATTTTTTTCAGAGCTGTATCTGCCATCTACAGTGTGGGATTCCCCCTAAGGTTATAGGGTATCTGTCAGTACAATTAGCTCCACATGCTTCCTTTCTCTTATCCAGAGAAAGAACGCTTTCCTCAACTACCTAACAAAAGTTCTGAGATTCCTGCTGATGGAGCAATGCATTGATTGGTTTAAACCAAGACTGCTGGAACCAATATCCGTGGCAAGGGGGTGGGATTGTCCTGACAGATCATAACAATCAGACCACAGCCCTGGAGTCAATGGAGGGGTTAATTTTACCTACTCAGCATGACTGCTATAGAAGGGTTGTTGGGAAGCTACTCTGGGAGACTGAATTCAAGAGTCCCCATCTTTGGGGTATCTGTTACGACAGGCGGTGAAGAAGATCACAGTGAATTTAAAGTTATTAGAAATCTCAGTGTTTTTTATTGAGGCCCCTTTTTGAGAACTATTATAGAAGGAGAGATTGTGAGGTTGTTCAATAGTTTCTCTTCTATGTTACTCAGACTTTTCTTCTCTGAATCATGTAAAGTATACCGATGTGCATACTAGTTCAATTCAGAGCCAAAAGTCATTCTCAGAGTACCTGGGTGGCTCAGTTAGTTAAGCATCTCTGCCCTCGCCTCAGGTCCTGATCCCTGGGTCCTGGGATGGAGCCCTGCATCGGGCTCCTGCTTAGCTTCTCCCTCTCCCACTCCCCTTGCTTGTGTTCCCTCTCTCGTTGTCTCTCTCTGTCCAATACATTAAATTAAAAAAAAAAAATCATTCTCAAGTTCTACATAGGGGGATAAAGAAGCAACACCGAAGCTGGGAACTACCACAAATATTTTACCAAAACAACCAAAATTAAATGATTTATTAAAGAAAAAAGATACTTCTTGACCTTCTCACAAAAATAGTAATTTAGACAAAGGCAAGTGATAAACTCTGCCATTCAAAAGATTCTCCAGATAGAAAACACAAGAGCATCTTTTGGATACTCTTCTGAAACGCCAAATGAGACTAGAATCTGGTTTCGCGGGTCACATAGATGACCAGTATCAGCCCCTTTCGCCAGCTCCTGACTTCCATGCGTTCTTTCCTTTGTCTATCAGGACAGATTGTCTAACCCTTTTTCAATACTACCTCATGCTGGCTGTCTGTTCTCCTTAAATCGACCTCAAGGTGGTTATACACGTTCTAGAATGGCTTAAGGCCCTCCAGCCCTCTGGACAAGGTTCAATGCTTGAATTCTTGGATACTAGTGTTTGAGGCTTTCCTCCTGAGTGCTGGGTGAAGGGAAGAGGGAAGGACATTTAGGTAGGGAAATCACCCTTTCCATCAGTATTCAGTATCTTGACGTATCACCAATGTTGTATTTAAGGAATTATTATTCCTGCACTGAGAAATAAATACTTCCGCCATATTCTTGATAGAGTTCCTAATGAAAGCACTGCTTTCCACTGGAACTCTCTTAGCAGAAGTCAGCCCCTGAATAAAAAGTGCTAATAAATTCCAGCCATTCCCACAGTGGCCCTGGCCCTTCCTCATATCAGCCTTCGCTTCCTATTTTCATAAGTTCCAGACGCAAGTATCCCCATTGGATTTATTGCTGCCATTCTTGAGGTTGGACATCAAGAATTAAAAATGGTCTAAGAATTAAAAAAAAATGTCTTCCTATTATCAAGTCACTTGCATTGTTTCCCAAAGGTATTAATTGTTCAATTAATTTTTCCCCAAGTGTAGTCTGTGGAACCCAAGTGTCAGAAGACTTTTTGAGGAGAGTCTGGAGTAGAGTTTTCTGATGAAATATATTTAGGAAAATGCAGATTTAACACATTTAAATGGGCCTACTGCAGAAATGCTCAGGCCTCTCATTTGTATTCTGTATCTCTAAGAGAAAGGATATGCAGTACCTTTCACACATGTTTGACCATGGAATTCTTTCCTTGAAGAGTATTTCATATCACACCTCTGAGGAACACACTTTGGGAGATGCTCATGCCGTTCAAACTACCACGTTTTCTAGGACTCTCTTACCTGCCTGTCTTTTGTCAATCTTTGTTATTAGCTGTTCCTAGGATTCTGTTCCATGACAGAACCCATTAAGAAAAGCTTTGCCTTTCTTTTTTTCAAGGACTAGAAGGCTAGAAAAGGCTCTCAAGCTGTTTTCTCAAGGAGAGCAGACCTGATTCAGTCAGAAACCTCTGATTCATCTTAATTGTTGTATTTCTGAAGGCAGAGAACATTTGCCATTAACCTCTACCTGGATCCCTTTTCCGATATCCGAGTACATTGGATATGCAAATGCGAGTTCATAATAAACTTGGAAAGTGGTAACACTCTGGTTTTAGACAAATGACGTAAGCTTTAGGGAAGCGGTTTTCGCAACCCACTTGGAAGGCGAGGGTGGATGCGACACACGTAAGCTGCAAATGGAGATGAGGATCTGGTGTCGGCTACAAGTTCACGTTCAGATCTGAGTCAGCCCCAAGGGTATAGATCTCTAATCAAGGCACGAAGGGGCTGCAGCTGAAAGGCTTGCAGGCCGCTCCCAGAACAGTAACAGGGCCACACGATGGCAGGGCTCTGTCAGGATTGAATACCAAAATGAATTCTCTCTTTGTTTAAGCCGAGACTACATTTCACTGTTGAATTTCGTGATTGAATACATTCTAATAATTTATACGGCTTTTGTCCGTATTTTGTAATGTTCTTATTTTTTCATATTGGAAAAGCAATAGATGGTCAGTGTGGGCAAAACACACAAAAGCCTGCAGATAGAATAAAATCACCCATAATCTCACTAATCAGAAGTAACTGCTATCAGTATATTGTTTACCCGTTTCAGTATTTTATTTCCTTCTGAGTTGGTACATATTTCTTTTGCACAATGGTTTGCGAGTATTTCTGCACTCTTGGCGGCCCTCATGATGTATGCTGGAGTTTGTTTTGGGGGTAGACTCTCTTTTCTCAGAAGAGCTATCCTGATAAGCCTGTCTAGCCATAAAGATACAAGTTCAGCAGGAGTTTGTTTTTTTTTTTTCCATACTATAGCCCTAATGGTAGAGTACTTTTATTGCTATAACTTGCATTATATTACTACCAACATATGGTAATACCAATGCTAATGGAAATTGTGAACCTTTTTTATATGCTAGAATATGTCCTATTTTTTTTAAAGATTTTTATTTATTTATTTGACAGACAGAGATCACAAGTAGGCAGAGAGGCAGGCAGAGAGAGAGGAGGAAGCAGGCTCCCCGCTGAGCAGAGAGCCTAATGTGGGGCTCGATCCCAGGACCCTGAGATCATGACCTGAACCAAAGGCAGAGGCTTAACCCACTGAGCCACCCAGGCACCCCGAATATGTCCTATTTTAAATACATTCCCCGATTCAATTCTCACAATAACATTATGTCATATGTTCTATGATGCCTCATGTCTAACGCACAGAGTGGATAAACAACTTGCTCAAGGTCATGAGTAGTAAGTGGTAGAGCTAGTCTCTGAACTTGGACTTTCCAACTCCAGAGTCCATGCTACTTCTTTAGGTTGAGGTGTTCACTGAGACATTTGGTAAGGTGCTTTCATTGTGGAATGAGGGCGGCTGTAAGAAATCATCATGATAATGACTGACTTGATCTCATTCCTCTAGCATGTTTGTATATAAGGGGAGAATTCCAGGGGGCAGGAATGGGGAAAGAGGGGAAGAGAGATGGAGTGAAAGAGCACACACTCCAGTTGAGTGTGTCTTTCAGGCCACAGCTGGCCAGAGGCCACAGCCAAGGAGGAGGAAAAGACATGGCTCCCTGTGAACAGGTGTGGCCGATGGATTCTTTTTTTTTTTTTTTAAGATTTTATTTATTTATTTGACAGAGAGAGATCACAAGTAGGCAGAGAGGCAGGCAGAGAGAGAGAGGAGGAAACAGGCTCCCTGCCAAGCCGAGAGCCCGATGCGGGACTCGGACCCTGAGATCATGACCTGAGCCAAAGGCAGAGGCTTAACCCACTGAGCCACCCACGTGCCCCACGGCCAATGGATTCTAAGAGTGATGACACAGGAATTGTAATTTGGTGTTTTCTTTCTGGCCTTGTGATTTGGCTATGCTATCCTTAAGCCATACTTAAGTTGATTAAACCACAGGAGTCCTCTGTAAGCTGGTGCCTGAAGAATAAAGAAGTGATGGGTTGTGACCATGTTTGGGGCTTAAGTATCAAAAGAAATAGGCATAAGGGCCTGAAGAAGCCGGTGGCAGCCGTGGAAGGGTGGAAGGTGGAAAACCACAACCGGGACACGCTGACGGTCATCACAAGTAACCGGAAGAGAGGACCCGACATCCCAGAGACCTGTAGGATGGGGCATGGATTTATATTTGGATATTACGGGGAAACTCAATCCTCTAAGTCTTGAAAGCTGGGGACACTTGGGTAACGTATAAAATACAAAACATATGTCATATATTTTACTTATAAAAACTTGAATCTTAGGGCACCTGGGTGGCTCAGTGTTAAGCATCTTTCTTCAGCTCAGATCATGATCCAGGGTCCTGGGATCGAGCCCTGCATCGGGCTCCCTAATTGGCAGGAAGCCTGTTTCTCCCTCTCCCACACCCCCTTGCTTGTGTTCCCTTTCTCTCTGTGACTCTATCAAATAAAATCTTTAAAAATTAAAAAAAAAAACTTGAGTCATATGTATCATTTGCTATCATGGCTTTTTAAAAAACATTTATTTATTTATTTGAGAAAGAGAGTGAGAGCATGAGCAGAGGGGAAGGCCAGAGGGAGAGGGAGAAGCAGAGTCCCCGTTGAGCAGGGAGCCCAAGATACCACGGCTTTTTAATGTAGTATTTTAGCGCCAGTGGTTTTTTTTTTTTTTTTAAGATTTATTTATTTGTTATTATTTTAGAGAGGGAGAGCATGAGCGGGGGTAGGGGTAGAGGGATGCAAAGAATCCTAAGCAGACTCCTTGCTGAGTGTGGAGCCTGACAGGGGCTCAACCTCCTGACCCTGAGATCATGACTTGACAGGAAATCATCAGTGGGGATGCTTAGCCAGCTGAGCCACCCACGTCCCCATTTGGTCAGTATTTTAACAATGTAAATGAAATGTTTTTGAAAATGCAGTTTTTCAATGGTAGAATGTTATTATAATGATACACCATTATTTTCACAACTATTTCTCTATTGCTAGATATCTAGAATGTCTAATTGTTTTGCTAATATAACTAACAGTGTGATTTTAGTACAAAAGTGCAAAAGCACACTGAATATAGTCAATAATATTGTAATATCATTATATGGAGACAGGTGGTGACTACACTTACTGTAAGATGTATTGAATAATATATATAATTGTCAAATCACCATGCTGTACACCTGAAACTAATATAACATTGTATGTTAACTATACTTCACTAATAAGTACTAACAATAAATAAAGTTTAAAAATGAAATAATTTAGAAAATAACAATATAAGACAAGGATACTCATTATCATCATTTACTAGTCATCTTTACAATAACACATGAGAAAATGAAGATGTAATTGGAAAGACACAGAATAATCTTTTTTTTTTTTTTTTTGTAGATGATGATTGACTACATAAAAGATGCCTGAGAAACAATCAATGTGTTACAACTAATAAGAGAGTGCCACAAAGTTCTGGTCCAAGAGAAACATTAAAAAAGGTGTTATTTTTGTATACTAACAAAAACAAAAACAATTAAAAAATTATGGTCTTTAAGTTAGATTTTGGTCAAAATCCTAAGAGGTAGTTTAGAGAAACTTTACAGCTTACCCTAAAATTCATATGGAGGAGTAAAGTCCCAAAATGACCAAGACAATTTTGAGAAAGGAAGGAAATTTGCCCTTCCATGTATCAAGGCTTAATCTCAAAATATACTAATTAAGAAGTGTGATATTGGTGTAGGGATAGACAAATAGACCAAATGGAATGGAAAAATGTCTGAAAACAGACTCTCAGATTTATGCAAAACAGCCTCTCAAAGAAGTGACATTACAAATCAGTAGAACAAAAGATGAATTATTTCATAAGTGGTTCTGGGAAAACAGACTATCCAAAGGGAAAAAACACTAGACCCTACTTTACTTGATTAAGATTTGAATGTGAAATTCAAAACTTTAAAAAATTTTAAGAGTAGGTAGCAGAATATATTTATAAAATTGTAGTGAAGGATTTCCGGAATGGGACTCAAGGAGCACAAAATGTGTACAAATATTCATATATTTACTATGTTGAATTAAAAATCGACTGTTGGGGGCGCCTGGGTGGCTCAGTGGGTTAAAGCCTCTGCCTTCGGCTCAGGTCATGATCCCAGGACCTTGAGATCGAGCCCCATATCGGGCTCTCTGCTCAGCAGGGAGCCTGCTTCCTCCTCTCTCTCTCTGCCTGCCTCTCTGCCTACTTGTGATCTCTGTCTGTCAAATAAAGAAAAATCTTTAAAAAAAAAAATCGACTGTTGAAAGACATGATGAAATTCACAGGACAAGCCACAGATGGAGAGAAGCATTTGCAATGCATGTGATTGATAAAGGAGTCGAATCTAGAATCTTCACAAAATTCCTAAAAAGTAATAAAAAAAGAAAAGCAATTAAATAGGAAAATTGGCAAAAGAAATGAATGGGCAATTCACAGAAGTGAAACTGAACCATCCAATAAAGATGGGAAAATATGCTCAGTTTTACCAGTAGCTGGGGGAATGCTAATCAAAATGATGAAACACCATTTTCCTTCCACCAGACCGGCAAAAATTAAGAAGCCTGACATAGTAAGTTTGGGGTATGTTGGAGGGAATGGATCTTCCACACATCGTTATTAGATTACCAGAAACAATTGCTTTAAAAAGGAGTTTGGTGGGGCACCTGGGTGGCTCAGTCAGTTGAGCTTCCTACTCTTGATTTCAGCACAGGTCATGATCCCAGGGTCCTGGGTTTGAGCCCCACACTGGGCTCCTTGCTCAGCAGGGAGTCTGCTTCAGGATTCTCTCTTCTCCTCCTTCCCCGTTCCCCCCACCCTTGCATGCACTCTCTCTAAACAAAACAAAACAAAACAAAACAAAACAAAAGGCAGTTTGGTAATACCTGGTAAGGCTGAAGGTACTCAAAACAGAACTTATGAATGATATAAAATAAAAAGGCCATAAAGTTGATACTCCCTGTGAGCACTCCTTGATAGCATTCCCCCACTTTGACCCCAAATTCTGAATTTCGTATTATTCCTTTGCTTTGCTTTGCTTTACTTTTTATCACTTATTATGTGCCTCCCAGGAGACCTTAATGCTTAGTTTTCTCTTTCTTTTTTAAGATTTTATTTTATTTTTTTTTTGACAGAGAGAGACTCATGAGAGAGAGAACACAAGCAGAGGGAGTGGGAGAGGGAGCACAGACTTCTCACGGAGCAGGGAGCCTGATGCGGGGCTCTATCCCAGGACCCTGAGATCATGACCTGAGCTGAAGGAAGATGCTTAATGACTGAGCCACTCAGGTGCCCCAATGCTTGGTTTCCTATTGTCTTTGGACATTACATCAATGGTGTCACAATGTATGTCATATGGGGTATCTTGTTATTTTTGGTATATGTGCTGACCAATTAAACACATGGCACCTTGTTATTTTAACCTATTATTTTGCCTGAGATTCATCCAAATGTATGTGTATACTTTGTAGTTTGCTCATTTTTCACTGCTAAAATGTGATGGCATAACTTATATCCAAACAGCGCTGTGAGGGTCATTCTTGAACATGTCTCATGGAGGACATTTGTGAAACTTTGAGTTTCTCTAGAGTTTAGGCTAAGGTAGTTATGTTTTAGATGTGAAATTGCTACATTAAGGGGTACGAGCTTCATCAGTTTCACTAAGCTAATAGAATTATTTACCAATATATAATCTTTGAAAAAAAATCTATTTCACACCCCCTCTGCAATCTGGAAACCACCATTTTGTTCTCTCAATTTAAGAGTGGAGTTTTTCTTTTTTTAATCTTTTTATCTTTTTATTTATTTGTTTTGTTTCTCAAATCCATATAGGAGTGAAATCGTATGGTATTTTTCTTTCTCTGGCTGACTTATTTTACTTTAGGTCCATCTATGTTGTTGCTAATGGCTAGTAGTTCTTTTTTATGGCCGAGTAATATTCCTGCCTGTGTGCGTGTGTGTGTGTGTGTCTGTGCATGTGCACGCATAAAGTACATCTTCTTTATCCATTTATCTATCAATGGATGCTTGGGTTGCTTCTGTATTTTGGCTATTGTAAATAATAACATCAGGGTCATGTATATGTAAATAAACATAAGGGTCAATGCATTTTTTCCAATTAGTGTTTTGTTTGTTTGTTTGTTTTTTGTTTTTTTGATAAATATCCAGTAGTGGAATTACCAGATCATATGGTAGTTCTAATTTTAATTTTTTTGAGAAATTTCCATACTCTTTTCCTCAGTGGCTGCACCATTTTGTATTCCCATCGACAGTGCTTGAGGATTTTCTTTTTTCCACATCCTCACCAACACTTGTTTCTAAGTGTTGTTTTATTTTCACCATTCTGACAGGTGTGAGCTGATATCTCAATGAGATAGGAAATGAGATTAGGAAAATGATGAGTGATGTTGAGCTCTTTTTCTGTGTCTGTTGGCCATCTGCCTGTCTTCTATGGAAAAAATGTTTATTTAGATTCTCCATCCATTTTTAAATCAGATTAGTTGTTTTTATAGTGTTGAGTTGTTTAAGTTCTTTATATATTTTGAATGTTAACTTCTTACCATATACATTTTTATCAGTAGTGTTTGAGTTTCCATTGCTTCATATCTTCACTAATTATTGGTGTCATCAAAGTTTTAAATTTTTATCAATTCAGTGTGCATAAAATGACATTCATGATGGTTTTCATATGCATTTTCTTCTTAATGCAATTGAATATATTTTTGCTTTTTTTGGTTGTTCATATTTTCTATGATATCACTCTTCATTTTTTTGTCCATTTTTTAAATTGACCTGTTTGTATTTTTCTTATTGATACTTTCAAGTTCCTTATACAGTTTGGATACTAATTCTCTGTTGGTTGTACCTGTGACAAAACTTCTCTTTGTTTGTAGCCTTTTAAAAACTTTCTTTTTGTGATATGGAAGTTTTAAGTTCTTAATATAATTGAATGACTTTCTGTTTTGGGAGGGTGTAGGGAGAGTCTTGTCTTACCATTGTTTTAATTTATATTTCTTTGATCACCAGTACAGTTGAACATTATTTTTCATGTTTACTGGCCATTTATATTTCTTTTCTGCCCAGCTTTTTAATGTTCCTTTGCCCACTTTCTATTGATTTGCAAAGGACTTCATATTTGAAGATATTAACCTTTTGGCTTATTTGTTGGGAATATTAACCCAAGTTTTTCATCACTTTTAAATTTTGCCTAATATTCCCTTTATTATGTATTTAAACATATTTAAACCTATCATTCTTTCATTGTTTTCACTTAACACTTTAATTCATCTGAGATTAATTTTATTGTGAAGAGGTGACATTAATTAACTATTCCTCCTGTATCCACTGATTTATGATACCATTATTATTATTATACACTAAGATTTTCATGCTTATTTGAGTCTATTTCTGGGCTCTACACTTTGCTGTGTTAATTATGATTAGTTTATTAATTCTTGCCCAAGATATGTACTTGTTTATTTTTATCTTTGTTGTAAATTTTACTGTTTGGTAAGGCAAATTACTTTGATTAGTCCTCCTTTTCAAACTTTCTTGGATCATCTCAGAATAGGCATTCTACATTTAGCCAATCAAACACTCCACTTGTTTCCCAGAGTGTTATCATATAAACAAGGTGTAGCTTCTCAATCTTCAAAGTATTGGAAAACATGAAATACCATCCAAACTTTTCATGGATTCAGAAGGAACTGCTGGATGCTCCAGGATCAGAGCTTGGGATAGTAATTCATGCTGGCCCATGGAGAGTGGGAGTGTAGTGCTTCATGAAATGTTTATGGGGCTTCCTAGAGTTATACTTCAGTCACTTTCCACAGTATTTTCTAAACCAATGGGGCTCACTGAAATAATTCTCTGGCTCCTTGGTGGACAATAAAGAAACCAGGTTTTCTTGGATAATGTCATTATTCTTGCTGGAAAAATGAAATGCCTTGATTTAGTGTTGTCAGTGAATCTGTTAGCAGTGAAATAATATTGTGACATAGGAATCACTGCGCTGTGCCCTCAGGGTCATTTCCCCATTGGGGTGGTTAGAAAGAGACCCTTCCTTTGTTCAGGCCTTTGCTGTTGAGGTTGAGAAAGTGGAGGTCCCATTGTGAAACAAAACTTGGGCCGGACAAACGTGTTATCAGGCAGGCTACTTTTTCCCAGCTCTGGAGACCAGATTTGGGGAGGGTAGAGGGGCTTTGGGAGTGTCATATGTCAGGGCAGAGGTCAGTGGGGCTCTGCTGGAGAGACCCTTTAGCATCCGTTCCAGCAAATGCTAAGATGCCCAATGTCACGTCCCAAGGGCCAGCTCTTGTCTGTCTTCTCAGAGAAAGAAATCAAATCCTAGGGGGTAAAAATGGAATTCTAAGTCCATTTGAGAATTTTTAAGTATACATTCACTATAAAAAGAATGTTCTGCTCCCCCATTTGAGTGTCGATTAAATTCTGCCAAATTCCAGCTCTGCTCAGAGGTCCTCCTTGTTGGTCTCGTGTGAGGTCCCAGACACGAGAGCTGAGCATAGTTGAATAGGAGGTTAACCTAGTCACCGCTGATTGGAGATGGTTGATGAAATACACAATTATGTAACATCTTATACTCATCCAGAGTAAGTCACTTATTCCTATTATACCTCATTTCTCGCCTATGGAATAACAAGATGTATATATACATGCCAAAAATGCTGGCTTTTTAAAAAGATTTTATTTATTTATTTGTCAGAGAGAGAGAGAGCATGAGCAGGGGGAGTGGCAGGCAGAGGGAGAAGCAGGCTCCCCACTGAGCAGAGAGCCCTATGTGGGACTCACTCCCAGGACCCTGAGATCATGACCTGAGCCGAAGGCAGACGCTTAACACGCTGAGCCACCCAGGTGTCCCCAAAATGCTTTTTGATAAATGAAACGATGCTGGCACAACCACCTTTGATGAAATAATGCTCAAGAAGTTTAGGAAAAGTTCTACTTTGTTATGTATAAACATTTTCCTGTGGTTTCGAGTCACTCGGGAAGAACTATTAAGGGGAAGGGCGTGGTTTGGGAAAATGCTGAACATGGGGGCTTCTAAAATAGCCGTCTTTGGGGACAATACACGAACAATGCTGCCCAAAAGTGTTACAAATCGTAGCAATACAACTGGCTGATCGACGGCTCTTTGAGCTTCTTTCTCGGAATGACCCAAGACCCTCCGAAAGTAAGTATTTTCCTCAGTCATTTCTTGGTATGTTTGTCAAAGGAAATGACACTTAGGAAAGCAAGTGTGTAGCAGCTGATGGAAAAGCCGAGAGAAGATTAACTGTGGGTTGTAAACAGGTGGCCTGAGGACAAACTTAGACTTGCAGATGTATTTTAGGGGGGGGGGTCTCACAAGTTGGCTTGGCACACATTGGGAAGTGTTTTGAATTGTTGTCAACATTTAAAAGGCTGCAGATTTCATATGCAAACAATTGCTTGGAGTCAGGTAGCCGCCTCTTTCTTGAGACAGAACTGTTCTTTTGCCCGTTTGCTATAGTCTACACCACTCTATTCCCCGCTTTTGGTTCCTACAGTACATAACTGGTCCCTCCAGTCACTTGAGTTTGTAACCCCCTGACTCTGATCATGTCAAAGGATGGGGCGGTGTCCTTTGTGGTCTAAATTTGGACCCTACCAAGAAGTCCTTAGGTCTTGAAGCAAGTCCTGGAAAGCAAGCTAGTCCAGCAGGTCTGAGGTAGAATGTTATTCTTTTGGTAAAGACATTCTCTAGAGAGCACATGTTGTGATAACAATCTTCTCTTTGTAGTTGAACGGAATCTCATTTAAGTAAGGATGGATATAGGCCACTGCCTGAGAGCTACTCAAACTCTCTCAGGCAAGGGAAAGAAGTCACTTATCTATGGAAAGGGTGGCAACCACTAGCTGCCTACCGCACTTGGCAAAAAGAACCAGAATACAAATCCATGGTAGCAATTAGAACACTGTGTCTTAGAGCGACGGGAGCTTTCACAGAATTTGCTTGCTTTTAGCAGCACAACTTACAAATCTGGGACAGAGGGCCAGGGAAGGTCCATGTGTATTGTGGAAAGTTCACGGCATCAGAAGGAAGCCTCTGTTTTGCAGCAAATTTCCTGGTTCAACAATGGAGAAAAAAGCCCTCAGTGAAATGACTATATGTAGACAGTGAGAGGGAACATTGGAGAAGCGCTAAGGACAGTAGCAAAATCTAGCGACTTCAAGGGCTTGGCTTGGTTCTCTCTGGCCAGTGCTGGAAACGCTCCAGCATTTGGTTGTTTCAGATAATTTCCACTGGCATTTGCAGGGTCTCTCCTGGTGACTGTGTGTCTCAGTTCAAGGAGTCTGAATCCTTCCGTGGAAGGCAATTCCTTAGTGACTCCTACAACCAGCTGCTAAGTTCGATTTGCCTTAAACAGCTGACCTCAAAAATGGAACAAGATGCATATGCAAACATGCTTCATGGCCATCATCTGACTATGTAACCCCAGACCTACAACGGAGCGAGCCTGATTCTCTCTTCCCCAAGTCCGAAAGCTGACCCCTCCTCCCTACCCCCCAATTAATAGAGTACAAAGTTGATTTGAGTATTTTATTTATAAATGTACATATACTATAAAAGCTGTTGCATTTTAGACAACTTTTAATTTTTCTTTTTTTTTTTAACTATTTCTCAGAGGCATTTTAGAATAAATATTTTTAAATGAAGGTTAGTATAACTGATAGAGAACATTGGCCCACCCAGAGCAGTAACACCTTTCGGACGGACTCACATACGAGGTGGATCATTTCAGTTTGTTACGTCTTACACTGTGTATAGATAACTAGAATAGGTCTTGCATTAATAACACTACGTAGAAAGAATGAGGAAATGACATGGTTTGCTAGTTAGTGAAAAACAAAGGGTTACTCATTTTTTCTTAAGAAAGAGAAAGGACTAGCTTTTGGAGCATGAGGGGAAAAATCGTGTATTTCCTCAAGAACAATAAATCACTCACTTGCCTCATCTGCCTTTTAAACAAGCGCATTTCCATCGTAGCTCAACAGAGCAGAGCTTCCCCCCCGCCCCGGGATCTCAAAGATTATTTGAAAAGAAATAGATCATACTCGCTATGCTGCACTGGAAAAAACAAGATCTAGTCTGCCCGAGATGCCATGTAACAGACTCCAAATGAAATAGAAATCAAGTATAAATAGAAACAGTTGGCAATTAGAATTTAGAAAATGTTGGAGATTATTCTGTGCTGGTGACTATTGTTCATTATGGGAAAGCACATTTCGCAGCTGGAGAATGGGGCTTTATTTTTCTTGACTCGATTCAGGCTTCAATACATGTACAATGAGGCTCACTAAGAAATATGTATAAATGGGTTTGTGAAACCAGAGGAGAATGTGCATTATTCATATAGTCCTTACATAACAGATGGAGTTACACATGTAAAAAGTATTCTATAAAAATCGGTTATGAATGATCATATTGTACATGTTTTGTGCATTATTTGTGGCAAAGTACTCTGCTAATATCATGCAAAGTGTAAACATCCACATTATCAAAATATTTAATAAAACATGCAAGTGGTTAATCAAAATATTGAACTTAATCTGTACATTTTCAAAACTTTAAAATTTTTTTTCTATTTTTCTTTTTCTTTTTTTTTTAATTTTTTTTTTTTTCCTGTAAAACAGCAAACACCTCCACGAGAAGTCTTAGTGACTTGGAAGTGACTTCACCTCTCTTCAACATACTGTATCCAGAATTCATCACTGACTATGTGCAACAGCTTCGCATTTTCTAAGGCACAATTTTTTAATGAAATGATGTGTAAATTCCAATCTAACAACAGCTCTTCCAAATGACAAGATGGTCAAACTACCTCCAGTGGCTGAGGGAATTTCTGCACTTACATGGAACCCGCATGCAGAGAACAGTCTAGCATGTAAATAAATAATTGCTAGCCCTACTCAATAAGACACAGGAAAAAAAATTATTGCTTACATAAACAGAAAAACATCTACTTAATCTCCTTGTATGACTACATTAACCTATTAGAGGAGTATATCCATAGTCTACATTCACAAAATGTCATCTTCACTTATTTGCCGTCATTTTAAGGCAGAATAAATAGTTCCCCTTTCCCCAGTCTTAAAGAAAAACAGCCTGGAGATCTAAAACGTGATGCTTTTTAGTAACTGGAGTCCTTTCTTGGCCAGCGGAAACTCATCACACAGGGCAGACAGGAAGCCAGCTCTCCACAAGAGCTCCGCTCTAAAGTTCTAGAATTGTCGACAGTCAAGAGGGTTGGTGATACAGGAGAACGGGAGAGGGCAGATGTCCACTGCGGTGGGCCGGGCGCACTGTGAGTTGGAAGTTCTTCTTGCTGATCGCACGTCGGTGGCTCATGACGACATAGGTCATTGGGTTCTAGGAGGAGTGTCTTAATGCTTTGCTTTAGACACCTTTGGGCCCTCAAGAAGAACTTGTAGGCAAGAATGAGCCCTGGTCACACTTCATGCTGGACTGATCTTGGTGACAGTTTCCAAAGGCCTCACATGGAGTCTCTTATTCAATCTACAGCCTGAAGAGAAGCAAGCACCAAAACCCTCCCGGCTCTCACTGACCCACCACTCTTCTGGAGATAAAACTTCCTCACAGATTTTGGTAAGAACTTTGGAGACGATGACTGAAATATTTCCCTATGGTTTCTTCCTACCCGTGGGCAGTGTCCCCATGGAGTAAGTCTAGCTGATACTGCAAGGGTTCGCTTTAACGGACCAGCCTTTATGAATGACAGAACTTCCAAAGCACACAAAATCTAATACTAATGGTGCAATAATTTATTGGTAGGACTTCCACCTCCAAAGGTAAGTAAGAGATGTCTCGGGATTACAGTATGTAGTATCAGACTAGCGTCTCTGCATTAAAAACAAGTTATAGCTCAGAGCTCTATGGTGTGATTTTTAGTTTCTGAAATGCATGAACGCTAGGCTTCTATCTTAGAAGACGACACATCTCAAATTGGCATGTCTTGCGCTTTCTGCAGCTCAATTCTGTAAACAAGAAGTGTTTAATTCCTAAAAATACTACAACGAAACAAGTTTATTGCCTCATTCATCTCAGGAACTCTCAGAAAAGAGAAGAACCCATTTGAAACCATGAGCCTGTTGGCCCACGGTAAGATCTTTGTGTGAACTACAGGATCACGACATTATATTTATTTGTTTGTATATACTGTGCAAATGCAAAACCAAAAGAAAACAAAAATCAAAACCGAAACGGAAAACCAGGAAGAATGCAAACACCGTGCTACAGAAGAACAGATACCATCTTTTAGAACAGCCTTTCTGAAGTTAGATAAACACCAAGGAGCCCCCACACTTGGGATTTGGTGAAATGGTCGCCAGGGGACACCCTCCAGAAAGAAATGGTGAGTGATCTGGAAGTTTGAAAAGCACGTCACAATGTTGTGGGCTGGCCAGCACCTGCAACAAAGAACAGGGGGTAGTATTTGGTTAGAGGATGCAACACTTCTTGCCTCAGGGCACTGGTAATGACCTCTGCCCAAATCTCTTCTCCCTCTGAGGGGGAGTTTGTCCCCCTCTGCTGCTCCAAGTGTGGCCCAGGGAAGAGAAGTACTGGCAACACCAGGAGGTGGTCAGACAGGTACTCCTGAGTCCCATCCCAGAACGTAACAAGGAGTCCTGGGGATTCATCTGCCCTGTCAAGTTTGGTTGAAATCCTCTGGATTTCACCCTTAAGCCAAATGATCTTCATTAAACTCCCTACCTTGTCTTCTAGGGGCAAATAAGCAAGAAAACATTCTCTCTTTTCTGGTCCTTTAGGTTTTGGTTTCTAGAAGAATAAATACATTGCAACCAGAGGCATGTGACATGGGATCTACATATGGACTCATACACATTTGCTAGATTTAGTAAATAAAAACACAGAACACCCAACAAAATTTGAGTTTCAGGTAAACAACAAATTTAAAAAAACTAAAAAAAAAATTTTTTTTTTTTAGTAAAAGTATATCCCATGTGATATTTGAGATATACTTGTGCTAAATCCTGACCATGGAATCTTTGGGACCTATAGTTACTAAAAAAAAGATCATTGCTTATCTGAAATTCAAATTTAATAGGGCAAAAACATTCTAATGGGGGCATCTTCTATTTTATCTGGCAACTCCATCTAGAAGGATGGTTTGGGTTCCGTATTTCCTGCTGAAACCTTCACAAAGTTTCTCTTTCGTTGGAGGCACTAGAGTTGTAATGAGGCAATTGCAACACTGGAAAAGACCCTGGAGATTTTGCAATAAATGCATTTCACCAGAATGCATGACAGAACAGACACAGAGACACAGTCACCCAATACCCAAGCACAAATGGCATGAGTTAGCCACGTGGTGGCTTGATTTGTGGCAGGTGATTTGTTTTGCACTTCCATTCCCATTTACATATGAACTTAAAAACTGTTTACATTGCTTTTAGGAATTGCATTTTAATATGCTGTTATGCAATTTCTCCCCTCCAACAGAAAAATTTCATTTAAATGTGACTAGTTACTTGAAGAAAATAGGATTATATATCCAGGCTTTATTATTCCACACAATGAAATCATTTTGTTTCATTTAGAACGCCTATGATGTAAACCATCCCTTCCATCTACCCATCCCCCACCCAACTCATATCAGAATCAAATAAAAAAGAAAGAAAAATGATTTTTTAGCCATTTCTTTCCATTCTGACTTTTTTTTTTTAATTGCATCTGGGATATACTCAACCAATTCAACTATATTTATACTTCTCGAGCCAACTATTATCTTCTCCACTGATTCACATTTAAGCTAATATATTTGTTTCTTCTGACACCAAGAAAGAAATGAGCACTATTCTCAGATATGCTGGTCATTGTCCCTGTCATGTGTTAAGTAAAGTTTAGCCCCAATATAATATCTACCTGGAAAAATAAACATGAAAGAAGAGTTAGGAAAAAAAACTGGAAAGAAAGTAGTCATTATTACTCAATATGAAAACATATTAAGAAGCTATAATAATTAAAACTATTCAACACTTGAGAATTAGTAGGTTAATAAGACATAATAAAACATCTAGAAATAGATCCAAATACCTATGGGGGAACTTAGTTTATGAGAAAGCTGGCATTTCAAATTAATGAAAAAAAAAAAAAAAAGGGATTCTTCAGTTAAATTTGCACAACTTGTAACTGGGGGGGAAAAAAGTTTGGATATCTATCTCAGTTCTTGTCCCAAAATACATTTGTGATGATCACGTAGTTACATGTGAAAGAGAAAATAAAGAATAATTCTGGGAGAAATCCCAGCTAAATCCTTGAAGTAGTGAAAGTTTTTCTAAGCAGGACACAGAACCCAGAATCCAAAAAAGAAAGAATAAAAAAAGGTATGTTTAATTACTTTACATGAAAATCTTTTCTATGAAAAAAAGTTCACAAAGTAGAAAGACCTATGACAACGGCAATAAGCAACAAATATAAAATCAAGGGAAAATGTCTTTACTTTAAAAGAACTACAAATCAAGTATTAGCATGGTTCCATGCGCAAAGGATAGAGAAGAAAGATACATTTTTTTAATAGCAAAAAAGAAATAGAAATGGTCCATAAACAAGATGTTCAAACTCACTTAAAGACATACAGGTCAAAACAATGCAATTTTCCCTTCCCCATGCAACACAGTGGGAATTTAAAAAGTCTGATGTGATCCAGAACTGACATAGCCATGGAGAGAGAAAGAGGCTCTCTTACGGACTTTGCAGGGAGAGTGCACTTTTCTGGAAGATAATTAGACAAGTTGTCTGAAATTTTTAAAAGCACATGACTATTAACTCAGCAGTCCCAGTGCTCAGAATCTACCCTACAGAAATGCTTTCGACTGTTCATGAGGACGTCTGTACGTGGATGTCCACTGGGGCCTTTACCAGAACATATTAAAACACTGGAAATAACCGAAGTGCCCATGCACAGAGAATAGTCTGAAATTACGGCAAATCCACACAATGGGACTGTATTCAGGTATTAAAAAGCCATCTAAAAGCATGGGGAGAAAGAATGTTATATTAGAAAATGACCAAAAAAAATTGCCATAATATATCATTAAATTAAACACAAGAGCAACAAAAATAAAGGACACTATGTGATTATCTTCGTGAAATAAAAAAAACAGAACATAGGCGGGTAGATGTATTGCACACATATGGGGTGTGTGTGTGTGTGTGTGTACACACATACAAATGTACATTCTAACCTTGTCTCTAAGAAATAATTAGAAAGTGATTACAGTGGTTAATTTTGGAGACTTTCACTTTTAATTCGGTGTCTCCCTAAACAACCCTATTTTCTAACCTTATACCATTTATAATTTTATTGACTCATTCCTTTGAATGTCTATAGACATAATCTAGGCAGAAAAGTAATATGCCTTCTTGCTTTCTTCTTAGTATCCAAAGAAAAAAAAATTTCCTAGTATTTTGTATAAAATAAAAAATTAAAAAATCATGTTAGTCTACCTCCAAATCACTTTATTTTTTTTATCTTATGAGACTATTATAATTTGTAACCTCATATAGGTGATTATAACTCCATGGTTCTTGTCTTTAGATTTGGAATTAAAAGCAGTTAAGGTCCTTTTTATTTGTATACACAAGAGAAAATTGCTGGCCTAGATCCAAAAAGCTAGTTTCCAAAAGAAATGACAATTAATCATCCACTCTCTCAATTAAAGTAAAAATCTGGATGAAAACAGGTTGCTGTAACCCAGACGTGGGCTCAGGTTTGTTCTCTGTGGATATCCTTCAAGCACTTTAAATTATGAAAGAAATTCAGATTTCCAGAACAGTTCAAATCTGGCTCAACAGTCCTTCAACCTAAGAGCACCCTCTTCTGGTTCCATGATTCACATTCATCTGGTTCATTGAGGTTGAGAAAAGTATTATTTGTACAAGAGGATAGTTAAAATCACTTTGGAATATGGGAGAAAAGGGCTTAGTTTTCCATTGTAATGTATAAAAATAAGCAAATAAAAATCCAGTTTAAATAAATATATTAATTACTATATATATTATAGATATATATATATACTTTTGGATCATACACGGTATACTATTTCATTTGTTGCTCATTTTATTTTTTACTATGTATACCATATTTTACATGTATAATACATAGCATAAATTGATATCAATATTATATACTATATACATATTATAATTATATAAGATTAATATCTATATATAATATGTGGTATACATGGTTCTGTTTTGAGGGCAGCAGCTCAAAATTGGGAATTGTTTTGACTTTAAGTCAAGTGTTTGTCATAGATCAAAACTACCTGGGTTTGATCTAATTCTTATTTCCTACGATTTTATTAAAAGAGGCATATACTTCCCTAACTGACTAAATTTATAGCAATAAAACAACTTAATTTCAATTTCACTCTTCAAATCTTCAGTCTTGCAGATTTAAAGACCCATGTAAAAAAGCCTAAAGATGTTCCTTAACTTACTTTGAGAAATAAGAAAAGATTCTTGAATTTCAACTCCTCACCTCCATTGTTTTTATTTTTATTTTATTCAATTTTTGAAAAGATTTTTATTTATTTATTTGACAGAGAGAGACACAGCGAGAGAAGGAACACAAGCAAGGGGAGAGGGAGAGGGAGAAGCAGGCTTCCCGCTGAGCACGGAGTCCAATGAGGGGCTCAATCCCAGGATCCTGAGACCATGACCTGAGCTGAAGGCAGAGGCTTAACCTACTTAGCCACCCAGGCGCCCCTCCCTCCATTGTTTTTAAAGGAAAAATTTCTAACTGATGAATTTGCTGGAAGTCTCCCCACCAGAAGGACAGTACCTCGGAGATGAGCCGCTGGCTGGCTATTTGCAGATTTTCTAAACAGCAGCTGGGCAACAGTGCCCCCTGGTGCCCTCAAAACCAACGTGAACTGTCTACAGTAGGAGACCCAGACACAGGATTAGGGGCCGACTGCTCAAATGAGCTTCAGGGCCCCAGAGACTGGGTAAGCTCTGTTTATGTACTAAGGCATTTTGAAGGAGTATGGGGGCAGGGATTCCAGAGAAGTAGAACCCCTCTTCTTGGTTCTAAAGGAACTTTCACGTTAGCTGGCAACAAAACCAGACGGTGTCACAGAACTCCTGACTGTAGGGCATGCAGACATTGAGGACACGGTGCTTGAGCTGATGAACACTGGAGAGCCATTCTTCACACTGACACCATCCCAAGTGGTGCTGGCTTTCTAAAGATATGCCTCCACAAATGAATAGTGTTTTACAGATCTTGTGTCTTCCTTCTATCTCCCCAAAATCTCTATGGTGAACTCAAGCAACATCTCAAACTTGGTTTTACCTCCCTGGTGTATTAACGGATAAAAATAATGTTTCTGGATAAAAAGAATTTGGCCACACTGTAACAGTAACTTCCAGTAAGAAACAAGTGGTAAATACGGGTTATTTCCTTATTGTTTCTTTTCCCTACGTGCTAATAAATCCTACCCTCAAGGTAGGTGTGTCAATCAATGAGGAGGAATAGTTGAATTTCTAAACTGGGTCCTGTAGAAGGCATGTGACCACACTCGTCTCAAGGTATCCTGTGTCTGCCCCCTGGTACTTACTTCTGGATCGCATGTAGCAATCATTACAGTTCAGAAGACCATTTCGAATCCTAACATCCGTCCCACTCACTGCATCTCCAAGCTGTCCTTTACAAATCCCACACTGTAGGGCAGAAAGAACAGAAGTTATAAGGTGCACAAGGACTCATTTCTTTATAATGCTTAGTTATGGTTCACACAAGTACGCAACAATCGCTTCTACAACCTCCACATTTGTTGAGCATCTACTATATGAAAGACGTTGTACCAGAGCTGACTCACAGCAACAACATACTTGTAGCATTTTATCCTAACTCCTTGCATTTTACAGAGAAGGACACTGATTCTAAGGCTCGCTGACTTGTCCAGGATGTAGAGCTGGTAGGTGGTGTCAAGTTGACCCCCAATCAGGATGGAACAACCATTCCAAACAGACGACATCCTAGTGGTTTTAAATAAACACACGGCCAATGGGTTATCAATTCAAACTTGATAATTGTGAATAATCTTGAAATGCTTTCCATTACCGTTGGTGAGTTCTGCCAGATCAGAATGACTAGGAAATGGCTCACCTCACATTTCCACACTGAAAGCAGTAATGCCCACTGCTACAAATCCAGCAGGAAAAGAACACGTTTCAGCACAGTCAGCCTGAGGAGGCATTGCTTAGAACAGACAAGGTGGAAACGGAGGTTGTTTCAGAGGCCAGCCTTTTGTGGTGGGTTGGGGGGATTAGAACCCAGCTCCAAAGAGGACCAGCCCCAGATTCATTCTCTGAGGTCACCCAGCGGGTAGAGGAAAGCTTCATCCAAATTATTTTATAAGCTCCACTGACTTCCAGGGTAGGGGGTAAATCTAAGAGGCGATCTGCCTTAAAGGGTCAGATCAGCTCTAGGAAGTGAATCATTAGAGAGAATAAAGGCTTTGATAGCTAAGAAGGCCAGTCTCCTCTCCTTTGAGAAACCGCGAAGACTCTTTGCCGTCTGGATTATTTCAAGTTCAGGGAAAGTCTCTGAGAACAAACCGTGGTATCGGAGCACATTATCTTGGCATTGCCGGGAATTAAAAAGTATATTCTTTGAGCCTCAAAACACTCCGAGACAAGTGTGGATATACATTGTTTAGCTTCATTTTACAATGAGAATATTGATCATTGGAGTCTAATTAAGGATCCATATTACGTTTTACTCATGGTAAGTCCCGTTTTGCACTAATTACTAATATGACTAAATTAATAATTTTGGGACTTTACTTGCTTCTCTTAGCTTATAGGTAAAGTGGGAGTTATTTTAAACCCATGCAAGTTTACTTGATAGCTGAAGACACTACCGACAAAGGAACAGGACAAAATTCGAGAGAAAGCACGGTAGCTTGGTGAAAAGAAAGAAATGATTCTTACTCAGAGTTCAAGGGTTTAGCTTCAACATAAAATATTAACTGGAATTGTGTCCATGAGTTGGGGGAAAAGAAAAAAAAAGAAGTGCTGATAGAGTCCCAACTTGTCAATTTCATAATAAATGAGCTAGAAGTGGTTCACCTCCTTACTGGTTCACCTCCCCCCTTACTAGCAGGAGATGTGAGACTAGGAGCGAGGCCTCTGCATTTTCAGCGAATTGGTCAATTCCTTCATCTCTGCTAGGTTCAGAGGAAATCACGGTGAGTTGGACAGATACGGCCCCCGCCCTTACGGAGGGGACGGTGTGAGGAGGTGATAATTCAACAATGAAACAAGCGAGTGGGAAGGACCAGGAAAGCCTCTCTCTAAGGACTGTAAAGGAACTGACGTCATCTGGGGGTCAGGGCAGCTTCTCAGAGGGAGCAATACTCAATCCATGATTACACACAAAGGCATTCAGAGACCTACGAGGAAGCAACTAGCTGTTAGCCACTTAATTGATGGAAAATCTTCCATTCAAAGATAACCTTTGCTGTGAAGTCACAAGAGTGTCAGAAGCAGAAAAGATGCTACATTCCAGACACGCTGCGCAAATCCATTTTGCTTCTTCTAACCTGCCGTCCCAGAGGGACGTGTGAGAGGAGAATTTCTTCCTGAAGGGTGGGCTGGCTCTGCGAACACTTCTGTACAACCCAGAGGGCCTGGCCTCACGAGCAGAGGCCCGTCAGGATTTCCGGGAGGAAATTTCTCAGCACAGAATGATGCTAGAAGATGCTAGAACACATCCCTCGGAGAGGAGGGCGGGCGTACGTACCCTAAAGCACTGGATGTGGAAATAGAGATGGAGGGTCTCGATGATCATGGCGGCTCCTTTGCCCAGAGGGAGCCCACAGGACGAGCACAGCTTCTTCCCGCTGATAGACCTGGGTTTCAAAATATACGGAGTAATAAGACGTTCATCTAGAGTAGCTGGTCAAATGCACTAACATGTAGCCTCAAGCAAAAAAAAAAAAAAAAAAAGATGGATTTTAACATCTTAAATATAAGATGTATATATATATATATGATATAGATATATATCTATATAGTATAGGATATAAGATATAAACCATGGATGGTTTATATCATGAATGCAATGGCAATTACTGAACTGATAACGAGCAGGAATTAAGCATCAGATACAAGTTGCAAGCGGCCTGTTGGACCCAATACAACAGGCCTCCATTATGGCACAGAATTTGGGGAATGTGTGTGTGTGTGTGTGTGTGTGTGTGTTTCAGTCATCAGTTACAGGAAGTCTATATTGTGTCGATTCAATCACATTGAATCTGGAAATGCCCTGAAATGACTCAGTGTACTTCCCCTATGTTTTCTTAAGTCCTAAGAGATAATCCAATTTAGCTTTACTAAGGCTTCAGTATTGCTTTAGGATTTTCTATCACTGGGGTTCATTGGCCCACGAGGCATTTCTTTTTACTTATTAAGAAAAATTGTTGTTGTTCTGGTTTAAAAATAGAGGCAACCGTCAAGCAGCCCAATAGGTACCAGGCAGACGTGGGACCCATTCTCTGCTCCGTCACCAAGTTCTATGATCGGGTATAAGGAATCACGTTTAAAATGAGAGGATTGGATTAGATGGGCTCCACCTACCCCCTCTTCCAGTGCAAACACCCTGGGGCTCCATAAACCAGGCACTTGCCATCTCTCTGAGTTGTAAGTGCCTAGAGAGCATAGGCTGCGTCTCCCCCATCTCTGCCCTCCCCCAAGCCCCTACTGTAGGGCCGACCACCGGACTAGAACCACACCCTGCACACTGACACAGGGTGAGAGCACTAGCTGGCCTCCTCTCAGACAGCTTCCCCACACCGGAGATCAGATCACAGTGATGCCCGCTGTCTGGAAAGCTCTTGGAATCACACAAGAAATTTTAAAATATGCAATTTCATTCAAAAGCCAACAGCATACAGAGGAACTGAAGAAACAGAAAGGAAGACAAGAGAAAAGAGGAAGAGTTGCTCCGAGCAAACTCTGTTTATTAGGATTTCCCTCTTATCCGGTAGTAAAATGGAATTTCTAAATCAAAGAAAACCTCTGAGTTCCCACTACTTTGGTCTCTCCAGTGAATGGGAACTCAGGCAGTTTTTAAGAATATCATGGGGCCCGATTAATGTCCAGAAGCAACTGTAACAGAGCTTGAGTGGGGGAAAGGGAAGGATGAAGTTTTGTTGCTAGTCCCCGCCTGGGTCCCCGTTAAGAGCCAGCAGCAGACCCTGCCCAGAAGGCCTGGCCAAACTTGGAGGGAAAGGCGCCAGCTGAGGAGCCCAGCAATTGTCTGGTGGATTTTATTATTAGATTCTGGGTTCTGCACAATGTAATTAAAGCCCCATGGCCACAGCCGTGCCAACATCATACACTTGGCTTTTTCTATCATGGGCTGAGAAAATCTGCAGGCAGATGGGGGATGAGTTCTTTCCTCCTGCCTGTGTGTGTGTGTGTGTGTGTGTGTGTGTGTGTTTAGGAGGAGAGGCAGGTGAACACATCTCTCCGAATCATCTGGCAAGCACTAATTTGGTTGAAATCATGCTCGGCAGGCACAAGGTGAAATCAAGCAGCCTCAGAAAGGCTTTCTAACCTCTTGTACCTGTTTGGTGATTGGCCAGGAGGGGTGGGAGAACAGGGGGACAAGTGCCCAGCCTGGAAATTCTCTCGAGGGCTTTTCCTGTAACACGGTAAAGGAGCCAAAAATTATGAGAAGCGAAGAGAAGCCCCTCCCACAAGAAGAGACATTCTGGATGAAAACAAAACAAAACAAACACTCCCTTGACAACAAAATAGAAAACAACAGCATGTCCTAGTGGTAATTTTTTATGAAGAACAGACATAGTCATTCCATCTAGCAAAGCCTGTATGTGCATTGGCTGCGTAATATCAAAACCAGGCTGGCACGGTTGGACAGGAAGACACAATATCTCTCTAGTATTTCTCTAGTATAATCTCATTATTATTATTTTTTCCAGGAACGTTTCTAGTTGACACTGCATGCTGGGTTAGATATAAAAATCATGGACTGGGTGGGAAGGGAGAGATGAGTAGGGATATAGGTAAAAGCTCTTAAAGGAGCCCAGAGCTAAGGGCAGAGCGTTAATGGAGATTTTTTTTTTTAACAAGGTGGCTTCTACCCCTACCAGTAATTTCATCATGGGTACAAGTGATTAGGGGTAATGTTCAAAACATGTAATAACCGCTAGGTCATGAACATTGACACAGCAGAATGGCCCCAGCCAGAAGCTACTGCAATGGCTTGACAGGTGCTCTTGGTGTCACATGAGATTTGCCTGTGATTCAGCCTTGCTCTGCAGTGGCATATGAGCCTTGCCCGAGCTCTTGCTTTTAAGAGTTTGTTTCATTTGTGAAGAAAGGGACAGAACATGGAAAAGAAGGAAGAAAGGAGAAATGCCAACAGACAAGTGAACGGAGCAGTAGTCCCTCTGGCTTCGAACTGCTTTCAGAGAGACTCCCTAAGCCCCTGCCCACTCACACCTCCCTCCTTAGGCAGAGCTTGTCTCTTCCAGAGTATCAGATTTTCATGTGATACCCTAAAGTATAAGCACATTGTCTTTAAAAAGGTTGAAAATCCGAGCAGTAACTGAGAACAGTAATGATTACTTCTAGGTGATTTTACCTTCTATTGATTTTGAGTCATCGGGACAGATAGTAATAAAATAGGATACACGTAAGAGGAAAGGGGAAAAGGTTCAAGCACTATATTGAGGAAAAAAACTGTTAACATGATAAATTAGGTAAAAAGATGAATTTTTGAAACAAGCCATCATCACCATCACCATCACCACCACCAATGTCACCAACATCACCACCACTATCACCACCGTCATCGTCACCTCCATCACCATTGTCACCACCATCACCGTCATCACCATCATCACCATTGTCATTGTCACCACCGTCACCATCACCACTGTCACCATTAACACCATCACCATCCTCACCACAATCGTCACCACTACCACCACCATCACCATCACCACCATCATCACCACCATCGTTATCACCATCACCACCACCACCATCACCACCACCACCACCGCCACCACCACACCACCACCATCACCACCACCACCATCATCATCATCACCCACACCATCACCATTGTTTGGCACTATCAACACCACCACTGACATATATAGCACCTATCATTTGCCAGGCACAAAACCCTATGAGGTAGGTACTAATATTATTCCCATTTTACACATGAGGAAACTGAGGCAGAAAAGGATTAAGTAACTTGCTTAAAGTCCTATGCCAGCAAGTGGAAGAATCAAAGTTTAAATCTAGGTCATCTGGCTCTAGGTAGAATGATTGGTTAATGCATCATGAATGTTATATATTTTAAAAACTGGTTACAAGGAACCTCTTATCCAAATATGATTTTATCTAGGAACTATGGTTTCATTTTGACTTCCTGCACCACCTAACCAGTCAAGTACTTTGGATAAGTTATTTAATTTCCCTGAGCCTCAATGTCCTCATCTCTAAAATGGAAACAAGACCCAGTAAAGTTACTGGAAGAGTTCAGTGAATTAACGTATATAAAAAGGGACGAGATATGTAAACTCTTCAACACAGTGCCTATTATATATTGAAAGGCTTAAAAAATGATAGGAACCATTCTTATTGTAAAATAATATGGTTTTTAAAAAATAAGAATATAACCTGGGGTAGTTACTTCATGGGAGTACATGTAAATGAGAGAAAAACACTTTTTTCCTTGAAAGAACATTTGTCAACAGGCTCTGAGACAATTTAACTCACTTAAATAAATCACTTATGCAACAGGCCTGCAAATTCTTCCCAAATGTTTAGATTTGTAGGCTGAAGACATTATCAATTACAAATTGATAAAAATCAGAGTCCGTATTTGCTGGCCAGGAAGACTGTCTCAGACATCCATAAATACTTATTTTCTGATCACTCAGGGTCAGTGGACAAGAAGCACAAAAAGACTGCTGACATCTTACCATCTCACACTTGTTTCCCATTCTTAGTCAATAAATTTCAAAAAGCAAAGGAATTCCACATCCGTCTTATTTAGCTACTCACTTCCGTCTTTCACCCGGAGATTCGATCTGATGGTTAATGTTTTTATCCAAAGGGAGGGTTTTTGGCTTCACATCTTCTAGAATGTGCGTCGATGGGTTTGATACCTGCTGACTCTGGGATGGATCTGAGGCCGAGGAAAGAATAAAGAACATAAACTTAGTGTTCAGTAACATCCCCCTAGTGCTCTGTATGTCCTCTTTCTTGAAAGCACTAATGCCCGCTGGGATCTCACCGTGAGTCCATGTAGACTGTGGGCCCACAGTGGTGGGAGTCTTTTCACTGTGTTGTTTGGAGTAAGCTACAAGAGAGGCCCGCAGCCAGTAGAGTTCATACCTGTCTGAACCACATGTGTGTGGGGTCTTCTAATAATTTCATTATTGGGTTTCAACGCCCATTCTTACCCTGAGCTAGCTGTGAGTTCATCCCACAGTGTAGGGCCCCAGTTTCTGTATCCAACTGTTGGTCCTGATGGCCTCCTTTCCATACAGGATTCTTAGAATGAGCCAATGCCCCTTGAGTTAGGCTGTTGAGATAAACAAATGTATATTTCAGAACAGAGATGAAAGCAATAGAACTAAACTTATCCTATCCCTTAGGGCATGGAAATACCTAGTTACGATATGAAAAGAGAAACGGGACTAACGAAATGTTTATTCTTTTCATTTTAAACCAGATTTAAAGTACTGGAGAATCCTACACATTTTCATTATCCATCAATTTACTAAGCTTGAGAAACCATTATTTCTGAAGTCTTCCCCATCTCCTTGTCCCTAAAGGTCTTCATTTCTGATCATTTCAAGGGATACCAGAGCCAACTGGAATCTCCCAGATGTTCACAGGAGAGGACTTATGGTAGAAAATACTTGGGCCCCACAGGTTTGGGCCGCCCATGAGAATTCACTGGCCTTGCAGTAGCATCTGTGTGCAAGAGAAGGAGATGGAGGAGGTTTAAAAATGTTCAGAGTTTCTGGAGATAACAGGGACTGTCTGGAGAAGCAGCAAAAATTCATGTATAATGCTGAGCAGCATCATTCAAATATTCCTGACCAGTGGCTTTTGTATCATGAAACTGGAAAGTTCCTTTAAATAGTGTTAACTGGAAACAGATGGGCTATATCCCAAAGGCTCTGCAGACTCTGGGCATGGGCCCGAAGACCCCATGGCCACAATCCACCCAGTCTTCTGGCTGATGGACACGGGAGAATTCTCAGAGCAGATCCTACCAGAGGGCTCCACTCGCAGCCAAACTTTCAAATTGGACAGTCTTTGAAAATGACTCTAGCTTTTCACATCTTTGGAGCTCTCTGAAGGTGCAGTGTGTGTGTACACACGTGTATCTCCGCACACTCGTGTATGTGTATGTGTGCATATGCTTGCACACTTGCCAATCTCTCTCTGGTATCTCAGGACCCCAAAAGCAAATATCTGTCTCATAAAGAACTTGCTGGTGGCAGCATACTGCCAATTTCCAGGACTCCAGGGGTCCCTTCTAGGTTAGGCCCAGGGTGGCATCAATAAGCCCACTATGCCCCGTAGCTACAACCAGATTCTGCTCCAGTTTGAGCTAGCTCTGAATGATCTAGGGGTTTCTGGGTATGCGGTTTGGATCTCCCATGGTACATACTAGAATCCATGGGGTGGGATGATTATCCACAACCAATCATTTGTAATCCTTTACAGGATAACAAATTAGTTATCCTTTATACTGTCACACAGAATAAATGTGATTTCTCACAGCTCAGAGGATACTGAGAGTAAAGTCCAGGTCCACGGTCAACCCACAGTGGGTAGGACCCCAGGATCTCATTTTAACCTCTATCCCTCCGGACACATCAACCATATCAGGTGAATGACAGTTAGATCTGGGGCTTTGAAGTGACAACGTGCTCCTCTGATGATCTATACTACCTCCCCTCACTTAAAAAAGATTTCACATATTTTAAAAATAAGGTGATTTATATTCAAGAGCATAAAGACTGACTTTGGAGATATTAGAATATGTTTAAGCAACACGTAATGTATTACTGGAATGATAATTTCAAAGCTGAATATGATTTGCATTAGAAATGGGTACCCTTTCTGGGGAGCTAACAGGCAGAGTCTGGCTTTGCTCATTTAGAAGGACAGGCTGGTACAGTTCATACCTGCCAGCTTCCTCTGGTGGCCAATCTTCCCGAGGGTTATGCAATAAATCACTGTTGTCTCCCTGGAGCGGCTTCCTCTGTCTTGTCTCTTGTTCTTCCTCTCGACCGTTTTCCAAGTCCATCTTATTCTAATTGAGAAAAGAAGGATAATATTGAATATTATTTATTTACTGAGAGAGAGAAAGAATGCACGTGGGGGGTGGGGCAGAGGGAGAGGGAGAGAGAGAATCTCAAGCAGACTCCCCGCTGAGCGCAGAGCCCAACTCAGGGCTCGATCCCATGACCCACGATATGATGACCTGAGCCGAAAGCAAGAGTCAGAGGCTTGAATGAAATGAGCCACCTAAGCACCCCTGAGTATCATTTTTATTTTTTTAGTTTTAATTAATTAATTTTTAAAAAAGATTTTATTTATTTATTTGACGGAGAGAGAGAGATCATAAGTAGGCAGAGAGGCAGGCAGAGGGAGAAGGGGAAGCAGGCTCTCCGCTGAGCAGAAAGCCTGATGTGAGGCTCGATCCCAGGACCCTGAGATCATGACCCTAGCCAAAGGCAGAGGCTTAACCCACTGAGCCACCCAGGAGCCCCCTGAATATTTTTAAACACACTGGACAACACTCATCTCTGCCCATGGTGTATTTGAAACATTTTTTCCAATCACATTGCCTACAGTGTAAAGAATAATTGTCCAAATTAACTGAATAGTAAGTGCTTTCCAACGATTTGAAACCAATGTGTAAACTGGATCTCTCTTAAAAGTTATCACAAAAGAGAACTGCTCAGAAAGCCCACCTTGCAAAGTAAAACAAAGTCCTAGGACTGTTCAGTTAGGAGAAATGGCTCTTGTGGGCCCATCGGTTTTGTTTGGTTTTGTTTTGTTTTTAAATTCAGATTCCAGACTATTCCAAGTCTTGGTATGACTTTTGTTCAATAGCTCCCCAACCTTATTTGGGGGATATGGAGGTAGACCACCCTTTCTCTGCTCTCTCCAGCCCTTGAAGACACAAATAAATTTCATGGGGAATTTTAAGAGTGGTTTAGAAGCAATTTCCATGGAGGCTGGTGGGGAGTGCATTGCTGGCTACCATCCAGGGCAAAGGGATGCATGATGTGGCGGAGAGGAATACATATGTGTTGAATGAGTGAACGATGGGCTGTCAGAGGCACATTCCAGCAAATGCTCCACTAATCAGGACCTCTCCAGCCAGTGCAGGGACATTATGGTTGCTAGGCCCTGGGAGCATATCTGGCCCCAGTAATGATTTCACTGCTCCCCAGGAAATGACTCTGGAGTCTGACCATGGCAGTGACAGCACCATGGGGTACAATGGCCACACAGCAGCTGATGCAACTCTAGGGCAAGGGTCAGTCCTGGATTTAAACTGGTGGAAAACTTGAGCTTGTTGTTTTATACTTTTTAGGTTTATTTTTTTCACAAATTACTTTTAATCTACGGTCTCACCATTTTCCCACTGCCTTCGGTCACAGAGGAGGATGTAGATAGTTGGTCTGCAGAACTTGAAGAAAGAATAAATGGAACCACGGTGTCTTCAATTATTTTGCGCTCCTAAAGGGAAGGACAGTAATTAATGAAAGGGGGAAAAAAGAAAATAAAATCACATTTGTCAAGAGAAAAATTCATTAAGGAGCTTAAAGAAAAAAAATTGGATTATGTGCAAACAAGCAGGGCATTAAAAAAAGGGGTCTTATTTTCTAAAAGCATGTAAATCAGAATGTACTTTCTATGGGCAATGATTTAGAAATTAGCATTTAATTTGGAAAAACAAAGTCTGCAAATTAGTCTGATTCAAGAAGCCTAATTAGAAATGCTTTTAGGGATCAGATTAGGCACAACAATTACTGAAGATAAATTCACAACAAAATTAATCATAAGCAAATTTTAGCTAATACGCCTTAAATGTAGTTCCCTTCTAATTCTGTAATGTGGTCTGGTTTGTTCATCTAAAAAAAATAAGTAAAACAAAAGCAAATTCTCCTCCCTCCAAATCTCTCTAGTACAATATAGTGAATGGAGTTGGTAAGGATTCACTTAGCCCCAACATCAAAATTGTCCTCACAAAATTAATTCACTACTACCAAACATGCTTTCCTCAAACACACAAATAGATACTTTCGTGTCATCTCTTTGAGGTAAATCAAGAATGTGACTCTCTGACTAGAAAACAGATAAAATTCTATTGTCTCCCTTGACCATAACTCAACACGCCCTTACCACAAATTAAATTCGGGGGAATTGTGGTCTTTTAGAGCCTACGGCTCTTTGAAGAAGTCGACAGGGCTCTGCTGTAAGGAGAATGAGACACGGCCATGTGCATACATAAACCGCAGACCAAAAAAAAAAAAAAAGAAAAAAAAACCCAATAAACTTTGAGGAATCAAAAGCACAAGTCAAATTCCTTCTTGGGAATTTCCTACCTCCTCATAGTATCTGCGTTCCTCCTCTTCCACCTCCTTCTGGGCCTTTTCCCACTCTTCTTTCAGCTTGTTCTGTTCCTTCTGGTACCTCTCCTGTTACAGAATTTCCACAGATGGTTCCTGAACTGACATCGCGTACCCCACTGGGACCCTCCCTCCCCTCTAAGCCACCGTATACAATCCACTGCAAGACAGTTCTTCATTGCGCAACGTTCTGAGTCTAATCCATTCACGCTCTAAAAGGGGAATGGTATTTTGTGGCGCTCCAACATGTTAGGAACATAACAATCCTAACAGAGAACACTCTTTTCTGCTGTTGGTGTGTTACAGATTTGTTCTCGAATCTATGAGTAGATGTTTGCTTATGCAAAGAGAAAAGACAGACTGAGAGACTCTAAGATCTTCCTTAACTTGGCTTTTGTCCTGGGACGGTGGCTTAAACCACTGGTTTGTTTCTACTGGGCCCTTTGGAGACGAGTTTTGCCACTTCACTAATGGAAATAATATGGCTACTGAGAGAGTCTGATAGAAGAAAAAACGACAAGCAAAACCTTGTAGGTTTACAAGTTGGACAATGCAGAAAGGTCCGGAGTAGATAAGATGATAATTAGCTGAGTAGCTGAATTACTCTTTGCTTGTAGCCATTCTGTCAAAATGGAATCTTCCTAGGTTTCAGTAACTTCTGAATTAACAATAGATTTTAAACAGCCATTAGAAGGCTACAACATCAGAACTGCGGCACTATTTCCGGAAGTAGTACAGCACTAGTCACCACTTCTGGAGGGAAAAAATACTCTGAATAAAGATGGCTTTAAAATGTGACTGGAGTCCTTTGGACAGCTGACTAGAAGAAATGGATAAATGGAGGTTAAAATTCATGCTTATAGGGAGAGCTGACACCCCGGGTGCCTTGGGAATGGTGTCCCCGACATGACAGAGACAGAGGCATCACGGAAGTACCACACACAGTCAAATGTTTTCGCCTAATTATTGTCAATCCTCTCTCTGTCTTTTATCTTCCTAGGGAAGGCACTGAGATTTCCTCCAGGTGCGACCTGTTATGTCATTATCTTAGGAGTAAAAGGGTTTTATTGGGATTATCTGAAGCCTGGTGTTCTTATTAATGCTCTAGAAAAACCATCATTGGTCAACTCATGGCGGGCTTTGAACTCCAGGTAAAAATCTTGTTATCAAAACCCAAGATGTTATAAAGTTTCTGAGAGGGACTTCAGGGGTCTTTCAGAATAGAGGAAACAGACTCTCAAACTTAACAAAAGCTGAAAAACAAGCAAACCTTGGATTTCTTGGTTCTATGAGCTCATATTCCAGGTTCTCCCACCCCGAGAGGATCAATAGGATCAATGGAGGTGATCCAGGGAATGAAAGAGGCTGTATGTCTGTGCCACACAGACACACACACACACCTCGGTACACATACGTGCACACACATTTGCACACACCAGCATACATACATGCATACCCAATACAGACCCCTGCACACACCAACACACTCACACAAATGCCTTGTCCCAAAGCCCACAACCCTGCAGTGTCACACTGGGTAACAATTTGGTGGGACAAAAATATATCTGTCTCCAGCAGTAACCAAGGTCACCTTTCAGGGTATAAACCGCCACCATGTTTGTCTTCTTACTCTGTGGGCTTTCTGACTCTGACCATGTAGCTGGGGAATAGGCATCGGGTTTTCAAGGGACTAGCAGATGGCCAGGGCTGGTCTGGAGTCTCCCAGTGGACCCGAAGTCCCAACAGCCCTGGGACTTTGCTGAATCTGGTTGGTAATTACCCCTTGGCAACTGGGAAAAGCGTTAATTAAGCTTAACTGGCCGACCTAAAGCCCCATGACAATTAGTTACCTCAAACCCTCCCCACTGCAGTGCTCCCAGTCCCTGGGAACTAAGCCAAGAGGGTCAGAGCAAAAAGATAAAGGGGGGGGGGAAGGTAAAACACAGCAGTGTAAAGTCATCAAAATTAATGAGATTTAACATTTTTTTCCTTTATGATCTTTTAGTAAAATCAGTACTATTGGGAATACAGCAGAGAGAACGTGACTTTTAAAGTCCTACAGACTTGGACTTGAAACCAGGCTCAACAACTACCTGTTCGCTGTGTGACCTTGAGCAATTAAGTTAACTTCTTTGAAGCTTAGTTTCTTCAGTTGCAAAATGGGACTAACAAGACATACTTTGAACTTTGAAGAGTTTTATGAGGACTGAACTGGACAGGATACATCAGGTACCAACAAATATGCCAGTTCTTGGCACACCCAGGTTACTCCGGTTAGTTTCTAGGGTTGCTAGGTTATTTTCTGAAACACTATTACTCTACAAAACTGGCTTGAAACAAGTAGCGGTTGATACATTTACTCCCAGAACCTTCCTAGAATTAAAATTTATCAGCCTTTACTCAAGGAGCGGAGCAAATATTTCTACTTAAGGAACAAGACCCAGGCCAAATTTTATTTCACATGTATGCTATCAAATAGATTTTTGGTATTTCGTCCCCACCCCACTTGGACTGGAATTTGACTGGCAACTAAGGAGGTGACGAATGGACATGTTGGCCCCTAATAGTTGGATTTTTTTTTTTAGGATTTTATTAATTTTTTAAGATTTTTATTTATTTGAGAGAGCGATAGAGGGCATGAGTGTGTGTGGTGGGGGGGAGGAGTGAGGGGGAGAGGGAGTGGGAGAAGGAGAAGCAGGTTTCCCACTGAGCAGGGAGCCCAATGTGGGGCTCCATCCCAGGACCCCGGGATCATGACCTGATGGCAGATGCTTAACCGACTGAGCCACCCAGGCAGGCACCCCTGAAGATTTTATTTCTAAGTAATCTCTACACCCAGCGTGGGGCTCAAACTCACGACCCCAAGATCAAGAGTCACATGCTCTACCGACTGAGCCAGCCAGGTGACCCCTAGGATTTTTTTTTTTTTTTTTTTTAGTAAAATGCTTTTTCTTCTTCTTTTAAAATTTACTTTTTATTTTTAGATAAATCCAATTAGTCAACATATAGTACATCACTAGTTTCCAATCTGGAGTTCAGTAATTCATCAGTTGCGTATAACGCCCAGTGCTCATCCCATCACGTGTTTTTTTTTCGCTGTGTTCATCAGTGCAACCTCCAGCAAGGGGAATTAGACACAGGACACTTTGTTGCACGGGCACAAAATGAACTTAGACTCACTAGCTCCTGAGAAGCATCTAATTCCATGCACTTCCTGTGCTAAAAACTTATCTACGACAACAATAATTAAAGGAGCAGCATCTAATAGAAAAACAACAACAACAACAACAACAACAACAACAACAACAAAGCAGTGACCCCAGTCCTACCTGAAGCAAACGTTCCTGCTCCTGTTGCCATTTTTCCTGTCGCCGGCGCTCCTCTTCTGGGTCCCATGCCCAGAACTTAAACTGCTTAGAAAATAAAACTGTGATCAGAGCTAAGCCATGTCCTCAAGGCCAGGCTGGGGCAAGGGACACAATCAGCTTACAAACCGGCACTAGATGGACAAGCGGAAGCAGAAGCCCTTAACATACTGAATGACCTTCTTTGTCAACGAAAACTATTTTTTCATCTTCATCTCTCCTTGGTTGACTTCCAAGAGGCCTGTATGATGCTGTGACCCTTTTTGGAGCTAATGAAAACATGGACGTAATTAGCCCCTGGCAGGGGAAGGCATTGGTTTCCCTTTCTTTCAGAAGCGATTTCTTAAACCTATTCACGCTTCTGAGCTTGAGACCCTCGTTCTGCATATGGATCCTAGTCCCAGCACATGGGGACGCTGCAGAGTGGACTTTTGTGAGAAGCGGTGTTTGCTGCACTATAGGACTAAGCATTCATACTGCTCCTGCGTTTCTCCATCAGGTTAGTTCAAGGGCCAGTGCTCACCAGCATCACCTGTGATCCAGGAACGAGGGGATCTCTGCCCTCATTCAAACCCAAAGGCTTTTTTTTTTTTTGTAAAAAGGTCTTTGTGAGTTTGGCACCAAGTGAGTTAACAGGAATAATGAGAGAAGGAGGCATGAACCAAAGTGCGCCCCCACAATACAGAATACCCGAAGCAGAGCCGGGGAGAGAAATCACAGCTGGTCTCTGGGAAACCTCCTAAAGGGGTGGGGGCTGCGGTGTTTGAACTTGGCCTCTCCCCACCAAGGCAAGCCACATTCCCCAGGAACTGTGCTGCTTCTCTTCCCTCTGTTCTGATGGGTGTGGTTTGGGGAGGCACTTAGAACTGCCTGCCTGGGAATCCTGAGAGAAGCAGCAAGATGAGGGGGGAGGTTTTAGAGAAGGGGGGGGTCTTAGGGAGAAGCGGGGGAGTCTGGTGCAGGATGGGAAGCAGGCAGAATCTATCTACCTGGGCTGCCTGAGAAGCTAGACAGGGCCAGTCCTGGCCAAGGCTTAAATGGGTCTAGTTACTGCCCAAGATACCTGGGCCAGCTCACCTTCGGCCCTGCCCTGCCCCCAACAGATCGATGCTACCATCTGGATGCCCGAAGGCTGGGCTGGCCCAGGGAAGTGTCTCCAGGCTGAGAACGCAGGCCAGACCATGGCTGGTGCTCGATTTATAACAATATAAAGAGTATTGTATACCCCATTGATGCTCTTGCTATGGTGCCTGCAGTTAGGGTGATATCCATAAAAAGTCAAGGCAAGGTGGGCCAACAGGGTAGGGAAATGTATTTCCTATATGCCACTCTTGGGATTCATACTGCACATGAGCAGACTAAAGGCTCTGACATGTTATGTGGGAGAAAAGCTATTTAATTGTATATAATTCAAAACTTCCCAAGTTTCCTTGGATGACCATAAGATGTCATCCAAATGGGATTCCAGATAAGAAATCTGGACTTAATGGTTAGTTAGAGGTTGGCTCCACTTGGCATTTTCCTGAAACTTGGAAGCACTTTCAATGTTCAGAACCTCTCTCAAGGGCATGGCCCTTCTTTGTCTTCTTGGGAAAAAGGATGTGGTCATGTGAATAAAGCCATAAGGAGTCCAGGAGGAAAACAAGAGCGACAACTAGGAATTATTTAATTTTCAGATTTCACTAGGCAGCGCAGAAGAAAATAGGGAATATTTGTTTAAAAGAAAAACAGTGAGCATTTGAAGGGGAAGACCAAGAGGAAGATACTTTGTGATACACAAGAGAAAGAAAAGCGATCGTGTTCCTTCCTTTGGTGACTACTTGCTAAGGACCTACTAGGGGCCAGGGAGGGATACCAGTTGGCCAAGGGTCCCCGCGTTGTGGAGCTTACAACTGAGTGTGGTGGGAGACAGTAGGTCAGAGGGAGTGACAGCCTGGATCTTCCAGAGAGTTCCAGAGCCAACACTACACCATGTACAAGCATTGTCCTCGATAAAAAAAAATGATTTTGAACTCCTCGATAAGTTGCATGTTTTAATACTAATTCTGATTGTCACCTTCATTAGATTTTACTTTCCCAACTCATTTACCGTTTTGTTTCTAAGCATGATCACAACTCTGCCTGATGATAATCTGTGTCTTTCTTCAAATTTCATCTGACAGCATTATACATGCCTTTTAATTATTCTTTTATAATCACTTCAAGCCTGTTTTTGATTGGACCCGCTTTCAGCAAATCAAGTACTTTATTAATTAAAATCACACTCAATGCATCATCTTATTCCTTAAGATGAGCTACTTACAGGTGTAGTTACAGGTGACTTTTCACTGCCTGGAGAATCCACTGCACAGAGAGAAAAAAAGAAAGACAAAAGATCGCAACGTGAGCAGCTTCTAACAGTATTTTTCTCTGGTCCTCCGAGTGGAATGTGGTTCCTATGTCAGCCTGAGATCATTTTTTTTTTTTTTTGTAAGCCAAGAGCATTAGAAAATCATAATAAAGCAGACCCTTGAAGCAATCTGTACCCATCACCGAAAGGAGTTATGACGAGTGTAGTATGATTGATCACATCAATTAGCACCAGAGACTAGACTATAGGAAGCAAAAACTGTAGGTGGTGGTGTTTAATGCCCCCTGCATTCCCTTCCCACTTGCTAGCCCGGTTCCCTCACTGTCTGACATGGAGAATTATCACACAGAGAGAGGCCAGACATCATCCAGGAAGTAAAGAGAGGGACACAGTTAACAAGAGAACCATTACCAATTCCTGGTAAATGCTTCTAACCTTTCTTTAAAAAGAGAAGAGGACAAAAAATGATTTTGAATGCCTATTTTTTTAAAAAAAGAGCTGAATATTATTTCTTTAGATTTTTAGCATCAAAGAAAAATTCTACAAATTTCCTTCAAAAATTTCTATGAATTTCCTTCTAATTTTAGTAGAAGCGGAGTGGTTATCAGAGAACGAGCTCTTTGCTAACTGTGTGTCAGAAGTAAGCATTGTTTTTCCGCAATCAGAAATGAGGAAAAATACCAGACATTATTGGCTGCCCCCAACATGGATTTTTGCACAGAGGAAATACAGCTCCCCAGGACGCATTTTACCTGACTGGGAGAAAAACTGGGAACGTCGCCAAGAGTTCTGAACTCTCAGCGGGATGCTGGCAGGGCCAGAGGACTCTAGATCAGATGGCAGGACAGAACAAACAGAAAACCGTGAGAACAGGGGTGAGGACCGAGCGGAACCAGACTCCCAAGGACTAACGGAGGTCTGGCGGTAGTTGACAGAAGAATTGAGAAGGAGTGAATCTGAAAGTACAATACATCTCAATAAAACATGTTCGAAACCCGAAGACATGGGCAAGAGCCAGCAGACATGGAACAGGTCAAGCTGTGGCTTGTCTCCCTCGGTGCTAGGCGCTATTTTATAGGTTCATACTTAATGGTGGAACTGTTAACACGTTAAATCTCAAATGACAGGATAACATGTTCCGCAAGGGCGAAATGCACAGTTTACATTGCTTTTGGAGAATAACAGGAAAGTATAAAAGACAGCGGAGATGAGTTCCATGATTATTGGATGCATCAACTGAGTTACAGTTGATCTGGAACTCAGCGGCATTGGACAGACACAAGTTCACGGTAAGCATTTGCATCCCTAAACTGGGTTCTGTGCACTTGGATGTCATTCTCAGGGTGGATAAAGACAGCGGTTTTTAGAGTGAGCACATACTTTCCATAAACACCAATATATCTTTGAACTGTTGGGAGACAGTGAAGAAAAGGAAAACTGTCACCTTCAAATGTATTTTATGAATGTTTTCAGAGTATTTAAAGACTACATGTGTATGTGTGTTGTGTGTGTTTAAGGGAAATCTGTGAAATATACAGGCTCCCCACCAGATCTTCGGTAGCTGGTATAATCAGTCTATAAACAGACATGTTTATAAACATGAAGGAGATGCCATTGTCTAGAGGAGAGAATAACAGGTATGGCTCCAGGATTCCTGATCCCAACCTACAGCTTCTTTGGACTTGATGTGTGACCACAGACTAGTCACTTACAGGTCCACGGACCTCTTCCAGTTCAAGTACAGTTGGCATACAAGGTTACATTCGTTTCAGGTGCACAACATAGCGACTCGACAACTCTATGCAGTACGTTGTAGCACGGACACACACCACGAGTGTGGCTGCCATCTGTCACCACACAGCGCGAGCACAACACCAGTGACTCTTTCCTGCACTGTGCCTTTCATGCCCATTCCCATGACTCATTCATTCCGTACCCGGAACCCTGGACCTCCCATTCCCATGGAATTTGTATATCTGGGAAAAGTCCTATACTTCCCTCCTCCTCTCCCAATTAAAGACAAATTATGTCTTTCAAGTTTACATTGCAAATGTAAATCCTTTGGCCCCCATCCAGACCTCCCCAGACACTGGAGGAGCGGAGCCCAGAGACCTGTGTGTCAACCAGCCCTGCGGGGAACTCTGGCCCACACTCCTATTTGCAAATGACCGCTTAGAGCCATATCTCTGCAACATACACCTTTGTTCTAAGAAAAGCATTTGAGAATAGCCTCTTATGGCCTGGCGTCTGGCTCCGTAACTCTACTCCTACTGCTACTCCTCTGAGACTACCAGATTGTATTATTAGTGCTGATTCTGGGTCAGGTGTGGAGCTAAACGCTCTTCTTGGTTGATCCCATTTAATTCTTCCAAGACCCCTATGAGGTTGGTAGTTCTGTGATCTCCCTTCGACAGTTCACAGGGGATGATCAGAGATTAGGACAACTTGGTGGGGAGGATCACATGGCTAAGAACCACACAGGCAAGAATTCAAACCTGGGCATTCTGTCTCCAGAAACTGCAGCTGTCCTTCCGGCTTCCCCGAACCAGACGAGAGCACAGAACAGGTGCACGCCAAATATAATTCTCTCCTGAAGACTAAACTTCGAGATGCTCTAGGGCTACCACAAAGTGTCACTCCACTTTGCTAATGCACAATGGAAAGTCCCTTCATTGACAGCACATTTTATAAAATCAAAATGTAACGGGGTGGCAAAATGTGTGAGACAACAAAACTAATTAAGATGGCTTAAAATACCTACTTCCTCTCTGTGTTACTTATCCACACAATTAAAAAGTGGGAGAAATGGGGCAGGATTAAACTCTATCTAAATATGGTCAATTGCTGACCCAGTTATGAGATTTCATTTTTGTCAGTTCCCTTCAGGACAGTAGGGCTGACAAATTTAAAACAAATGCTTTGAAGACAGTATTGAACTTGTTCCCACAATTAGAAACAAATGATCATCAGTGTATGTACTAATTAATTCCCTCCCAAGGACTTCCTATTACTCAAGTAGAGCACACCTTCTCTCCCAGCATTCAACTAAAGCTAATGGAAGTCAACCCAGATTCTGCCAATGGCGGCCCCAAAATGGCTGCCCATCCTTGAAAAAAGGAAAGTAAAATAAATCCCCAGTCACAATGACCCTGTACCATCTTCTCTTTGCCTGAACTGATAAATCTATAAAATGTGCTGGAAAGAGTACATTAAAAAAAGAAAAACAAAAACCTCACAGTTCTTGCCTCAACTCTAGCCATTTTCATATCTGTAGAGAGAACTCAGACCAGGAAGCCCTAGTGGTCTATCTGTTTTGAAGAATAATCATGGAATTCTCAGGACACTCCCCGACCCCGTTTCTTTCTGGTGTTTGTGGGCACCTGAGTGTCTCATAAGGATAAAGGTATTCGAGTAGGACTTTTAAAGAGTAAAGGGTTGCATTCACAACTTATACATGGCCTAAGGGGCTCCTGGGGAATTTGTGGAACATATTTAATCTATGCCTGTGAATGATTTCTCAGTAATCATCATACATACCCAGGAATTATTAAGAGGTAATAAAATCTGATTTTCTTCTAAAAAGTCAAATCATCAGATTCAATGACTATTTTATAAAGATGGGATAATTAACAATTAATGAAGTTGATAAAATATTAGGATGATATACTTTTTATTGAAGTTATTTTCTTAGTTTGTAATTTTTTTTTGACAGTTTGGAGTCAATAAAATTATTTTAAGGTATCAAACACTTACAGAGGCCCTGTAGTGCCTATGGTGTTCTGCTGACAAAATGCTTTTGGCCACTGGGTTCCTGGCTGGGCCAAACATAGAGTGCAACCCCCGATTTCCATTCTGAAGTGACTTAATTCAGCCACCATGGCCTCTCACAAGCACCACGGCTAATGGGATGTTAACATAAAGGAAGTAATCTTCCTTTAAAATAAAGGATATTTCAGTTGGTTTGTCTCCTTCTCTAATTTTGTCTTATTTTTCCCTACAATCCGCTGTTTTGTGTCTTAAATTCCACATACGAATTTTGTCTTAAATTCCACATTCTACCTCTGAAACTAGTAATATACTATATGTTAGTTCTTGAATTTAAATTAAACAAATAAAATAAAATAAAATAAAATAAAGACTATTTTACTATAGATGAGCCCAGCAGAACACGTAGCGCTTAAATAAAACATTTCTTTCTTTTTACCTTGAGAATAGAGATTTGGCAAGTGTAATTGGTTGGTTTCAGACATTTTGTCCAGAAATGGATACGTCAGGGTTGCTTCTGGTTCTGGTGATTTTGGCTTTGCCACCTGGATCACGGGCAAACAGGCAGAAACGTTAAAAATATTGTCCATTAAAAAATGCATAGGTGAAATAAAATTTAAGAAGTCATGGCTATTACAGAAGTCAGTAAACCAAACATTTGACTTTTAAATGGAAATGTTCACCCTTTCCCCAAAACCCCTTTGTGCTTTCTACATTAATATAAAGGCAGATTTTTTTCAGAGATATCAAACTGGAGCATAAAAATATGATGATCACTCTTCTCCAAACCCAGAAGATACTATTCCATCATTGGGATTGTACGTCACTCTGTCTCATTTTCTGATTGATCAATCACATATTCTCTTCCTGATACTACATAATACAGTATTTTGTAGTGTTAGGCAGTGAGATGTTCCACAAAAAAGAAAGAAAAAAAATCTTACTATGTAAGTGCTGAATATTAAAATAATATCACTTTCTAACGGCCATTATTCTCAAGACACTACAGAGCCCTCCCACAAACTTATATGAAGCACATTAAAAACAAAGAAGTATCATTTAAATAACTGTTATCAACTAGTGTCATAGCAATGATGCCATTACGAGATTTTTGAGGCATGTTAGACCACTTGTCCCTATGGTAAATAGTTCCAAAATTACAGGCTTTAAAAATTCTTATGTTTGCTTTGTAGAAATAGATTTTTTTTTATTGCTGTTTAGTTTTATTTTGTTTTCCCCCAGTCTGGCCTTTGGTAAAAGTACCCTCCTTCTGATTCGTTGCTTCCAATCAACTGATTCCAGATTACTAAACTAATGTCTAAAATAAGTCAGTAGATTCTGAGCAAAGATCTGAAGGAGGGGCCTGGTTGTATCAGTTTATGTCTTTTCAGCTGCTTACAGGGATTTCTCAGATTCACTCTGGCTGGTGGCTCTTCTCCCAATAGACTAATTTGATAGTCAACAAGGCAATTGAAGCTGTAGAGTGCTTGTTTCATCATAAGCTGATCTGTGATTTGGTTCTCAGGATGATTTAATGTCTATAATTTCTTCTTGGTAAAATTTTATTTTTCTTTATGAATAATACATTCAACCCTAATGGAATCCTGAAGAAAACAGAGTTAATCGCTTCATTGTGCATTACAGAGGTCAACCAGATGGCCAAATGAACTTCAATGTTAAACATGCAGCAAAAGCTAAGGCTTAGGGGGTGCCTGGGTGGCTCAGTGGGTTAAAGCCTCTGCCTTCAGCTCAGGTCATGATCCCAGGGTCCTGGGATTGAGCCCCACATCAAGCTCTCTGCTCAGCAGGGGGCCTGCTTCCCCCTCTCTCTCTGCCTGCCTCTCTGCCTACTTGTGGTCTGTCTGTCAAATTAATAAATAAAATCTTTAAAAAAAAAAAAGCTAAAGTTTAGATTTACTAAAGTTGACAACCTCCAAATTTTAACCCCATACTATTTCCTCCTTCACTGAGTCTGGCAAAAAAAGTTTCGGTAATGCTCAGTTGTAAATGAATGTTAATAGCTGAAATGCTCAAAAATCACCATTATGTAAAAAGGTCAGCCTGTGAGGGGCGCCTGGGTGGCTCAGTGGGTTAAAGCCTCTGCATTCGGCTCGGGTCATGATCCCAGAATCTTGGGATCGAGCCCCACATCGGGCTCTCTGCTCAGCAGGGAGCCTGCTTCCTCCTTTCTCTCTCTCTCTGCCCGCCTCTCTGCCTACTTGTGATCTCTGTCTGTCAAATAAATAAATAAAATCTTAAAAAAAAAAAAGGTCAGCCTGTGAGCGTGGGCACTTTGTCTGATAAAGGGAACACTCGCAAGTGAAGTCGGAAAACACAATCTGTTGCAATAGTGATCACCTTTTTCTCTCTTTTTCTAAGAGCTAACTCCACAGTAGGGAAAAGAGAGGGCAGGGATTCATTTGGTATAAGAAAAGTACTGGATTCCAAGACCATTAGTTCACTTGCCAACCAACTAGCAGAGATGCTTAATTGCAGTCCACAGAAGAAAATGTAGGGGGTATATATTTAATATCACTGGATACTAAGGAAAACATGGTAATCTTGGGTATTTTATGCTTTAAAGATCCTATCTTTAGAATACTATTTACCAGATGCCAAATGGTCCATACACACACAAAGTTAAGAATCCCTGAAAACAACTTTTTCCATAGTATGGTAGACATGATACTGGTGGCCCAAAGACAGACCACACAGATGAGATACCCAGATGAATACTCTTCAGTTATTGTGTTTACTTTGTTTCATTAAAAAAAAAAATACTCTCTAGCAATGATACAGTTTTCCTTTCAGTTTAGATTTAAGTGGGGGGGGGGTCCATTTGGAAGAATGATACATAAACAATGTTTACAAGTGTAATGTGGATAACGCACAAATCTCCAAAGGTGGGAAATCCTGCCTGTCCCCAATGTCTTCCTACAGTTTAGTTCCTCCTTTCAGACATCTAGACCATTCTTTCATCCTGTATGTATAAAAGTGGGGAATAACTAGAGTCTGAAATTCCCCAAGGGCATTATAGCAATAGGCATTCTCGAGGATCTACAAGGACAAGAGCACGGTCAGCTCCTTAAGGTCAGCTTGATGTTCACTGTTGAATATCAAGCATCTGGTACGGTGCTGGGCTCCTAGTAAGTGCACAGTCAATACTGACCAAGTAAATGATAGATGAACTGAAACTATATAGACAGGGTCAGTTTTTTACTCTAAAGTGACAGCCCAACTTAGGGTGAATTTTTAAAGTTGGAATAGTACCACATAGAGTAAGCCAGTGTGCTAGTCCATGGTTCTCCACCTTGGTGGCCTACCAGAATCACCTGGGCGGGGGGGGGGGGGCTTTGAAAAATACAGATGCCTGGGACCCCCCCCACCCCAGTGATTCTGATTTATTTGCTATGCAGCATGCTCGGTGTTTCTAAATTCTAAAAGGCAACCAAGGTTGAGAGCGACTGGCATAAAAGATGAAGACTTTTAGACTGTGCCTGAAAAAAAAAATTAATACGAATGAGATGAGACTCCAAGCAAGGAAGAAATTTAATAAAAACAAGACATTAAAACTCATTATATCAGAATAATAATTTTCTAGTTTCCTTGTTATGTAGGTCCGGAGGCATCAGAAGCACCATTGTTATAAAACAGGTAAATATTGGAAAGAGAATGTTTCGTAAGCTGCAAATAAGCGACTTCATGCACAGGAAACTAACACCTAACTGCAAAGCTTTAGAACTTATATTCCATTTTTCTTTAAATGTATATAATCCTGCATAATTAAAAAATTATTTAAAATAAAATTTAAAAGATATTGAATGGATACATACATATCAGTATACATCAATGGTTACTCATAGAGGTAGGTTTCAGTGACTTTTTCTCTCTGTTGCTCTATTTCTATTTTTTTTAAATTTATATATTATTTTTTATATGTTTACATATATTACTTGATAGAGTTGTTACATTTGTATCCACATTACTATAAGTTACAAAAATGTATAGCTACGGACTGTCTGTAGCCTCCCAAAATTTGTATGCTGAAACCCTAACCCTTGAGATGGTGGTAGGAGGACATGGTGCCTTTCATAGGTGATTCATGCACTTATAAGAGACTCAAGAGACCTCCCTCACCCCACCCACCAAGTGAGGCCACCGCAAGACAGAGATCCGTGAACCAGGAAGTGGATTCTCACCAGACACCTTGACTTTGGACTTCCAGCCTCCAGAGCTGTGAGAAATAGACTTCTGGTCTATGACGGTCTGCTGGAGCACCCAATAGGACCTGATGCATACATCTCTCTATATGCATTTACATTGTTTTATAAGGGACACATAGTATATTTGTATTCAGGAAAAAAAAATACAGATTGAAGACAGGCACAGGTTCGGAGAGAAACTAAATCTTCATTATGAACAAGCACCACTTACATCCGCTCACATCATAAACCAGCTACCTCGTGAAGCCACACTGACTTTGGATTTAACTGCTTTATTTTTATTTTTTTTTTTAAGATTTTATTTATTTCTTTGACAGAGACAGATCACAAGTAGGCAGAGAGGCAGGCAGAGAGAGGAGGAAGCAGGCTCCCTGCCGAGCAGAGAGCCCGATGCAGGGCTCGATCCCAGGACCCTGAGATCATGACCTGAGCCGAAGGCAGAGGCTTCAACCCACTGAGCCACCCAGGCCCCCTGGATTTAACTGCTTTAGACCACCGTGTACTTACCTTTTGTGACAGCACCAACTCCACCTTTCCACTCATCTCATCTTCCATTTTCTTCTGGTCTTTTTCTTCTGGTGCATCGTTCTTCAGCTGGGCGCTGGAGGAAAACTCCACAAAGGGCACGGTTGGGCTGGATCGGGTCACGGTTGTCGTAAAATGCTGTGGCTCTGAAAATGGAGTTATGTTCAGAAACATTAAGAAGAAAAACAGAACCATGTAAGGGACCATTTTTCCTGCCATGCCACGAAGTCCACTGAGCACGTATCCTGCCCTCGGCCGTAAGAAGGTGGACTGCAGTGAGATGAGTGGTGGTAAAGAGCCTGAGATGCCAGAATTTTCTAGGCTCTTTCAAGACATGAAAAAAAGAAATCACACAACGCAAAACACATCAAGGGGCCCCACTAGGGGAAATTTAAATTCTTAATAAGAGTCGCAGAATCAACAAAATGTTGACACAAAATATTACAGTAGGTGGGTTGAGTAGGAGAACATTGAAAGACAGTTTCTGTCCAAAGGGCTGAGTGGCAGCCCGAGTCTTTCTTTCATATTTCAATGCTCCTTTTAAACAGTACATTTTCATAATTGGAATGTGATAAGGATCGTGGGGCACGTATAATGCAATGAAAATCAAGTGTTCTCTGATATATAAGGAAGAATTAGGTATAGTTTAGAGTGAGAGCGTGTATCAAAATGTGGAGGTGCGCTCTAGTTTGCAAAAGCATGTGCTAAAATTTTTAGTAATGCCATTTAATTTGTTTAAAAATTTATTTTAAAATTTAATTTACTTTAAAATTTAATTTTAAATTTAATTTTAAAATTTAATTTATTTTAAAAATTTAAAAAATTATTTTAAAATAAAAATTTAAAATTAAAAAATTATTTTAAATTATTTTAAAATAATTTGGTATTTGGAAGAAAGTAAGAGCGTTTTAGGCTTGTCAAGAGAAGAAATCTGTTAAAAGCACTGAGAAATATTACTTTAGGGAACAGTGGGTCTCTATTCATACTCACTGTCCATATGGGGGGCATTACTTAATTCTTTTAAACTATTCACCAGCTTTTTCATTTTAGCGTCTATTTTATGATATATTTTGATTTATATCTTTATTATCTGATGATGTTCTGTGTGTTTAAATAGGACCCTCAGTTTTCAGCATCATTTGTTTGGGGGAAATATAACCTTTTTGATGACGGAGAAATACTTTCAAAAAATACCACAGTAGCCAAAAGGATGGGCTCCTGTTTCCACAGGAAAATAAATGACATGGTCATGGATTTCCCCAGGAAGCCTCTAGGTGGCAGCACAATCACACCAGTTACAGAGCCTTGATTTACTCTCTATGGCTCCGTGGGAGAAATTCTTGACTGTTCCCATTGTTATCTTAACAGTTACCATGATCTACCTTAAAACCAGTTTGTCAGGGAACAAACCTGATGGGGCAAGTTCTGTATTTCCTTTCTGTGGTTTTTCGCCATCATTTACATCCTCTTGACTGTTCTGTTCAGTTTCCTCAGTGGTTGCCTGAAAAAACAAAGATTTTTTTTTCCCTTTTGAATAAATTATCTCTTTGAAAGTTCTAAAAGGTAAAAGATTTCTTTCTTCCTTCCTCTTTCTCTCTCTTTCTTTCTTTCTCAATAGTAATTTTTAGGCCAATGAAGTAAGGTGCCTATATGAATTCATACTTTTTCCATTTCCTAGGTAGCCTTCTGGTGAGAAGCTGGATTGGCTGGAAGGAGCTAGTCTGTGAAGGAGAAGAGGGGTCACGTGAGGTCACATGAACCCACTGCCTCCCAACCTCCTCTGACCGCCTCAGATACACATCCCACTCTTCCTCTCCCATCATCACTGAATTTTCAAAATCATAGTGACCACCTACTTGCGCCCAAATGCCTTTGGAGTTGGCTTAGGGTCATATCACCAGTTAAAAAAAAAAAAAATCAAGGTTACAATTAACCTTTCAGTAGCTTGTCTTCAGCACCGATGTCTCTGACTCCTGGCACTGTGGATTTCATTCTTGATGTTTGCTTTCTCTCTGGGCTCTCAAGAACTCTATTGCCTGATTTCTCATTCTCTCTCTCTCTCTCTCTCTCCTAAACTTCAACTGTTTTCCATCACCTGTGCTGAATGACCCTCAAATGTATCAATTATTCTCACGCATTCATCATTACATTCTCTACCCATTTATGAATTGTACTTTCATCTCCAGCCCAAGCGTCCATCGAAGCTTCAGTCTACCATAACATTGGTGTCATGGTAAACATGCTAAAAGTTACCTTCAAATAAGCCCCTCCTCCAGATCTCGCAATTTCTATTTATGAAGTTAATTCTCCCCAGTGCACAAATTAAACTCTGAAGAGTTTCCTGACTCATATCTCATGAGTGCTCATCATTTGCCAAGTCCTGGTCCTAACACAATAGTTTTTATTTTATTTATTTGACAAAGAGAGACACAGTGAGAGGGAACACAAGCAGGCAGAGTGGGAGAGGGAGAAGCAGGTTTCCCACCAAGCAGGGAGACTGATGTGGGGCTCGATCCCAGGATGCTGGGATCATGACCTGAGCCCAGGCAGACACTTAATGACTGAGCCACCCAGTCGTCTCAGTAGTTTTTGTATCCATCTCTTCCTTTCTGTCCCTATAAGCTAGGGCCTGAGTTGACCCTTGACTTCCATGTTCTTCCACTAGGGGTCTCTCTGATTTGGATCTTGCTATTTAATCCACTTGGCACATCACCATGATAGTCATCTCTTTCAATAATACCTCAGTTCATCACTTTTATGCCTGTGTTCCTCTCTTTCAGAAGTACTTCCATTTTTGTTTTACACTTCATTAAATTTATAACATTAAAAAAATTTGGAACAAACTGAATGTCCAACAATTGGAGAATGGTTGAATGAATTATGGTATATCTACAGAAGGAAATATTACGCAGTCATTAACTGCACCATGGTATTAAACAATAAGTGATATGTGAAAATACTATCTAATGTTAAGTAAAAAAATGTAAACTGTATATCCAGGTTGATGTCTACATATGTAAGACTTAGTATATGCTATGTTTATACACAAATATACCTGCTAATACATATATAAAAATGTCTATAAAATACAGGAAATATACTAACATGTTAATAGTGATTGTTTTTAATGTGCTTAAATTTTGGAGGACTACTTCTTTATAAATATTTTTTCTGTATTCCAAATGTTCCCCGATAATGCACTGCTTTCTGATTCAGAAAACAAAATCAATGTAATTTTACATTATCTTTAGTTGGGAGCCAATTGATTCCAGATTCTCCCACTAATATTATAGTAGTCGCTTGATAAAAGTAATGGAAAGGGTGATAAAATACTGGCTAGAATATACTTCAACAACCAAAGAGAACAAATTAATGACTACTATGCTTTTTTTAGTAATAGTGTCTTAATTATAAAGGGCTAAAGTTGAATTATTGTTTTAAGATAAATATTAAAATTCATTTCAGCAAAGGCATTATTAAATACGTTATAAAATATCCCCACAGGTTCTCAAAAAGCTATGAATTTATTGGTGTCTTAAAAGTTCATGTATTTTACTCATAAATCAAAATCTGTGTTTCAATTAACCAAAATGAAAACTCTTTCTAGTTAACGCATTGGTGGAAATTGTTATCGAATTCTGTAAAAACAAAGAAATTTTATGCTTGTGGAGCATAAGGAATAACACAGAGGACATTAAGAGAAGGAAAGGAAAAGTGAATTGGGGGAAATTGGAGGGGGAGATGAAGCATGAGAGATTGTGGACTCTGAGAAACAGACTGAGGGTTTTGGAGGGGAAGGGGGTTGAGGGATGGGTAAGCTTGGTGGTGGGTATTAAGGAGGGCACATATTGCATGGAGCAATGAGTGTGGTGCATAAGCAATGAATCTTGAAACACTGAAAAAAATTAAATTAAATTAAGATGTTAAAAAAATGAAATAATGCAAGAATGGTTCAACATATGCAAATAAAAAATGTGATACACCAGGGGCGCCTGGGTGGCTCAGTGGGCTAAAGCCTCTGCCTTCGGCTCGGGTCATGATCCCAGGGTCCTGGGATGGAGCCCCGCATTGGGTTCTCTGCTCAGCGGGGAGCCTGCCTCCCCCTCTCTCTCTGCCTGTGATCACCTACTTGTGATCTCTGACAAATAAATAAATAAAATCTTTTTAAAAGTGTGATACACCATATTAATAAAATAAAGGATAAAAATCACGAGCTCATCTCAATAGATGCAGAAAAAGCATCTGACAAAATTTAAACCTCTTTTCATGATAAAAGCTCTTAACAAATTAGGGATAGAAGAATGCACCTAAACATAATAAAGGCCATATCTGACATGCTCATAACTAACATTGTACTTACTGGCGGAAAGCTCAAAGCCTTTCCTCTAGAATCAGGAACAAGATAGGGTGCCTACTCTCTCCACCTTTATTCAACATAGTACTGGAAGTCCTGGCCAGAGCAATTAGGCAAGAAAAAGAAATAAAAGGCATCCAAATAGGAAAGGGTGAAGCAAAATTACTTGTTTGCAGAGGACATGCTCCTATATACAGAAAGTGCTAAAGATTCCACCAAAAAACTGTTAAAACTAATAAATGAATTTAGCAAAGTTTCAGGATATGAAATCAATATAAACTATACAAAAAAGAAGAAAATGATCCCATTTACAATAGCATTGTAGAAATAAATTTAACCAAGGTGAGATATCTGTATACTAAAAATGAAAACATTGATGAAGGAATTGAAGAACACGCAAGGAAATAGAAAGATAGCTTGTGTTCATGGATTGGAAGAATTAATATTGTGAAAAAGTCCATACTACCCAAAGCAATCCACAGATTCAATGTAATTAACCCCTATCAAAATTCCAACGGCATTATTCAAAACAGTATTGTACTGTCATAAAAACAGGCACACAGATCAATGGAATAGAATAGAGAGCCCAGAAATCAACCCACGCTTTCACGGTCAACTAATTTTTGACAAGGGCACCAAGGACACAAAATGGGTAAAGGATTTCTTTCATAAATAGTGTTGGGAAAACTGGGTCTCTACATATGGAAGAATGAAATTTAATTCTTACCTTACACCATATACAAAAATTAATGTCTAAGTGGGATAAAGACTTAAAACTGCAAAACTCCTAGAAGAAGGCAGAGGAAACTCTCTTTGGCCTTGGTCTTGGCAATGATTTTTTGTATATGACACTAAAAGCACAGGCAACAAAAGCAAAAGCAAACAAGCTAAAAAGTTTTTTCACAGCAGAGGAAACAGTTAAAAGAATGAAAGGGTAATCTATAGAGTGAGAAAAGTATTTACAAATCATACATCCAATGAGGAATTAATATCCAAAATATATAAGACACTCATACTCCCACAGCCAAAAAAAAGGAAAAAGGCAAATAAGCCAATTAAAAATAATTAAACAGGTATTTGAAAAGATGTTCAACATCACTAATTATCAGGGAAATCAAAACCACAATGAGGTATCACCTCACATCTGTTAGGGATGGCTATTACTAAAAAGTCAAAGGTCAGAAGTTTTGTCAAGGATGTGGAGAAAAGTGAATTCTTGTATATTGATGGTGGGAATGTAAGTTGGTATAGCCATTGTGGAAAATGGTGTGGAGGATCCTCAAAGAATTAAAAATTTAAAAAAAAAATTATAAATAGAACTATCATATGATCTAGCAATTTCACTTCTGGGTATATATCTGGAGAAAATGAATCAGTATCACAAAGAACTATCTGTACTCCCATGTTCATTAAAACATTATTCACAATAGCCAAGATATGGAAACAACCTAAAAGTTGATGGATGAATGGACAAAGAAAATGTGATATATCAATATTACATTATATGCATAATGACATACATAAGTAGATCGGATTATATAAAAATATTAATATTATATACAAATATATCATTGGTGTATGTATAATTTTATCTATATACAAATAAATATCTATCTCTTATCTATTTAAACACAGACACAGAGACACAAACACCATGGAATATTACTGAGTCATAAGAAAGAAGGAAATACTGCCATTTGCAACATGGATGAATCTGGAGAACATTAGACTAAGTGAAATAAGCTGGACACAGAAAGACAAATATTGCATAATCTGTTATATGTGGAATCTAAAAAATTAAAATTAAAAAAGCCGAACTTGTAGTAATAGAGAGTAGAGTGGCAGTTACCACAGGGTGGGGTATGGGGGGAAAGATGAAAGGAAAAAAAGGAGAATGGCTGTTGTTAGGGTCTGGGGGGAGGAGATTGTGGGGAGTTATTGTTTAATGGGTAGAGTTTTGGTTTTGCAAGATGAAAGAGTTCTGGAGATGGATGGGGGTGATGGTTACACATTACAAATGTCCTTAATACCACTCAAGATAGTAAATTTTATGTTATGTGTATTTTACCACAATAACAAAACTGGGTGGGGGGAATCGCTGTTAAAAAAAAAAAAATTGCTTGCAAATTTTCCAAGCTTAAAAAAAAGCACAAAGAAACTTTGGGCAACAAGCCTTCCAAGCTTCTAAAATATTTACAATAGCATCTAGTGGCAAAAATTGTGTTTTTTCTTTTGGAGGATGGGGTGATTTCAAACTCCTCATAATTAGATGGGCATTTTCTATACCATGTATCAACTCTGGAAGAACACAGTATTAAATTAAAAGATACTTTTAAAACACTAGGCAGGAAACAAGCAACATATTTATATTACTTGACAGATTTTGTAACTTTAAATATATTAACAAGCCTGAGTTGAATCCCTTTAAAGAGACTTCTATGCGTGGAAATAGTTAAAAAGACCAAAGTGTCTTTTATTATATATGTTATATGTACCTGTTGTGTGTGTGTTTGCATTGTCACATGAATGACTGACATAACAGCAGCACTGGAAGACCAACCAGCCTAGCATTACAAAAGAATAAGTCAGATTTTATAATTTAACAAATCCCCCATCACACACAGAGAAATATTAATATGTGGTAGTATTTTTGTTTTATGATGTCCATATATAAAATCCTATCAGAAATACTGATCTTTTAGGTTGTTCCCCAAACTGATTAGATTATAGAAAACTATCTGAGGTTGGAAAACAAATTCGCGGATTTAAATATTGACGAACAATGTTTTTGAGAACCGTAGGGTTTCCAAATACTAGAAACAAAATTTAAAAACTACAGACACCAGGCCAAAGCCTCCCCACTTCAAAATTGAACAAAGAAATGGGTATAGTTTATTAGATCTCAGATGCCATCAATTCTAAGTTGTATTATTTTAGGTACTAGATCTCAGATGCCATCAATTCTAAGTCGTATTATTTTAGGTACTACGAAGAAAGAAAACACTATCTGTTAAATATGATACACTGTTGACTGTAAGATACATACTGATTTAGATACATTCAAATGGGGAAAATGTGCCACTTGGAATGAAGGGAATAATTCATGAAGTCCTTTAGACGTAATTTATAATGCAAAGGAGACAAAATCCTCCCGCACTACTCGCTAAGGTTTATTTTACAAGCTCATCACATTCCAGTAAGATTTTACTTATGCATGACTAATGACTAATGGAGTATTTCCATTTCCAAGAATTCTCCGATTTCTGAGTGCATTTCTATATGGCTTACCACTCAAACACTGAGCTCCCCGATGACCCTATTTATCTTCCCTTAAAATGATGCTTTGAACGGTAGTGACCATAGACACCTTGGTGCTTAGTGCAATTACCATGAGTCAGCGCTGTTGGGACACCTGACACAGATAATCTCACTTGATGCTCGCAGCGAGCTTCTAAAGTATGTAATCCAGATGATTCTCTCTGTACAGGTGAGGAGACTGAAACCCAGGAGGCTACGTGGTTTATGCAGGGTCCCTGCTAGTAGGCAGGGAAGGTGGGAGCCAGACCCAGCACTCCGTCATCCGGGTTCGGACCTACGCCCACCTCTCGTCCCCTGGTATGTAAAGGTTTTGATTGCTAAGATGCAGTATAAGAATCTGGGAATCCCCAGGTTTTTGCTGAAATGATTCTTTGTCATCCTTTCTACTCGTCATCCATTTGTTCTGCAAAAGAGAACTCTCAGGGACTCTCAGGACAGGAGGCTATCTAGCTATGTCTCCACTTCCAAGGGCAGCTTGAGACCAGACTGCCTCCAGCCACCACCCCCATCTTGGGGCCTTTCCACCCAGCCCAGGGTCTGGGGGTCCAAGGCGTATGCAGCACTGGTATAGGGCGGATATGTAATCTATGCTAGGTAAGCAAATGGTCTATGCATTATTTATGGAACTCATACTCTCAAGCTTACTTTGAATACATACTAGTCACCCAAATCAGGCTATTAGCTAGCAAAATATTCAGGGTAAATTAAGAGAAAAAGCAAGCTATGACCCAATTTGAATAACATGAGCCCATTTAAAAAACATTTTATATGCCCTGAGAATAAAGAGGAGAAGGATACACATTAAAAAAAAAAAATCTTAGTATTAATTTCTGAGTGGCTGGAGCAGTATGTAGTTTATATTTCCTTTTTTAAAAAAGATTTTATTTATTGTTTGACAGAGAGAAACAGCCAGAGAGGGAACATAAACAGGGAGAGTTGGAGAGGGAGAAGCAGGCTCCCCACTAAGCAGGGAGCCCGATGCGGGGCTTGATCCCAGGACCCTGGGATCATGACCTGAGCTGAAGGCAGACGCTTAACAGCTGAGCCACCCAGGTGCCCCTGTAGTTTATATTTTCTTTAATCTTCTAGCATATGTATAGACTATAGCTGACTCTTGAACAAAGGCATAGTTAGGGGCGCTGACCCCTCTGCACAGACAAAAATTCAAGTGTAACTTTTGACTCCTCAAAACTTAACTACTAATAGTCTACTGATGACCAGAAACTTCACCAATAACATGAACAGTTAATTAACACATATTTTGTGTGTTACATGTATTCCACACACATTCTTAAAGTAAGAGAACTAGAGAAAATGTTACTAAGAAAATCATAAGGAAAATACATACAGTACTGTATATATTGAAAAAAATCCACATATAAGTGGACGCATGTGGTTCAAACCGTGTTGTTCAAGAGTCAGCTGTGTATGTAATCAAGGGAAATCCCCAAAGACAGTTTAATTAGCTCGTGTCTGGCTCTCGCATCTTGAAGGTTTGTTATTTTTGTATTCACATCACTAGTTCAAAGGAAATGAGCTCAAAATTGGCAGTTTTAACCTGATGGACTCCAAAATTTGCCTGAAACAAACCCGCCTTGCTGGAAAAGGCACTTTCCGATCCATACTTTCCTTTGGTTTCAGCTGAACAGGGAGATGCCTTCCCTTCTCTGATGGGTAACACTGTCTCAAGAATGACAACAGCAAGGAAGTAAGAACAGATCCCTGGGCCTGAGTAGAATGAGAGCACAGACAGGTTACAGGGGCCCAAGCAGGAGCCGGCTTCTCCTTGACCGAGAACATGATCCAAACTTGTTCTGCTGTCAGACTTAGCCCTGAGGCGGGGGGCTGGGGAGGGGAGCGGTGGGAGTGGGAGGGTGGCAGTTTCTTGGCCTGAGAGGAATGTGGTCTCGCCACAAAATCTACCTAGCGTCTGGCTGTTCATTCCAACAAGGATCTCACTTGTGGATTGGCCCCAGAGCAACACTGGAGAAGCAACTGGAAAGACAAAGCAGGAGAGCAGGAACGGTCGGAGACTCAGAGCTTGGGTGGTCCTGTTCCCAGGACGGAGGAAAGACCAGAAGTTGGGCTGATCATTTAACCTCTGTGGGTCGGAAGATGTGATACCCAACGTCCTTTCCTCAGCTTCCATTCTGTGACTGAGTGATTTCCTGGCTTCGGTCTTGAATAACTTCTCTGGACAGAAGCCTGGAAAACCAGTCTATTTATGTCTTGGCACCAGTGACCCAGGGGTCACATATGCCATGCATGTGTTTCCCCTTTCACTTTTATGCCTCTGAGTATCTACTTTCACTGGGTAAAAGAGGATCTGCATGAGGGATCAGACTCTCCACTCCTTAGACTTTTTCTTTTTGCCTAAACTTTTCGAACCCACAATGTGAGGCTCTGGTCCAGGTAAATGGGATAGATTTTATTTTTTTTAAATTGTCTCTGATGGATCATCTGCCAATGCTTCTTTACCTAAATACCTTCAATGACTTTTAATTTAACACTCCTCCCATTACTTCTAGGTGGAGAAAAACAGTTTCTCAAGAAATGCCTGTTGACATTTGACATCTGAAAGGAATTTTGCAGTGGGTCTCAGTCGCAAGGAAAACAGCACCTACTCAAATGCCTTCCCCCGCTTCTCACTGCAAAATGAAATGCTTCAAGAAAGATCAGATTATCTGTTTTCCTGGATCGGACAAGATTAGTAAGGCACTGAATTTTCAAGAGGAAGGCCAAGGGCTGATATTATCAAGGTTGAAAAAAAATAGACCTACCTTATTACTTAGCTTGAGAAAACAGACGAAATCGTTTAGAAACCTGCCGGCAAAGTTTGGCCCTCGGTCAGGGAGGGAGGATTGCTACAGATCGGGGAGGAAGGAGCTGGCCAGCAGGAGCTCCCCCACCCAACCCATGACAACATCGGGATGAGCTGGGGAGGGAGTGATCGGCAGGGTCTAGGTGGCAGAGGTAAGCCAGACTTGGGAAAGAGGGAACAACAGGAGGAACAGAAAGACCCAAGGAAGTACCACATGGAGCATCTGCAAGGCAGTCAGCCTCCTGGAAAAAGCTATTCACAGCCACCTGCTTCTTAGTGAACTACAACTGGAATGACTGACAAGCCGAGCTGGACACTGACAAGAAAGTCACCCCATTTGTTTGAAATTCACACCTGTGCAAGATGGCGATTTTTGACAATCTTGCTTTAAACCTAAGAAACTTTATACCTACCACTTTTCGGGGCTTCTGGAAATGGTACCGGCACTTTCTCCCATTGGTTGTACAACCCTATTAAAAATAACTTAAGGGCACCCCTGTCTGTGAGTCTGATGTCATGCCAAGTGCTTACTCTAGACAGGGATTCTCACACTAACCTTCAGAGGCATATACTACTATTATCTTTGTCTTTAATATAAACTGAGGCTCAGGTGGGGCTTAGATCTTTGACCTACTACATGAAGTACTCTAGATATTTTAGGAAAGGGCCATTTTGGGTACCACAAAGGAAGGAAGAGAGTCAAATACAAATTCAGCTCACAGCGGATCAAGAAAACTCCGGACTAGCTTTGAGGGCAACAGAATCATCTCTCTGTAGGTTACTGAGCAGGATAAAGTCCTCATCAGCTAAGAAGACCTTCCAACTTATTTTCCAATCCTGGATTCCAGGAGGCTGTATTTGTGCTAGGACATGATTTTCTTACAGGAGCCAATATTTTAAAACACAAAATAAAACAAAAAGGTTTCTGCGGGGAAATATCTCAGGGGTAACCAGGTCAGGCCGTGGGAGACCAGACTCCTTTGCTTAGAATATGTAACATCCTAGTCAACCCCATCACACCTTAGCCCTGTAACCCACTCCTGGAATCTTCTTGTGGCTTCCTCACCACTGTCCAAGCCTTTGCTTCTGCCATTCCCAACTTGTGGAATAACCTGTTCCATTCAAATGCAAATCCCACACCCAAGGTCAAGTTTCAAAACCACGTCCCACACAAAACCTTTCCCACTAACCCCAACCATAACGATCTTACCTGTTCTCTGCAAATCTTCCAACCCGCTAGTCTTCTGACCCTATTATCTAGCACTTAATTAAACTTTACTTTATACACTTTTCTGGCTGCTTTATGAAAACTGCCCTCCCAGCAAGTTTATGAAAATTTTTTTTTTCTTCCCTGCTTCAAAAATGGGGCAGAGAGTAGTCCTTAATTCAGGCTTATCGGTCACCAGGCAACCAACTACTGGCAAAGTAACTGCTGTCACTGTGCCATTACCTGACAGGTGATTCAGCTGAGAATGATGTGGAGTTTGCTGGTATCGATAGAGACAGCCAGACTATTAAAAAATAATAATAATAACAAGCCTAACTTCATTGAGGCTCCATTTCTTAAGCAAGAGAGCAACGGTCCCGAGAGTTTTAAATGAGAAAGGTGAGGGAGAAAAAACCAGAGAGAGGACATAATATCGCACAAAAGTGGCCGTGCTGGCCCCAGAGGCTGACAGTCCAACCTCAGCCTGTCCCCCACAATGGGAGTCTTGTGGTCACCCTCCCCTGCCGCCCTGCCTCATGGTCTGAATGGACACTCCTGCCTACGGCTGCCATGCCCTTTGAGCAGTTCTAGCTCGCCCTGGACAGCTGTGACATTTTGGTGGTGGGGGAGGTTACTCCTCTGTAAAGAGTGTATCTGTTGGGAATGCAGTTTTTGGAAGAAAGACGCCATTTAAAGAGAACACTATTCCTTTGACGGCCCCGCAGAATGGGGCACATGAATGAGAAAATAGCACGTCAAGTCCAAGCTGGTCTCCGGCCCGGCAGGGGGGAGGCTCTGAGGGGCAGCCCCTCTGTTTTAGGTGGTCCCCTTATTTTGCCATGACCACCTAATTCCACCACTTTGACAGGAATACACCGGCTGTAACATAGTTGGAATGCGGGGAAGGACGTGAAGTGAGGCGTTGGTTTATTGGGAGAAGACATGCTTTCCAAATGACTCTTGGAATGACACATTGGGAATGGAAAACTTTTGGTGTTGTAAGTTGTGAGTATGAAGACTGTTTTAATAATGAGCCAACATTCTGCGTAGGAGAGCTAACCTCTTGGCTTACAGTCTAACAGATACATACAGGTAGTGATCTACCCAGAAAATACTGTCCTAGCCCCTGCCATAGTTGAGTCAAGGGCCTGGAGTATAGAGTCAGGGGAAATAAAGGCTACTTCCTATTCAGAACCACCATGGCTTCTGAACTAGAAATGACTCCAAACAGGGTAGTTTTTCTTTCTTTCCTTTTCCTTTTTTAAAAAGATTTATTTCTTTGGGGCACCTGGGTGGCTCAGTGGGTTAAAGCCTCTGCCTTTGGCTCAGGTCATGATCCCAGGGTCCTGAGATCGAGCCCCGCATCAGGCTTTCTGCTCAGTGGGGAGCCTGCTTTCCCCTCTCTCTCTCTGCCTCCCTCTCTGCCTACTTGTGATCTCTGTCAAATAAATAAATAAAATCTTAAAAAAAAAAAAAAAAAGATTTGTTTCTTTGAGAGAGAGAGAGAGAGGGAGAGAGAGCACATTTGGGCAGGGCAGAGGGAGAAGGAGAAAGAATCTGAAGCAGACTCCACGCTGAGCACGGAGCCCAACGCCGGGCTCCACCTCACGACCCTGAGATCACGATCTGAGCTGAAACCAAGAGTCAGATGCTTAACCAACTATGCCACCAGGCAGCCCCACCTCTAGGCAGTTTTTTTTCAAGTAAGAGATCTATAAAGGAAGAGGCTCCCAGGCTTTTCCAAGAGTTTGGACCTACATCTTGAGTCTGCCCAGGATCAGGCTGTTTCAGGGGAAGAAAGTCCACCAGGCCACCTTTTGTTTGGGGTTTTTCTTGTTATACTGTATAGATTACTGAAGTAAGATGATTTCTTTCAAATTATCTAATTTTGCTTCTCTTCAAACAAGATACTTTTGGGGATATACAATCAATGTGAAATATTTCAATCCATCTTCTCTCAGCCTTTAGGGAGGTTAACTACTATTAAAGTGGAAAATGCCTGTCATTAAACAGAAAATGGGCTATTTTTTAAATTTGCTAACTGTAAAACTAAGAATATGACTCATTATCAAGAATGAGTATATTTTTAAAGGGAGGCTTTACTGCTCTAAAACAAACCAACCCCCTTTTCTTCTGTTTCAGGAGTCTTCTGCTTCATGTCACCAGTAAAGCTTTTTTTCCCCAAAGGGTTAAAAACTTAGAACAAGAGAGATTAAATAGTTGGTTTAGGAGGTTTAGGCATTATACCATCTAGTCTCTTCACTTATTCTTTTAACTTCAATCAGGAATAAAATCCATTCATCGAAGGGCAGGGTTTCCCCCAAACTCAAAGAACAAAACGGCCAGAGGGCAGCACTGGTGAGAGATAAAATGTAGATGTGTGCCTGACTGTAGATCCCTCAGGATTTGTTCTTATAATTTATCTGCTGGGCCTGAGTAAGCCCTGTGTGCCTCTATTATGTGGCAAGAGTCATGAACCAAGCATGACACCAACACTGTTGCTTTTGCAAAGTGTAATGAGAAAGAGCTGAGCTTAACAGTACATGCAAAGGGCCTATGACCCTAGTAGTCAAACTGAGTCATGGAATGGAACTGATCAGGGAACTTAAGAAATGCTTATCATTAAGTCTGGCAAAAGACAAATAAGAACAGAATTACTAATTGTCCCAGAAAAGCAATTCTACCACTATAATATCTAATTAATTACAGAAACTTCTAATTTAAAATTAAGAGCATATATGGACTCTACCAGTAAAGTTCCCATGCTAGTAGCAAAACTCAATATTTCATCTTATGATAATTAGTAAAAATTCTTCAGAGATGATAACATCTATGCAAATGAAAAGTGAAATTAAATTCCATGTTGAGAGACTCAGCATTTGCCTGGATCACAAAACTTTGCTCCTGGAGACCAGTAAATGTGTTACCATGTGAGGAAATTATTTTGGTTTATTCCCCTTTGCAACTCCTTCATAGGACTTGAGCACCGTGGGGAAGAATTACATCCTCTCAGCTCCTCTGAGAAAACCCATTTTATTCTTCCTCAAAAGACAAATCCCAGAATGAAACTGGACCATTATCTCACACGACATATAAAAATTAATTCAAAATGGATTAGGGGCTTAAACATCATACCAAAAACCATAAAATATTTAGAAGAAATTATAGGCAGTAAGTTCCTTGACATTTGTTTTAGCAGTATTTGTTTGGACCAGTCTCCTCAGGGTAACAAAAGCTAAAATTGAAAAAAAAAAGAAAAAAAAAAACCAGGATTGCATCAAACTGAAAAGCTTTTGTACAACAAAGGAAACCATCAGCAAATGAAAAGGCAACCTACTGAATGGGAGAAGATACTTGTAAGTCATACATCTGATATGGAATTAATATCTGAAATACAAATAATTTATAGAACTTAATATAAAAAAACTAATTTAAAAATAGTCAGAGGACTTGAATAGATACTTTCCCACAGAAGACATACAGATGGCCAACAGGCACAAGAAAAGATGTTCAGCGTCACTCATCATCAGGGAAATGCAAATCAAAATCACAATGAGCTATCACTTTACTCCTGTCAGATTGGCTGCTATCGAAAAGACAGAAAATAAGAATTGGCAAGGATATAGAGAAAAGGGAATCTTTGTGCACTGTTGATGAAAATGCAAATGGTGCAGCCGCTGTGGAAAACAGGATAAAGGGTCCTCAAAAAATTAAAAATAGAACTACCTTATGATCTAACAATTCCACTTCTGGATATTTATCCAAAGAAAATGAGACACCAATTCAAAGACAGATATATGCATCCCTATGCTCATTGCAGTATTATTTATAAAAGCCAAGATACGGGACAATGGACAGCTAAGTGTCCATTGATAGACGAATGGATAAATAAGATGTGGTATATATGTATAACAGAATATTACTTAGCCATGAAAAAGGAGATCTTGCCATTTGAGACAACATAGATGGACGTAGAAGGTGTAATGCTAAGTGAAATAGGTCAAGCAGAGAAAGACAAATAATGTATGTGGAATCCAAAAAACAAAACAAGTGAAAAACAAAAGAGACTCATAGATAATGGAAATGAACTGTTTGATACCAGAGTGGGGTGGGGTTTGGGGGGCAGACAAAATAATTTCAGGGGACAAAGAGATACAAGCTACCAGGTATAAAATAAGTAAGTCACGGGGATATAATATACAGTTAGGAAATACAGTCAATGATTGTAATAACTTTGGATGGGGGTAGATGGTAACTGGCTTATTGTGAGGATTGGTTGTAATGTGTAAAGATATCGAATCACTATGATGTACACCTGAAATTAATAGGATATGATATATCAATTGTGCTACAATTAGGACAAAAGATAAGAGACAAGAAGGTGTCTCCAGGGATAAGCAAAATAAGACCCAGCCCACTGGTGAGTTTAGCTAGCTGGGTCTTCTAACTCAGCCTTGGAAACAGAAGACAAGTTCCCTTGGGGGTCAAACCTTCCTAGGCTCTGGGGGTAAAATTGTAACAGTGTCCTCCATCCTTTGTAATTCCAACCCAAACGCTATCAATGAAAACTGCAGAAATCAGCGTCTGGTGAGGACGAACGAGGTTGTGCAGAACTGGGCTGTGTCTGTGGCCATGAAAGTTTGGGTCTGAGCTGCAAAACCAGCATGAGCCCTTCCGGGGAGAGACCTAAGAAAGGGACATCTTTCTGACTCTGACAAGCCAAACCAGCAAACAGAATAGAGGATTGAGTTTTCTCTCCTGTAATTGTTGAATCACCCGACATTTTTCAGCTTGGCTATTCAATAGTTGCTTCCAATTGTTCTGAATTTAAAGGGCTAAGCTAAGAACACCTTTTATCGCTTTTAGTGTTTGGGGGGTTTTTTGTTTGTTTGTTTTTAAGCTAATAAGACAGATACCCTTTTATACATATTGTCAAGGATGGAAAGCCAGGTTCCTAGGGTACCAGTGATTTTCACAGTGCATTAACAGGTCTGATGGGAAACAAATAAGGGGTGGAGAAAGGTATTTTAGAGATTTATTTATTTTTCTATAACACTAGATACCAAGAATGTGAAGACCAAAAAAAAAATTTCTCTTATTCATAAGTGATAATATAACTTCTATTATACCACACCAACTGGGTTTGAATTGTGTCTCCTACAGCCCCCCAAATTCATATGCTGAAGTCCTAACTCCTGTGTACCTCAGAATGGGACCTTCCTTGGTATAGTATCATTGCAGGTATAATGGGTTAGGATTAGCTGCGGCCATAGCGGAGTGGAGTGGGCCCCTAATCCAGGATGTCTGGTGTCCTTATAAAAAGGGGAGACTTGGACACAGACACGTACGCAGATGGAATGCCTCGTGAAGAAGAAGGCACAGATCAGGGGAAGCCTTCTACAAGCCAAGGAATACCAGAGAGTGCTAGCAAGCCATCAAAAACTAGCAGAGAGACGTGGAACAGAGTCTCCCTCACAGCCAACAGAAGGAACCAACCCTGCTAATACCTTGAATTTGGACATCTGGCCAGCACGACTATGAGACAATTAATTTCTGTGTTTAAGCCACTCCGTTAGCTTTGTTATGGCAGCCTTAGCAAAATAATATACCCACAGAGAGAGCAATGGTGGCTATCAAGGCAACTTATTTTTTTTTAAAGAGTTTATTTATTTATTTGACAGACGGAGATCACAAGTAGGCAGAGAAGCAGGCAGAGAGAGAGGAGGAAGCAGGCTCCCTGCTGAGCAGAGAGCCCGATGCGGGTCTCGATCCCAGGACCCTGAGATCATGACCTGAGCCGAAGGCAGAGGCTTTAACCCACTGAACCACCCAGGCGCCCCAAGACCTACTTATTTTTAAAAACAGATTCTTTCACAGTGGAATTAGCCCCAAAAGGAAAAGAAAAGTGTGTTCTTACTCTTAGTTCCTGGACAACAGAATTTGGCTTCTTTATGCTGATCTCAATGCTACTGTTGCCTTGTCTGAGCTCCACCAGGGACCCATGCACTTTGGCCACACCTTCAAACATCTGGGATTTGGTTAACGAGGGGGCAGGGGCCACCGAGGGACATTCTTTCTCCTTCTCCGTCTTGTCACCATGAACTGTTTCTCCATTCACGCTGACTTTCCCATCTACCTATAGGAAACACAAGGAACAAAAAACACATGCTATTTCCCAGCAGAAGACTATAACAATGAAAGAACACATTTAGAGTCACAGTAAGACATTACCATTTATTAATCATAGTCCAGCACAAAATAAGGTCTCTAGTATGCTTCCATCGGTTCTAGAAATGAAGGATCTATGGGCCTCTTTAAAAGGTCGTCTGTCTTCTCAGGCCCCTTCATTTTGGATTAAATTTCATGTCCGCCTTACTCAGGGTGTGCTCTTACTTTAGAGTATATCCTCGGACACTCATAATGCACTCTATGTTAATTAATTGATTTTAAATAAAGTTTTAAAAAATAAAGTGTAGGAAACCAAGGAGTCTTAAGCATAAATACACACCACAAACCTGGATTGTAACACTTCATTTAAATTCTGAATGCTATGCCAGAATTTTGAGTTTTGTTTGTTTGTTTGTTTCTGGTTAGCCTACAAATTAGGTGGAACCCACCTAGGTCAGGAATCTTCTACAGCTTATCCTGTGGTAAGGGGGCAATGGGCACAATTTTGCAAGCTAACATGAGGGCCCCTGGCCGGATGCTATGCTAAATCACAGTAAATTCCTATTTCCAGTTCATTTTCCAACCCCAATTTTCTCAAGAACAAAAGGCCATACACATTAAAATATTTTTGCTTTGTCCCCATGTCTAGGAAAGTTGGTAAAAGCAAGAAAGGAGGAGCAGAGGGGGTGGTTAGTTAGTCTGGCTTATTGAACGGCATCTAGAACTTTCTGTCTTTAAGCCTGAGGTAATGGATAGAGAGGTTATGGGAGGAAGCTCTGCCCTCAGACAGCCTCAGGTTCAATCCTGGCTCTACCATTTAAAATCCACATAATCTTGAACAAGTATCTTCTCCTCTGTGTTCAGAGTCCCCGTCTACCACGTTTATAATAACTGCATTTCCCTGCTAGTGCCACTGAGGGGATTTTTATGGATTAATGTATGCGCAGAGTTTAGAAGAATATCTGGCACATTTTATGTATATAAATATTAGCTATTATTTTTACGAGACTTTCTAAAATCCTTCAAAAGGAATCATGGAAGGCCAGATATTAGTTACAGCTTATTTACCTCAAGCCAGTGGCTTACATAATTTATTGTCTATGAGCCATGAGAAGAAACTTAAACCACAACTAAGCACGCCCAAATAAATATAGCTGAAGAGGAGTTTTTGTAAAACAGTATTTACTTTTATTATGTGTGATGTACCAGACTTTTTTTTTTCCCCTCGTATTTTACTTTAATTTAAAAAATACTGATACCAAGCCACTAAACCGATTTCATAACCCAGCAATAGGTAGCAAATCTCACTTTGAAAAACATGGCCTTAGGGGCACCTGGGTGGCTCAGTGGGTTAAGTATCTACCTTCAGCTCGGGTCACGATCCCAGGCTCCTGGGATCGAGCCCCACGTTAGGCTTCCTGGTCAGCGAGGAGCCTGCTTCTCCCTTTCCCCACTGCTTGTGCTCTCTCACTCTCTTTCTCATAAATAAATAAAATCTTTTTTTTAAAAAGAGGGAGAAGAACACTGCCCTATACTATTTCATTTTATTTTTCTTTACTCTTAATTCTGTCCTGGGAAACTAAGTCTGTATTCTCTGTCTCCCTCACCCCACTGTCCTACTCATAAGAAAACACACACACACACACACACACACACCCCTCTTAGCTTCTGTCCTGGCATTATCTAGTAACAACTTTCCACATACTATCTTTGACCATGACAGGGTTTACCCGCTCAGTGTCGGGGCTGTGATTAGGACTGATAAGCCATCAAGCCTGTAATGAGTCAAGGGCTCATTAGTGGTCAAGAGTGAACCCCAGCTCTAAGATCTCTACTCGGTTCTTCTCCATGAATGCTCTTGCGGGGGAATTAAACATTATTTTTGCCACAACGGTGAGAGACAGGGTTTCCTCAGGGCCAAAGTCTTGCCATCAAGTCATCTGTCATAACTCTTCTGTTTAAAAGATCACCTCGCACTATTTATATAAAGGAGGGGAAGTGGACATCTGGATTATCTGATCAGAGGCCTCAGATACCAAGTTAAGTAAATGTATTCCTTACCCCCATTGTGGGCCACCTCAACATCAAACCTTCCTTCATGAAATATCACAGAAGGTTCTGGAAAGGTCATGGGCCCTGGGTGAAGGAGAGCTGGTGCTGTACTAGGCAGGATAGTGAGCATGTCTGGGGACATGCTTATCTGTGTGTGAGCCCACATGATGAGTAGCTCATTTTCTCAGGAAAATGCATGTATATATTCAATAAGAACTATGCCCTGGGCACCGATGCCAGACTCCCAGGACAAAGTTGTGGCAACAAAGATACAGCCCCAGTCCTTCAAGGGACACACATCTCAACTCAACACAGATGAGACATCCAGGATTCCCTTCTTTTGTTTTATCGAAGCCTAAGGAACAGACTTTCAAGATCCATTCCGAGTAACTTAATCAGAAAGTGTATATACAGTTTGGTTCCCTCTGAAATTCAATAGGAAGATACATGATATCACATTGCTCAACTAGTTTAGCCAAGCAAACTTTCTTTATAGTCATGTGCCCCTGTCTCCTGCTGATGAATTCCACCTCTGTCTTCTATTAAGAACCCACGTGGTGTGCAGGGACAATGAGAACTGATTTTTCTTTGTAGTCCGAAGAGCTTAAGTCAAAGAACGAGTATTTCCTCGTGATGTGAGGGAAAATACCGGAAATCGAGGCGGTGAAAAGACGTTTGGTGGTCATAGGTTCTTTGGTTCTGGAACATTACTTTACATAGTCATTGGTAGAAAACAACCTAGTTTCTTTCCCCTTTAAAAATATTTGTAAAACCCTGTCTCATCTGAGAATCAAATACATCGCATACTCCTATGTATTCCTTGTATTGTCTCTTTTCTTTTGCAATTGTAGCATCTTTCTGGATATGATGTCAAATTCTTTAAAAAGAAGAGGTAGCTGCATATACTTCTACTTAAACCAAAGGCAATGACAATTTGGTTTGAAGGAATTCACTATACCTCCACAGGGCTGGAGATCCCCAAGGTTTCACTGAATTAAGGGTTGGGGACCACTACTCTAGAGAGACACGCCATTACATCGAACTGGGAAACACACCTGGCTCCTTTAACTATTTGCAAAGCAAATCTCCTGAGACATAAACTTCACAATCATCAACGGTAATACATATCATTTCTGTTTGATCAACAGAACTGCATCTTCTTGGGGGCAAGATGCTTCTTTCCGCTAATTACCCGGGGTTCACTTTTGGTTCTCCTCTTAAGGAATGCATCCTACCTTAAAGGTCTTCAGAACCTCTTGCGAGTTTTTGGGCTGGGAATAAGGCTTGGGTGTCAGCATAGGCACAGCTTTGGGGGTGACAGTTTTGCTTGGAGACCCGCTGCCTGCTGGCGTGCTGGTGTCCAGAACGCTGGTCCGAGCGATGGTGGTCTCCACGGTGGCAGTGAACTTGGGTGGGGGCAGTGACTGTCGCCGCAGGTACTTCATGGGGCTAGGGTCATTCAGGAAGGGGGTTAAATTTGGCTCTGTGGAATGGCTTCTTTCCAGAATTTTTGGCATCTCCAAGCGTTCGAGAACAGCCTCGCTGATGGTGAACCGCTCAATGTATTGTTGAAGGATCCCCTCTGCCTCTTCTTGGGACCGTGCGTTCTTATAGGCTTCATGCAACTCCCTCTCTCGCCGCTCTCTAAAGGATGGGTGAGGGAGGGGAAGCAAGCACAGAGGCAACCATCACAAAATTGCAAAGAAGACCTTGGTAGCAGCCAAGGCTGAGCCGAAGGGGGAGCCCAGGGAGTGTGTGATATTGGCATCAGAGTCTTTGTGATAACCAACGATTTTTAGAAAGAGCACATCTAGATACCATTGCACATGGACAACAACAACAACAACAACAGAAAGGACTCACTTTTCTTGAACAATTTCTCTGTAGGTTTTGATGCTTTTCCTTCGTTCACTTGTTCCATCCTCTCCAGCCAGTAACTTCTCCATTTTCTTCCTTTCTTCCTCTTTCTTGATTAAGTCCTGAGAAGCACTTCTTCTACGGCTCTTCCAGCGAGCCAGGTCCTAGGGGGCAGGGGGCAAAGGGTCAACAGAACGTACTTCCACAGGCCTGCACACAACCCCATTTCTACTCTGCAGAGTGGAGTGGGCACTGACTATGGGCCCACCATGATGTGAGGCCATATCTACTCAATCCAGGGTAAGTCTGGTGGGAACAGGGATGCCTCAGAGGCAGGAAGCATTCCCATAGAACCACAGTATCCAGAGCGGGCCGGCACCCCCATTTAAACATGGTAATAGGAGCCATGCCATCACATCTCATATCAGCTGCTAAATTTTAAAGAATTGCTTCACGGCACCATAAGAAGCTTCTTTTCTTCCAGTGTGTGACCTGCATATTGTGAACAGACTTGTTGACAAGAGAATGGGAGGAATCAAATGCAGACTGACACAATTCCCTCAGGGAAGGAACAAAAGGCAGAAATAATGATTTCTGGGATGCTGGAGTCAGGTGGGTGGGATCAAAGCTGTAAGAGAGGATCTCGGTGCCAACTGTTCCCATGCTTTGGGATCTCAGGCATGTTTGTCAGCCTCTCTACACCTCAGTTTCCTGATCTCTAATACGAGGATGACAATGACAGGTCCTCTTCCCAGCCTATGGCGAGGGTTAAATGACATATTGCCTACAAGGTGCCAGCTCAATAAATGGTAGACCTGATTCTTACTACATTTCATGGACTTTAACTTTTCTGACTGATGGTGCAGTCAAACCTGCAAGGGCAACCTCAGAGAGCTCTGGGAGGACCACACGGAAGAATCCATGCTCCTTCCCGTTATCCCCATCTCCCAGCTGTTCTCCGCGCTGGCTCTTCCCTAGTTCTCATCCTGGCTCCCTCCCTCACTAGCTGTGAGACTTTGGACAAGTTACTCAGCTGTTCTGGGACTCATCTGTGGAACTGAGGACGGTACTAGCTGCTAGCTCACTGAGTCACTAAGGAAACGGAAGAAAGCCTACACGCAAGGCAGTCAGAACAGTGTCTGTGACTGGTACGCTTTTGACGTTGGCGCCTACCGTTGCCATCAGCAGCAGACACATTTCCATTTCAACAGAGCATCTCGGAAGACAGTGCATCTTTAATTCTACATCCCATGCCAGGCGCCTCCCACCTGCACCCCACCCCCTCCCTTTATGGTCAAACTTCTAGTAGGGGGGACTTGAGCAGTACCTGTCTGCGTCCTTCACTCTTCACCTTCCATGTTGTCATTTACCTTCCTTGAATTCCCACACCTCCTGTGTCCCTGTTCAAAATCCCCCAGGGGCTCCCTCCCCCTGCCCGGCTTTCAAGTCCAAGTCTACCTGCCCCACCTGACTTCCTGTTGGGGGGGGGGGGGGCTCTAGCCCACACAGCCTCCCTGAGGCCCATGGCCTTGGCCGGCACTCACATCTTGCCATTTGTCGTCCTCTTCCCGCAGCTGGTTATTTATCAGCTGTAGCTGCTCCTGGCGGGCCCTGCTGTGCGGCTGCACCGTGGCCTCCTCCTCACACCGCATGTCAAACATACTCGTGCTCCTGAGTGTGGAGAGAGAAGAGACAAAAATGGACCGGTGCCCGGGGTGTGCTCTGCGCGTTCTGCCGCGCGGGGGCGCTACCGCGCTGACCAAACGGCCCCTTTCCCTCCGCAGCTCAAGGCAGCGGCGCGATGCGGCGTGTTGCGAAGCCCCAGGCGGCAGGCGGCAGCCGGCATGCTGGCACCCCCCGCCTCTTCTCCTTTTGCCCCCAAAGCCAAAAGGGGACCATCTTTGCCTTCAGGGGTGGCTGCAGCAAGTCAATGAAATTTTTTTTAAAGATTTTATTTATTTATTTGAAGAGAGAGCGAGAGACACAAGCAGGCAGAGCAGCAGAGGTAGAGGGAGAAGCAGGCTCCCCACTGAGCAGGGAGCGCGATGCGGGCTCGATCCCAGAACTCTGGGATCATCACCTGAGCCAAAGGCAGTCGCTTAACCACCTGAGCCACCCAGGCGCCCCGAGTCAATGTAACTTTATACGTAGGTGCCAAAACGTGTTTACATAAGAGCTAGAAAAAGGTATTTGGAGCTCTGGGCTCTTCTCGTTTGGAAATGTATTAGGAAACAAATGAGAGAATTAAAATGTATATAACATGGAGAGAATTTACGGGCAAGGAGGGTGGCATTCCGTGAAGCAAAACTTCATTACGGTAAATGCTTGTGCAACGAGCTGTCTGTCCTACGTGCTTTCTCCATGAAAGCAGTTTCTCCACTTTCAAAAAAATCATCCAGCCTCAAGTCTAAGACACCCAACTTCTCATACTGAAGTTTCTGAATTGTGGATGCATCCAAGAACTATGCATTAGCGATTCATATGTTTGCTGTGGTTATTTCTATTTCCTGTAAAAATGCCCATAAATTGGAAGTGCAGTTGATAGCATCTCGGAATCAAGAAAAAAAGGTATTTTATCGCAAGATTAAGGAATAAAATATGTAAGTCAGTCTATAGTTTGCATCTTAATATTCTCACAAGCATTTTACCTCATTTTTGTCAGGATACTTCTGAGTTTACTCTTTTACAAGAAAAAGCTTAGGGAAAGTAATTTTTTAAAGCCCTTAGGCTGTACATATTACTGATATGTTCTATAGGATCTTATTAAATGTTGGGCGAGACCATAGGGCCTCTTCTGTGGTGCTTACACAGACCTTTGTTACAGCAAAAGCTGAAGCAGCAAGATGAAGACAGAAATAAAAACCAAAGCAAAATCCTCAAAGAAATGAGCTCTGGGACCAAGGGGGTTACACAGTCCAAAAGCAAGAAATGGAGGTTCACTGTTAAACTCTAAGAACAGAAGACTATGATAGTCCATTTTTGAAGCCAGCCCAACACAAAGAGAAAGAGAAGCCATGCACTTAGACACCACTTAATCCTAGACATCATCGATGATGTCCCAAACAGTTCTCCCCGTGGGGAGACAATGGACAGCAGCAGCGTTCCTGGACGCCAGTGGGGTCCTGAGCAGACAGCCTATCTGGAAGGGGAAGACAGATTCCCAGTGCAAAGGCTGCCCGCCTTCATTCCGATGCATTCAAAATGAACTGAATGGCTCTGTTGGGTGCCTCTTCCTTCTCTCTAGGGGTTGGACTATTTAAGTCTGACCTAAGAGAGCTAAAACTGAAGACTGTACTTGCAATCTGTCTTACCCAAGAGTATTCGAATACTCTGACTGCATAGCAGGACCTTTCCCTGAGGCCTGTTTGGCACAAATATGACAGACCACCACGGGGAACTGCCCCTACGTACCCAGTGGATAGTGTTGACTATGGCAGCTATGTCTTCTAGAAAGATAAACTGCGGTCCTCCAAAGGGGCGGGGGGCTGTGATTTTTCATTTATTTTAGATATTTATTAAGGTTGTTTAAGAAAGATTTGGGAATTTGCAGCGGTACACAGAAAAGCCTAACCTCATGGTTTTTTGTTTATTTGTTTATTTTGTTTGTTTTTAAAACATCATGGATGAAAATTCGCTTAAGTAGGCTTTCCAGAAAGAGACTGAAATTCATTCCATTCCTGGAGCCAGGTCTTCTTCTGGAACCCCAGGAAAAAATGGCGGCCTTCTCCAAGATTTGGGATCTGGTTATGTCACTCGGAAAAGAATGGGAGCAAGGCCTTGAGAACTGCCGCCTTCTGTCCTGGGGTCCTATCTCTGTTGCCACCATGAAGTTCTCATGACCCCAGCCCAAAGGTGGCCAAAAGCAGGTTAGTGAAATAAACTAAAGAAACTCGGGTTTGCCCTCTCATATACCAGGAAGTACTATTTTTCCCCAGAGTGGTTTTGTTTTGTTTTAAAGAAATTCCAGCAACCTGACCAAAAAAGAACTAACTGAACTATGAGTTATGTCTTTATGCCATTTCAAAAAAAGGAACTAAGCAAGTTGAAAATTGATAATACAAGACAGAAAATGCGCTGAGTCACCATTCAGAAAATGTCCCTTACTTCAGAGGTTGGACTTAGCCTCCAAAATGAAGAAGTGTGTGCTGGGGGGAGAGGGGGATGCAGGGTATGTGCAGGGTGGGGGATCCTGGAGAAGCCCAGGCTCCAGATTATTAATGTGGGTTCCTCTCAGCATTTGCTCTCAGCCCATGCCTTGTGCTGTTGGGATGACGGTCCCGGCTGCCACCCCCAGAGTCTCCCATGAAGGTGAGGTGGCACTTTTGAGGGCCAGGATGAAATCACCTCCAGGGAAGCCTGGAAACTGTTTCGGGGCCAGGTCGGAGGTGAGGGAATTAGGAATAAAACAGCCTCCAGCTCTCACGGTGCACAGGCTCCGTTGGTGGGCAGAGCCTTGGGACGGGAGGAACGTGCACGTGAAGAAAAGGGCCAGAAGGTGAAACTGTATCTACGGAAACATTTTTGGCTTGCTGGGAGGCGGAAATCTCTGTTTGCCTGTGTGGTAGGTCTGCCCCCGACCTGCATTTTCCTGAAAGGGCACATCTTTTTTTGATTGGACTGTATTTTAAGAACGTGCCAGTTCTGAATAAACAGAGCCTGTGCCAATAATTGCCCTTAAAGATTTTGGAAAAGGGAGAGAGTGGGGGGAATACACGAAACATATAACGAATATCTATTTGAAAACTAAGGTCCCAGGATAAACTTTGCATTTTGCACCCCACAAGGCTTCATGTAGGTTGCGTCTACTCCCAAGAAGGAAATTCGGCACTTTGGATACTCCCAGGTCAGACCTCTGGGAAAGAAGTTCCTTTTACTCTTCTTAGTCCATGAGGTCACGTTTTGTAAATTTGGGGCAGAGAAGGGAGTCCCCACCTCCACTGCCCTGAAAAAAAATCATTCACTTTTCCTGTGGGTGAGGTTTCATATTCAAGGTACAGGCAAGATTCAAACTTTCCTTCCCATGGCTTCCTTTCTTCCACTTGTTGGGATTTCCCAGAGATCCATGCTAGGCCAACTGCCCGGGCGCCTTGCGCTGATGAAGAATAAATCCATCCCATCAAAATGTTTTTGTGAACCAAATCAAAGTAACGTTTTGCCTATCATCTTAGATGATCTTCCTTTCAGTGCATGTTAAATATCACCAGTGCAGATTTTCAATGTTATAACTGGGGCTCAATTTTACAGACTACTTAACTCTATGCAGTCTGCCAAGCTCAGGGGGAATTTGGTTTTGAGACATGGCTGTGCTGCACGTCAGGACACAAAGCCATCAGAGATGGCACACTGGAAACATATCCTGACACCCGAGGCAGCCCGCTTGGTGCTAGGACAAACCAAGCTGACATCTTGAACATAGACGTGGAAAAGGTACTGGAAGCTGGGGTTACTGAGGAAACAGAAATCTGGGGGCCCAGTCTCTTTGTCGTTGGTGGCAATGATTTTTGTGTTTTGCACCCTTATTTAAAGACTCCTCACTTGGTGACTGAAATGTCTTTGGCCAGTGTGTGCTCTTCTGATGGCCCCGTACTCCCACCAGCACACGGACTGGTCCTCCCAGAGACACCAGGCTCAGCAGGGCCACTGACAATGGAATTAGGTATTAATTAGGTTTCTCAAAGCACAGATTTACTCAACTTTGAGAAAGCTAGTACTGTGCCAAGAAAACGTTTGCCTTGGATATCTGCTTCGGAGTGCTCTGCAGATGGGAAATCCATTTCTGAAACAGTTCCTGTGGTCACAAATGGGAGAGTGTTGGCCCCTTCTCAAATTTGGACGTGAGGCAGAAGTAGGGAATGAACCTCTGAGAGGAGTGGAAACGAAGGAGTCAGGAGAGGAAGGCCAAGTCATGTTTGACATCCTGACTCCTTGCTATGCCGCAGAACTAGAGTGCAACCCCAATATTCTGGTCTTGAGCATCCCACAGTATGTTACTCCAACCTGGGAGGAACTTGGGCTCCTGATTCTATAATTAGTGGTTCAGAATTTGTTTTCTTAGCTCAAAACAAAACAAAACAAAACAAAAAAACCAGGGCCATGAGAATGACTCGCCTCATTGTTAACTCCAAGCCCTAACATATCAAGAATTAAATGCAAAAACGCTGAATAATTCTGTGGTTTGGAAGGGGTACCAACATCCAGACCATAAGACCAGCCTCCCCATGCCATGTCTATGAAAAGCAAATGTTAAGTTTAAGCAGCAGCTGTGTATTAGAATCATGCTTGAGTTACTCTTTCATTCATCTCTCCTGCACAGAACATATGTTCTGCATTCCAACTTCAAGTGCTTTTCCGAGGCTGCATGAGTCGGTTAGCTGCTCAGTTCACTGTCGCATTAATTGCATTTGAATTAGTGGTAAGTATGAGAAACATGCAGTTTAAGCTAGTCATTAATGGATTCCTACAAACACAAGACAACTTACTCTGCGTCATCAGACACAGGAGTTCTCGGACCGTATCTACAAGACCAAATACAAAATTAGAGGATGGGAAAGACAGAAGGTTAGCTCTGTGACCAAGCTGGCAATAAACATTACCGGCGACATATTTGCGTGTCAAACCTTTTTTGCTGATCGCGCTGGAAGAGAAGCGTCGTGACACAATTAGCGGCATTTATTAACTTCTGGAAATGAAAGAACAGTCTTGACATTGCCAAAGAATGCAAAATGTGTATTAAAACACAGAGGAGAGATGAAAATAATCCCCACGCTACCCACAAAAAAAGAGTCTGTTCAAAATAAACATAAGAAGGCTTAGGTGCAACCCGCAATGTTTAGAGAAGGTAGTTTAAGGTGGAGTGGGGGGAGCCAAACTTGTAAATCGCTCACAAACAGTTAAACCGTTCATGCCTTTGTGTTCGCCAGTAACGGGCTGTAATGGACACCCAACATAGAAGCACACGCTTACTGACCCTTTCCCTGGTGTGTTAATGCATTTGCACGAATGACATCAAAGAGTGTTTCTGCAGTTTTCTGAAAGCAAACCATAGCTCCAACCAGAACCCCAATCAGTGTCTTCCGCATGCGTTTGACAAAAACCACAATTCCTAGAAAACTGGCAGCCTTAATCAAAGCCAGACTTGGATAATATTCCATAACTTGAAAAACCAAAGTTTTCCTTTTTACAGTCTTTTATATCCTTCTGATTGTTTAGATCGACAAAGTTGTACCTTCTGCAGGACAGACACTTTAAGTTTTAATGCATTTGATAAAGCGAAGAAAAAGGTTAAATTAGAAAAAAGAAATTAGGACATTGAAAGGGCATATTTTAAAGCATTTTAAAAAGCAGCTTCCACAAATGACTATCTCTTCAGCAAAGGGAAATGTTAAGAGAAGGTTCTTACCTATGCCCTCAAATGCGGTTCATTTCTCCACTCCAGTGGTGGACAAAGAATTATTTGAGCAAAGAAAAAAAGGTCCTGCTTTCAGTTTCCAGCAAATTAAATTTTGTGGTTTTCAGCAAAAATTACCTAGTCTCGTGTTCAGTTTCATAATAGTTCATGGGGAAAAGAGTCATTTCTAGAGATGTCTTCCTCTAATCTTGGGGAAAACACCCTGGAATGAATGGGCGCATGCGCACCCCATCCCCCACGCACACACCCTTCTCTCTTACCTGCTCTTATCATTCTAGAACAGTCTGCATTTGTGCATTCATTAATACTTGTTTTCATTCACAGCAAAGACAACCACACCAGTGCAAGACCCAAAGTCTCTGTTGAAATGGCCCAAAGGTTTGCGGATATTTCTCTTCTGGCAGTTAAGACTCATTTTCTGTTTTTCCAGGCGATAGTTTCCGAAGGGGCTAAAGTTTAACCCAATACACTCAATTTTCTAAAAACACTCCTACATTTGGAATCGATGACCAACGGATTCCTCCACAGTCAAGGGAGAGTGCATGAGCAGTTAGTTCTGAAGACTGGATCAACGTCTGCTGGTTCATAGGCCTACTGGAGTAGGCTTACTCAAATGCAGCGTTTTCTAAATTATCTATGGAGGACAGCAGAGAAGTTCTGCCTAGTTAACTGAGAAATAATGAACTGGTAGGATGTGTTTTGTGTCTCGATCTGAATATTTTTGTTCATGTGTTATTGAAGGAGACTGTACATACAGAAGGGCACCGGCCACACACATACCCCTTGGTGAGTCTGCGCAACCCAGACACAGCCAGAGATCAGCGTCGAGTGTTCTGTACTATGTAGATAGTATGTATCTCTGCGAGTATGGCTCCTTAACCCCATTTCGTTGATGAGATTCAGGGATATCTCGTTGTAGCAATGGAGGCTGTATCTGAATTTACACTGCTTCTATGCAAAATACTTAACAGCCTTTCACTGACATCTCTGCCAACAAATGTAGATTCACGCTAAAGTGTAAGTGCCATGAGGGCAAGGAGCTCTTTTCTGGGTTCCCTGAACAGCGACCAGATGAGGTCCTCCACTAAGTATTTATTGAGCACTTACTGGATGCTCTGGAAATTGAAGAGAAAAGCACAGCTTAGTCTCTCAAGATAATGTTCATTTACCCTTTTACTACACACTCACGGATTTCAGGAATCACCTCCTAATTCATTAGATTTAAGAGGGCATCCATTTAAGCAGAACTGTCTTTGCAGTTAAGGAGAAGATAATTCGAGCTTGGGCTTCAAGTGAGTTTCTCCTCTGTTCTATGGGAAACTGAAAAGTAAAGGGAAGTTTTTAAAAAAATCACTAATAAAGAGATTTTAAAAATTAATACAAAGTAGGTGAGTCAATAGGTATAAAATTGGCCAGGCCAATCACAGTTGGTATAAGTATCCTACCAGAAAGAAAAAAAAAAAAAAAAAAGGAAATGAAAAGGCAATGAATAAAGTTCAATTCTGAGAGTAAGGATATTTAGAAAGATAAAGAGAATATTCTGTGCATCTATTTCATGTATGTAACTTTTGGCACTAATCAAGCATTTTGGGATCAGTAATTAGCTGATTCTATACCTCCATATTGTGAACTGGCACTGCTTCTTTTGAAGTGAGAGGGGAAAAAATGGGTCTCTTGCTCTTTAAAATTATCCCCTAACACCCAGCCCTGTGTTTTACACATAGTAGTTACTCAATAGATAGTTGTGAAAAAGAAACATGAATTCCCAAGGCGTATGCCCCCCTCAGTCACGCAACTGGGACACATAGCACGTGGGACCACATCTCCTGCTCAAACTAGCCATTCATTCTCATTTGGATCTAAAAAGGACTTTCTCCAAATCACAGAGGGACAGTTACAAGTGACAGGGAATTCATCAGACTGCCACTGTTTCCTCTAGTAACCGGTGAAGGCCACGTGCTGGAGGGGGACCATGGCCTTCAGCTCAGGTAGGGCTGGGTCTGAATATTGGATCTGTAATTACCAGCTGTGTGGACATGGGCCTCCGTTCCCAATTGCAAAATGCAGATGAAAATTCTTCCTCTCAAAGGTCGTGCGAGGAATAAGTCAATGGGAAAACACCCAGAAAGGGTAGGCAGCCACGGGCCCCACATCCTTCTTCCCTTTCATGCTCACTTGCTTTACAGCAGCCCAAGACACTGGGGCCATGCTGTGTCAGGGCATCTGGAAAGTGAGTGAGGGTGGTGGACGGGGCCCATCAGTCAGTCCCTCTGTCTCGAACCAGCCCTGACAGGCCCTGACCAGCCGGGATCCACGTGGGATCTGCTCACCGATTTCTCTGTCCATGGCCCTACCTGTGAATTTCCAGAAGGTGAGCTAGAGGGAGCAGCCACCCTTTGAAAGGGCTACAGAGCACTCTGTACTATATAAAACAACAAAACACAGCTCGAAAAGTACTCCCGCCTCCTGAAACCAACGTTACAACAAGGTTCTGCGACAGTGCTAGGAGAATTCGGAGGCTTACACGGCACAGATTAAATCCAGGTCACAAAGATAGACGGGATCTTCATTTCAAAATTTGGGTGTCACTTAAGGTTTTCCCTGCTTCCCATCCTAGCCTCTGACTCGCTACTTTTAGGGTCCTTCATGAACCGGAACCCCACTGCTTCCTATTTTCTAGTGGATCCTGTCATTATGCCCAACACCTCTCACTTTTATTCCACTCAGATCTGGCAGACCCTACTTTTAACAAAAATGTACCACTCTCATTAAATGGCAACAGAGGCTTCAACATTTAGGACTTTTAACTACAAACTTCAGATTATTTCCTTACTTGTTCTTCTTTTTTTTTTTTAAGATTTTTTTTTTTTTTATTTGAGAGAGAGAGAGAGACAGAGATAGTGAGAGAGAACACATGAGCAGGGAGGAGAGGGAGAAGCAGGCTCCTCAGTGAGCCGGGAGCCCAACCTGCGGCTCCGTTCCAGGCCCCCAGGCTCATGACTTGAGCCCAAGGCAGACGCTTAACCCACTGAGCCACCCAGACACCCCTCCTTATTTGCTTTTTTAAATCAAGTCACAGCATGGAATTAGAAATCTTACTTTTAGAAAGCCCTGAGTGTTTGCTAATGTCGAAATGAAATGGAATTACAAATTGGTACGTGGTATACGTCTTCTTTGGACCTGAAGATGTTCCTGGAATCAAAGTGAAATCAAGTAGCTCAGAAAGACGTTCAAATCCTTTACCTGAGGGCTCCTATATGAGCTAGGAAGAAATAAGAGTTACCCATTTAGGGGGCCCACAAGATGAGTCAGAAAAAAAAAATTTTGTTGAACCAGAAAATTCACAAATGCATCTTCTTTCCATACCTGCTTATAGGCAAAACAGGAAAAAAAAAAATTCTTGGCCAATTTTTATCATTCCATTTCCGCAAGCAATCGCAGGTAAGTGGCGCTGAGGTATCATAACGCGTTAATAACATACTCAAAGCATCTACGAAGGCTCAGACCAGAAAAACAAAACCACAAAGGCTCAGGAAAATCTTCTGACCTCTTATCCTTCAACGGCGGACCCCGGGCAGATTCCTCCACATCCTGCCGCTTTGCAAATGGAACTGGAAGGAACTGGTTTACGTTGGCTCCCACGCGTCTAAGACACATCCCGGTTCTTCTGACCATCATGTCATCTTTTTGTGAGTCACACAACTTTCCTGGGCCTTTCGGTCTGCTGCTGCTCCAGGCAGGAGCTGTCATCCTCTCTGAGCTCTCTTCTGTCCCCGAAGTCTTGCATTCGGAGGCCAGGGGACACACACTAGGGCAATATTCAGTCCAGCCAGTCAAAGGCCACTTATTGCTAAAGATGTTTTCAGTAGCATCCCCCAATGGCATCAGCCCAAGACAGAAGAAGCCAACGTCCATGGAGGCAGGAGCACACAGAGCAACCGAGTACTAACACTGTGGGCCTCCATCATGCAACGGGTACTTACACCGGAACGGGTTTCCCTTTCCGGTTTTTCAGGATTTCCGAGAATGAAATCTGGCCAGCACCCAACCACATGCAAAGGCTCCCATCTCTACCCAGGGAGGGCACTGAGAGCAGGACTCTGACCCTGGGCTGGGTGCATTCTTCTAAGTGACTGAACTCCACACCACGTCAGTCATCAAGGGCATACTGTGGCTCGAAGCTGTTTTCTGGGGACACAACAGCCACACACAGCAGAGGCAGCACACCCTGGAAGGCAGGCAAGTGCTCACAGTGGCTGGCCGCTCTCCTCTGATGGCTCAGCCTTTGGCGGCATCTCAGAATCTCTTTGAGCAACTCCTTCCTTCTCTTCCTTGCCATCCTGCGGCAGCTGTTTGCATGTCGCTGAAGCCAGAGAGGACAACTTTACTGCTAGGGAAGAATTCACACCCGAGGCCTTGACCCCACCTGTCATCCTGCACCTCCCGGGAAGGGAGGGAACGTCGCTCCTCACCTTCCTCCGCTCCTGGGTGCTCGCTCAAACCGCAGACGTGCTCCTCCTGGGTCTCCAATACGGGACCCAGCCGCGACACCCTTTTGCAACAGTCCCCTACGCCAGAATTCACTATTCTGTTGACAATCAAGCAGCATTGGTAGCAAGAGAGAAGAGGAAAAAGAATTATGAAAGGACACAACAAACATTGTTGAGACTGAGAGATTAAGAAGAGTTTGGCTGCTCTCATTCTGGAAGCTAGTTAGTAAGGATGACATACTCAGATGGAGAAAGCGAGCGCAGCACCTGCGGAAAGCCAAAGAAGGGCTGGCAAGAGCCTGTCCCCACGGGGGATGAGTGATGGCCCCCTCAGTAGTCAAGCACTCAACGATGCATTTCTTACTACCTCCTGACCCCCACCCCAGATCCCCATCAGCCTCTGAAACACCAACTGTATATCTGGTGTGCGCAGATTATTTCTATCTACAGTCTGCTCTCCTCCATGCTGTCGGCCATAAGTACTAGATGAAAGACACCCGTCTGTGCATCATGGACCATTCACTGTTGCCTTTGGATTTCAAGGACAGAGCACCGAGGAGGACATCTTGAGCATTTCCCCTCGCCATGGAGAGCATTACTTTGCTCCCGACACACAGGTGGAATGGAGGTTCCCAGGATAGTCCAGTGGCTTATAAACCGCCCATACCTGCTTCCTGGAGGAGAGACCAGCCCACAGAACTGAACCCCCAGGAGAGGACCTGGGATTTCAAAGCTGGAAGGCCTCCAGTGAGGAGGGGAACGGCTGACAGGCCTGCATGGGCTTTTCCCAGGTGATCCCTCACACACTAGGAGGGCGATTCAGCTAAGGAAACTCTTGACTCATAGGAACCCCAAGAGAGGAGTCTTTTTCCATTCACAATTCATCATACCTTTTTTTTTTTTTTAAAGTAGGGGAGGGAAGAGACCTTTATTTTCTTTTTTCACTTCCATGTCCAAATTTGAACGAATGATATTAGTAACTATTTTTTCCTCCCTCCCTGGGATAGGAAAAGAGGGAGGTTGTAGATAAAACTGAATTCTATCAACATATCTCTAGAAGAAAGGCTAGGGTATCATTAAAACATTCCGTCGAGTTCATTTCAGCATTTGCAACTAATAAAACAGGGCTGAATGCAGCCGAGGGGAAAAGGGTCCTTGGCCAAGATTACTGGCATTCCCCGGCGGTGATTCTGGGGACAAAGGAATCAAAATGGACGCCCGCCATTAACTTTCACACACGTGCTCCTCCCCAGGGCGACCCGCGGACGTTGCTCCTCTGCCAACCAGCCCAAGAACCCGTTCCAACTATGGGATCGCCGCAGGTTTCTGAGAGGTGCTTCGACAGACCCTTGCAAAGCAGCAGCGGCTCCTAGGCAGGGCTTGGACACGGATGGAGGAAAATACCTGTGGTCATGCTGTGCAGTAAGCATTTGGTCTTTTCCTAAACTGGACGTGGCCGCAGAGGAAGGGGAGACAGAGTTAGTTTTGGTCTTGCTGCCACGACTGAGGACTCCTTCCACGTCCTCCCTAGGCCCAGCCCGGCCGATGCTGAGCCGCTTCCATTTCTGCTGATCTATCTCTGTCACGGGTCCAAAGTGCACAAACTTTTGCTGAGGGCTGGAAGCTTTCTTATAGGCCCTCGCTTTGCGGCTGGCAAAATCATCACGAATGGCAGTTTCTGCTTTAATTTCTGGTGAAGGCTCAGGGGCACAGATGGGCTCAACATCTCCATCCCTAGTCAGAACCAGAAATGAGTTCCAAAGATTTCTTAGGCAAGTGCAAATTACTAAGAGCTTCCCCCCACCCCACTTTGGAATACCAGATTTATGAAAAATACTAATATGGTTAGAGCAGAATTGCTTTTCCATTCATCAAAGGAAGGAACGGTCATAGTCTTGCCTGGTAAATAAGGCTTTAAGCTTCTATGGTGCTCAAAATATCACTTCTAACATCATCAATGATGGCATAAGAAAATCTTATGTATGGTGAAATAATGAAAATGGGCTAAAAATCACGTAAACAAGCCTATCAAAATTACCTTTCACAGTAGTTGGTTCAATTAAAGAGAATGTTTTCCATCCAGTGACTCGTAACTTTCGGTATTAATAATTTTCGACTCATACAGAATACACTATGTTTTAGGAGGTATTTTTTTTCTCCAGCCATGAGAGTAAAAAAATGATAGAAGGATAAACATTTGATTCCTTCAAAGTTTAACGAAACCGCTTGCAGGGAAAAATTCAGGAAAAGCATGACACACCTCGTCTTTCCTGACACTTTCAGTCTCTCCCACGTCTCCAAGTCCGCTTCGGTGATATTGGAGACTGTGACAAATCTTGGAGCCTCTTGGTGAGGGCCAAGGAAGCCCTGAATTCTCCGCTGAGCCAGGTCATCCCTGTAAAGGTCTGGCACCTTCCTCACTCCCTCTTCTGCCGGTTTGCTCTCCTGAGTCCGAGTAATACAGGCCACCACTGACTTCACCTCTTGGCCCTGGTTCCTGTTAGTTTTATCCAGGCCCCCACATCATTGGAAAAATCAGGTTCAAGGCAGGGGAGCAGACAAACAGAATGTCAAGCAAGGAATTTCAGAGGCTAAGGACAGAAGGAAATGATGAAGGCACCTTTCCCTTTCTCAAAAAATTCAGAATCACTGGGAGCCTTGATTCTTTGCGCCTATGCTACCCTTTTGACACTGTAATGAGATGGAGTTTTTTCCACCAGATGACAATCTCTAGTTTGGTTTAGGAAGAGAAGCCAGGGCTCGCTGAAAGACTGCTAAGAATGGTAATGAGATTTCGGTTTGACAGTAATGATGCCCAATTCCCACACTATTCAAGTTACTATAATGAATTCAAGTTCTCTGATTGAATCCCTGAGCCCTCTTGGAATGTCTTTTACCGCACCAGTAAAATGTTAGTAATGAGCTCGGCATGATCCAAATTCTAGGATTAGTTGGGAGATAGCTGGAACACTGTTCACATATTAAATATCTCAACCATAAACTCACAAGTGCCAGGAAGTACATCTAAGTCAATTCCAAACAGAAAGTTTCGACCTTCGAAATCAGTCTCTGCTTCCGGACAGCACTGGTTAGGTCTGACTAATAATGTAAACTTGAAGATTACACAGAGTGTATCCTCTTCACCTGGACCTAGAGAGTCAATACTCTTTTGTTTCTTACATTAAAAACTAGTCACCTTCACTGATGTTAAAACTGGTATTTTCACCTGTTCTCCCAAGAAGTGGAAGTTGGGTGGCTTAATGCTGACAATTCTGTCATTTAAATCAGTGCATAAACATTCAATGGCATTAAAAGTCAATTTCTAACGAAATGTGCTTCCCAAGATAGAAAATCTCAAACATCCACATAGAGAGGGCTATTTTTTTTTAAAGATTTTATTTATTTATTTATTTATTTATCAGAGAGAGAGAGAGAGCGCGCGATAGTGCACAAGCAGGCAGAGTGGCAGGCAGAGGAGGAGAGAGAAGCAGGCTCCCTGCCAGGCAAGGAGCCCGATGCAGGACTCGATCCCAGGACCCTGGGATCATGACCTGAGCCGAAGGCAGCGGCTTAACCAACTGAGCCAACCAGGCGTCCCGGGCTATTTGTTTTTAAAAAATATATCATCCAAGCTAGAAAACCAAGAGGTATTCTTTCATTACCTAGATGATGTGGTGTCTTCGCAGACCCTCTACAAGTTAGGAGGGCTACAGAATTTTCTGTTTACTTTCAGTTTGGGAAAGGGGATAAAGGAAGGGCAGAGGCAGGAGCCACTCGGGGCCTTCTCTTCTTTCAACTGTTCTTTGATGCTCCCTAGAGAGGTCATGGGCCATCTGAGACTCAGAACCATGTCCCCAAACACAGAGTCAGGTGACAACAGACAAACGAGGCTGGAAATACTGGGAATTAAAATTGCATGCAGGATGGGGCGCCTGGATGGCTCAGTGGGTTAAAGCCTCTGCCTTCGGCTCTGGTCACGATCCCAGGGTCCTGGGATTAAGCCCTGCATCGGGCTCTCTGCTTGGCGGGGAGACTGCTTCCCTACCTCTCTCTCTGCCTGCCTCTCTGCCTACTTGTGATCTCTGTCTGTCAAATAAATAAATAAATCTTTTTTAAAAATTGCACGCAGGAGAAAGGGAAAAAGGGAGATGCAAAAGCAACTCCTTTTCCTAACTCAAGTTGCTGATTCCCATCCTTGTGCCTTGATGCTAGTGAATTGTCCAGAAGACTGTTTAATGCACAACAACAGACTCCCTCCTACAAGGCCCTCCTAGAATGGTTTGTTACAAGGCATGATAGAGTGAGAGACTCCCGAAGCTAGAGTGTGTCCTATAAAAAAATCACGCTAGGCTTCTATGCTCTAACCCCTATTCTATATCCATGCATTTTGTACCTGGTGCTTTGCAGAACAACAGCAACAATTGTGCAAAACACAGTTAAGACATTTATATTCTTTGTTCAATAGAATTTACAAACCCCGTTACATGAGGGGCAAAGAGATGGCAATTGGACGATGCAAATCTCTGATTTTGGTATAAGGAGAAAATACAAGAATGATCAACTCTGTGTGGTGAAATTTAGCAAGCTGCCACCTTCAATGCCATCATATCCCTCCTAGGATAAGAATCACTGGCCAAAACCCATTTCGCTACAGTTTTCCTTTCTCAAATTAAGAGGATGGGAAAAAGATTAGGAGAGGGAAACTCATCCAAAAAAAATTTCTATAACAGAACAAACAGAAGTGTATTATATTTTTGAGAAGTTTTTTGTTTTTGGCTCCAAGCCCAGCATGGAGCCAATGCAGGGCTCAAACTCATGACCTTGAGATCAAGACCTGAGATCAGAAGTCAGATGCTCAATTGACTGAACCAGGCATGAACCCTGGTTGTGTGTGTGTGTGTGTGTGTGTGTGTGTGTGTGTGTGTTTTAATGAGACCTATCCATCATTAAATTCTAAGTGATTTTGTTGGTATATAGAAAGAGAGCAAGCCTAATTTTTTTCTTCTCCCAAAATCTAAAAGGAATTAATAAGAGAGAACAGGCTACAGCTACGAGTGACTGTATTTTCCGTTTCCTGCAAGTGGACTGGACCAGCCTTGGATGGTGGCCACCCCTGATAGGCACTGGTAGACGTCTGCCTGTACCAATAATGCCAACCATTGGTGGTGATGTATCTACTGGAACTCAAAGTTTACTTGATGAATTCAGCCCCATTTTGCACGAGACCATTCTACTGTCTGCCACTGCATTGAGGGAGACTGGCTATCTGGGGTGCCATTTCAAAATAAACCACCACTACTGATTATTTATAACAGGGAAAGGAAAGAAAGGAATGGGGGCCTATGACACAAGTCCCCTTCACTTAATTACACTCCCCCTCTCACCCACACGAACACACACACAGTGCACACCTTTTATATTCTAGACTTTTTTCTGAAATTCCCTTTGAGAGCTGTTTGCTGCTCTCTGATTTCTCCACCTCTTTTTTTCGGTAAGGCCCATAGAGGAGTTGGTTCAATGGCACCGCTGGCTTGGTCTGCTTCATCCTCACTCTCCTTGCAGCAAAGTCATCTTTCTCAAGATCGGGCCGCCGAGGCGCAACTTCCTCTTCTGACTCTGAATCTTTGCCACATTGGTGGGTCAGGAAAGGGTTTTCTTTGCGAAGGATAATGTCATGAACAGCTTCTTTCTCATTATTTAATGGCTTGTGACTGATGGAGCAAAATTAAATAGAACTCTCCATGTGATCAGACCAAATGCTTTTTTAAATCCCCATCTCCAGACACACAACTGTGTTGTTAGTGGAAGGTCTTCTCAACATCGTTAGTCTAGATGACATCTGTTTGCTCTTTTAGTCCAGAGTTGTAGCGTAGTTAGGGTGGGTTTTAAAACCTTGGTTTTAGCCAGCGACTAGCAATGCTAAAAAGTCATTTAATGGACAGGACCCCATCAGCACCAGCAATGCAGGATCCTAAATGGCTCTGAGAGGGACAATCCGAACTCTTGTCGTGACATTGGGAAGAGTAGAAAGCTTTTGGTTGTTCTTTTTCCTTTAGCATATTAGCAATGCACCCAACAGGTCCCCAGTTTGTTTCTGAGTGGTAGGGCAACAATTTGAGCCACCAAGAAACTGATCTGGGGGAAAGCTAATGCGTGCAGCTGTATGACAGCAAACCTAGACTATGTACCCAGTTGCGAAGTGCGAGGAAGGTCTTTCTGCAGAGCTGAGCTCACCTGAAGCATTTGGAAGGGTTTATGACCAGAAACAGGATGGACCCGGGGCATAAATGCTTCTCTTGCCCTGCACCCTCCCATGAGCAGCTCTGTCTTCTAGTAAATTCTTCTACCCCAATGACTGTCCACCTCTCAGCTCTTCTTCATCATATGCTAGATGTCAAGTCAATTGTGGTAAAACATTTTGCCAAAATGGCTAAAAAATTACTACTTTGTGCTATTCCCATTTTCAAAGAGATGTTGAAGACCTCAAACTTTTAAATTCCTGAATGCGGTTTAATGGTGGACTATAGGACTTTCCACTCAGTTTTGTTTTTTTGTTTTCGTTGGAGGCATGTGGGATAGGAATAGGGTCGAACTGTGTGCATCTGGAATTCCCACAAAGTCTTCTTCCCCTGCTCATAGGCTCAGCCTTGCTTCTAGGTCATTATTATTCTGAGTAATAATAAAACGTTAAAACGTAAAAAAAAATCATTTATTATCTTCTCATTTCAAAAAGATAAGTAAATAAATATCTTGACTCCTAATGCTTACCTACTTTGTATCCAATCTCTAAGAGGGAGTCAAGAGTAAATTCTTCATCCTCAAAGGACAACTCATCTCAGAAATGAGAAGGAGGAATTAGCTAGGAGTAAAATGAACACTGAGACTATGAACCCTGATCAGGGAGGCTGCCTGTTCTCTGCTGCTCTGTACTGCTCCTGAGGGCACTATGTCTTAAGACGATAGCAGGACCTTACTCTATCTGATTTTTTTGAAAATCAAATCATCTCTAATCGTGAGCAGCAAATTCCTTCTTTTCACTGCTGCCACTGTCCTCACTAAAAATTTAAAACACAGAATTTGGAAGCGGTTGGCAGTGCTTTGTTCCCCGAATAAATTTATTTCTTAAAATACAAAATCTTGCCCTGACTCCCAGTATCCTGCCTGTCCCCTCCTGGACAGTGGTCATGCTCCTTCCTTGCTCCTTAGCCAATGCATCTGGCAAGTACCAACTGGTGTTGGTTGTCTAGGGCCATAAAGAATGGCCAATGGAAGTCACAGGCCATTGAATTCATGTCTTCAGAAAGGCATTATTTAAAAAGCACAATGTTGATGATAAAGAAACTTACTGAGGCTTCACTATTGGCTAGACTTCTTTCTAAGTGTTAGTTCATTTAAACCTAACACTAACGCTGCAATGTGAGTTTTATTAGCATCATTATTTTAAGAGAGTAGAAACTAGGTTCTAGGTTCAGAAATTTGCCCAAGATCAAAATGCCAGTGCTTAAGTTAAAATTCAAACCCAGGTTGTCTGGCTCCAGAGGTTCTGTTTGTAACCACTATACTGGGTGTTAAACAAAAGACCTGGCCAGGAATGGTATTGAAAGCAGAACATGATATAAAAAATAAGGCATTATCATGACTATGGGAGTAGGAGAAAGAGAAGTATTTTGCTTACTAAATAAAGAGATCTGTGAGTTGTGCTTAGATTGGATTGTGATTTGCATTGCTGGTCACAGGCAGCCACTTTTTGCTAGGATTAATGATAGCAGAATGCTAACTCATCACACCTCACAATGCTCGCACAGCACTTTACAGTTTACAAAGTGCTTTCAAACTCATTATCTCATCTCAGCTGATCTGACTCCAAGTTCAGGGGGGAGTGGACCCCTAGCTTGAACCTCTTACATTCAAAAGCAGCACTCTTTTCATTTTTTTGGCCAGGGGTCATGGATTACCATCTCCCCCCGCCCCAACTCAGGCAGACTTCTTTAGAATAAAACATATGCATTTATGCAAATGGCCATGCCAATTTGTGATGCCAATTTGAGCAGGGAGAATCTGGTGTTCTCTGGATCACAGGAGCCCAAGCCCTGCTACAAATTCCCTGGGGTGCTTCTTTTTAGGCTAAATGCCCAGCATAGCAGCACTTGTTTCAAGTGATCTCTATTTAGATGTGTGGACTTAAAAAAAAAAAAAAAGGGTGGTAAAGAAAGCTTTCTGTATCACTGGCCACGGAAAGCCACTCCCTGCCCACCTGAAAAGAAAAGCGGCCACAATGACTGATTTTCCGCTACTTGCTTGAATCCTGTGATTTCAGAGTTTCCAGGCAGACTTGGGGGTTGGGGGGAGATAATAACACAAAATCTGAACTCATATTTTTGGCCTCGCAGTAATGCATACTGTGTATAAAGAAGATATGTAGGGTTGTGTTCACAGGTGTCTAGTTACTGAAATTCTTCAGTGGCCTTTTATAAATGTGTTTTTCTTTTTCCCTGAGGAACCTGAAGGGCAGTCTGTTGTAAAGCTTCGGTATGTCCTACTCGGGTTTTCAACAATTATGACTCTTTGAGCACCTGGTATATTTCGGATACACTAACCACCGCAACGACACTGTGAGATAGGAATTCTCATGTCTGCTGAGTAAAGAACACTGAGGCTTCTAGTTCCAGTCATCTGAATGTAGGTAAATGAAGTGAATTTCAGGGGCAGACTCAGGTTCCCTGGCTTGATATTCATGGGGGAGGTTTGATGCTTTGATTTTTTTTCAAGGCATTCACAGGTGAGTCACTTTGGGAAGGAGGGGCTGCTCGGCTGGGCACGGCTCGCCGCTCAGAAGGAATACAGTTCAGTGCGAGACGAGAAATGCCCAGCCTTGCCTCCAGCCTCGTAACCGTGTCCGGCTTCATCTCAAACAAGTGAAGCTATCTTGGTAGGACAGGTTATGGGCTCGAAGCAGATGAGGGGGGGAAGAAAAAGCTCTTGGCACAAACTTATAGGTTTCAAAGTGAATGAGATGGTGATTGAACTGAAGGAAGAACCAGCATTTTCCTTCACCCCTTTTCCCTTGGTACCACACAAGCAGCCAGCCCAGACTGGCAGCAAGGCTGTTCTACTGAAAGAAACTGGGCTCTCCTGGGAATGTCAGGGGCAATACCAGAAACTTCCCGGCTCACCCTGTGCCCACAGAGTGCGGCCACAACTAGAGTCACAAAGGCCCCTGCAAGCAATGTGTGTGTCTGCTCCCGATCCCCAAGGATCTGTTCAGCAACAACCAGGGAAACAAGCATCTGCTGAGTAGGGGTGTAGAGGACGTGTTTAGCACTTAACTATATCAACTCTTTCCTCTAAAGATTTCGAAAATGTCTATTGTTCCTGGGAGGGGTTTTTTTTTTTCCCCCTCTGTAATTAATTACTATGTGGTTGAGAAGATCCACAGACCAGCAGAAAAGACTGAGTGCTGAGACATATGAAAACAATTAGAAAAGAAGTACAATCACTTGAAGCCTATAATTCAGTTAAAAAAAAAAAAGTTTACTTCTCCAATGGGAAACACCAAGTAAGAGAACTCAAATCTCCATGGCATTTTAATTCAGGGGAAGTGAATCTTGGTTCCCATTTTATCCTCTTAAAAACAGAAATCTTAGCTTTTTTGGCAGAGTCTCATATTTTGGGGTAATTAAGCTAACTTAATCATCAACTAAAATAGAAGCAAAAGGAGTTTATATGCTCCTTACTTCAGTGGTGACTCTAATGCATATTAAACTCCACACATTTATTAAGAAGCCCTACTTTCTGTCCCTTGATGCTAAGATACCTCCTAATATATGGTTTGACAGGAAGCTTGGGACTTCTGGGCTTCGAAAGTTACACAAAAATAGAATGCCATGCACTCTTGCTCCTTTTTATATACAAGGAGGTGTTTGAGAGTACTTGGGACAAAAACAACAAGAAAACAGTCTATAGAAATAAAGCCTTGTTCTCTGTCTGTGTACCTCCTCCTTGCCTACGACTTGATATTATTACCCATCTCTTCAAACACAGATTTTTCCAGCTAAGAAATGGGCCACGAAATATATGCTGGGCCTCTTACTGGGTTCAAAGATGTGGTAGTCAGAATCCATCTGGATGGCAAAGACAGAAGATGGCGGTTAAATGTTTCAAGAGACAACAGCATATTTACATATTTTATATTCTTAGTTTCCAGATACCAAGAAGCCTTTTCATCTTTATGTGTTTCATTCCAGTTAAGCTACTTTCTGCTACATGAAAAGCAGGATAAACTTAGCATGACTCTCCACTCTGAGGAAGACTGCAGAAAGTAAGTGACAGGGACACAGACAGGCAAGGCTAGTGACACAGGATGTAAAAACCCTGTAAGAGAGAGCTAGCAGCTGAACAAACTGCCAACAAAAGAATTCTGGGTGTTTGGAGCAGCTGTGTCACATTGCTGTTGGGGACCTTGTTTGGGAATATGCACAATTTTCCTGAACTCAGTTTTTAAGCCAGAAGATCTCAGGTGTGATGATATTAAGAGACCTGGGAATTTCTGCTTAATGTAGCTGACTTGGATGAAATATGTAAACAATGGAGCCAGATAACAGGCAACATGGACAGGAGTAAAGAGTACCACATAAATATAATATTCATCCATCAGAATGACATTTGTAAACTAACCATGATTCTAGGTTTGTGCACAGAATGGGAACTATCACAAAAGATTTCAACATTTCATTACAAAATAAATCTTGCAGTTACTGCCACAGCACACCCACGGAATTTCCAGTCTTGTCCAATCTCTTCTTTTCTCTCCGTCACCATGACTCCTGCATGTGCTGACTTAGCTTAATGAGGTTCCCCACTCATCTCCTGTTGCTATTTTGGATACTCTAAAGATGATATAGAGATCCCTTGAAAAATTAAAAATAGATCTATCATATGATCTGGCAATCCCACTTCTGGCTATTTATTCAAAACTTTAGAAGTCAGGACCCATAAGAGATAGTAGCACTCCCACGTTCATTGCCATACTATGCACAATAGCCAAGATGTAAAAACAATCTCAATGTCCATCGATAGATGAATGGAAGGAAATGTGACATTTACATATAATGGAATATCGTTCGGTTTTTTAAAAGAAGAAAACTCTGCACTATGTGATAATATAGATGAACCTTGAGGACATTGTGCTATGTGAAATAAGCTAGTCACAGAAGGAAAAAGGCTGCACGATTCCTCTTACACGTCATATCTAAGAGTCAAATGCATAGCGTCAAAGAGTAGAATGGTGGTTGCCAGGGGCTGAGGCAGGAGGAAACGGGGAGTTCTGATCAGCGGGCATAAAGTTTCAGTTAGGCAGGATGAATAAATTCTAGAGATCTACTGTACAACATCGTATCGAGAGTTAACAAAACTCTAGAACAATTCAAGATTTGTTCAGAGGGGAGATCTCACGCTAAGTGTCCTTATCACAATAAAACGAAAATTTTTAAAATGGGAAAAGGTAGTATAGGATATGGAAGAAGAAACCCAAACAACCAATACACATATTATAATATTCAAACAGATTGGTAATTATAGAAAAATCAATTTTTAAAAATGAGATTCATTTTAACCAAGTGGAGTAGTAATTTTTGAAAATGATAAACAGAAAAAGAAAATAAGGATCATGGTGTCTTTGGTAAATTTTAGCTTAAAGACTTCTCAGACATGACACAAATGAAGGTATATGTCAAAGATATTAAGATTAAAAATTTTTTTTAAAAAATTCATACTTTTACCTATATTACCTACTCCCACTGGGCCCTAGATTTGAAGACAGAAGGGAAAGTTTGAAAAATGATATATGGTAAGGGGATACTATTCATTTTTGTATTCTTAGCATCACCTTTTCTCTGATACAAGTAATGCTAAAATGATGTTGAAAAAATATGTGTCTGATAAGGTCTTTGTACCAAAATTTTATAGAATATCTGGATTTGATTTTGTTTTTTATGATCTACATTTCTCTCCATTATCACAGAAAACCAGAGATCTGCTTGGAACACAAGCACAACTTTATAGTAGGGTTTTCTAGAAGCACATATATGTTTAGGATAGATACCCTTATCTGTGAGATAGCACAGACATGGAAGAAGTATTCCCTTGGTTGTTTTTTGTTTTCAATCAACACAAAGCTACTCTGGGATTAAATCCATGTAAGTCAAGGCTGAACTACCAGTTTAAGAACTAGACCATATAGCACTAACCACATTTGGAATTGTACAGAGAAATGGGAAATGTTCTGTTAAATGTGTGGGAGGCAGATGTGGTACTGTGGTCAGAACATTTGGATCTGGCCACCAAGTGGGCGGTAACTAGGCTCTCAGACCAGCAAGTCACTTACTCTCACTGATCCTCGGTTTACTCTTCTTGAAAATGGGTATGTCACCCACCTTTACCAATTAAATGGAACAGCAGATGGCAAAGGAATTTCAATTGCCCAAACTGTTAGAAATTTTGATTTGTCAAATAAATTTTGGTCTCATTATGATTTGTTAGGATCTTTGTGGTTATTATGTGAGAAAAATTAACCAGCTTCTCAAAATACTCCCTGAACTTGTAGAACTGTAGATTTCTGTGACCTGGACTGCTGAAGATTTCCATCACACGTGTAATATGAAATCATCCAGATGGATGCTGGTGTCTTTGTTACAATTAAGAGGAGGAATTACTCCATTCTTTGTTTTTTGAGTCAATGTGCCTTAGGAAAGGAGTCAAGTAAGTGCAATCTTACCACTCCCTTGGGACAAAGTAAGTGGGTTTTTGTAAGCCAACCACTCTTCTTTCTTTTTTTTTTTTTTTCATTTTATTTTATTTTTTTTCAGTGTTCTAGAATTCATTGTTTATGCACTCCACCCAGTGCTTCATGCCCAACCACTCTTTCTAAAGAGAGTGCTCCCCATTTCAAAGGAACTATTTTCCAATGATGTGTCAAGTAAGGTAAGAGCCATTTAGGAGTAGCGTGAAAATTAACAAGCCGCAAACAATTGAAAAATAAAATGTTATTGCTAGGTAAATCCCACAGCCCACAAATGACTAACTACTAATCCTAATGGTCTAATCAAGCAGCAAGAAGCTCACTCTTTGCCTCCATTTAGAATAACCAAGTTCTTGGCGGAGACATGCCCCGGGGGGAAAAAACTCACAGCTACTTCTATTTGCTTGAGGAGGGGGTAAGAGAGCTGCAGAGGGGAAAGCAGGAAGTGGGAAACAGGATGTTAACTCCAACAAGCCAGACGGATTCCAAACCCCAGGCATGCACAAAGGCAGCCAGGCCAGCCTTTGGCCTACAGAGCTAACCTGGCAAAGCGCTGTGCCGCGGGCATGACCTTGATTCCAGCTTGTTCTAGCCTTCTGCGCTTTTGGATTTCAACAGCATCTTTTCCTTCAGACTTGGGAGCTGGGGTGCCCACAGCCCCCTCTGGAGAAGGCTGCTCCTGACCACTGCCTGTGGGTAATTCTAACCCACCATCGGAAGGCTTCCCACCAGGATCCACTGGGCCGACTGGGTCCTCTTCACAAGGAGACCCCACTTCACTTCCCTCTTCCTCTATTGTTTCAGGATAGCTAGTGAGTTGGACAAGATAGTTTACCAAACTAAAAGCCTGGGCCGGGGAGCAAGCCATATGTCATCTCCTGGTCATTCTGATATTACTTTTCACTTAAAAAATAAGTCATAGCATGCAGTACAATCCTGGTAATGTGAAGAAAGTCAAATGCTGCTATTAATTTGTTAATAAATACAATGCATTATAATCTCAACAGTAGGAGCTCTTTCAAAGCTGATATTGGACGACAAAAGCCTTTTCTGCTGGAAAGATAAAAGTCATGATTTATTGAATCATCAAAGCTTTTAATAAAGTGTCTATTCGACGAAATTCATAGATAATACAGGTAGGTGATTAGAAATAAGCATGCAGTGATTGGAGTGGTTTTGCTCAAAGGGTTAGACTACATGGTAAGTTTCTTTTACTGGACTCTAAGGTTCTTGAAGGCAGGGACTCTATTTACTACTGGGTCCCCGGTGCCTAAAAGATAGCGCCTAGCATGTAGTAGGTGTTGAATAAAAACCTGCTGACTGAATGAATGCATAAATATAAAGACATAATCAGAGTTTAGGGGAAATCCCTGCTTGCTTCTCCAAAGAGACGAGCAGCTCAATGTATCTTTCATTTACTAGGAGTTTCTCTCCATGTGATTCTGAAGCATGTCTCATGCAGCCCACCCATACTTGAGCTTATATCTAAATAATCATGTATCTAGATTTAAGAAAAAGTTGTCTCGCAGAAAGATACGGCTTTCTGCACCAAATGTAACAGGAGCGGGAGTCAGGCAGTCTCCTCAGAAAGACATGGATGACAGATCTGCTCTCCCTGTCCTCTCACTAGAACCGGTTTCAAAAACGTGCTCGTTCGACAAGGATCTGTTGAGTACCTACTGTGTGGCAGGCACCGTTCTTGATGCCTTCACGAAGCTTAGATTCCATCATCACAGTCTCTCTCCAAAGAACCATCCTGCCTCCTGCCATTTGCAATCTTATATCAAAAGTTCTGGAATGGTTATCTGAGCTCAATGGTGTGCCAAAGAACCATCCTACCTCCCGCCATTTGCAATCTTACATCAAAAGTTCTGGAATGGTTATCCAAGCTCGATGGTGTGAGGGTGCTCTCGTCCCTTTACTGCTAGTGCTCAAGCCAGGGCTGGGGGCAGCCTAGCTCAGGCCTTACCTGAAGGGCCTCTCCCCACCGAGGGGGGAGGTGGCAGTATTCCAGCTCTTCCGATTTTCCTCTCGCTCTGCTTTCTTCTTCCTCAGAGGAGCGGGGACGTAGGCCGTCTGATTGCTTTTGTTCGGGAGGTACTGGTTAAAAGGCACTGCTGATTTCGGCTCACCATGGGAAGTCCGCCTCGCAGACATGTCATCCTTCTTCACATCCGGCAGCTTCCGGTGGGGCAAGTCGGGTTCAGAGTCACTTCCTCTCCCTGGGGAAGAGAGGATGGGTACTGAGAACGTGTGCGGGGCTCATAGAAAAGTTCCTGATGGCCAGTCAGGATGTATTAGGGATGTGGTAGATCTGTGGGTTCTGAGATCCCTTCTTAAATGATTCACTTAACAAATCTTAAATTAATCTATTCTGGGAAAAGCTCTGAGCTCAAATCAGGGGGAAAAATCCAGTTGAAAACACAGAGGTAAGCCTAACTGTATCTGAGAATTATGACTCATAACACATTTGCAGCAGGACGAGAGGCTGCTAAGATTCTTCGAATCTTAAAAGAAAAGACATAAATCAACCGATGGAGTTTTTACTGAGCACCTGTCGTGGCGTGTCTTACGCTGTGCTAGATATTCACAAATAAGAATTATAAAGGATTCTGTTTTATAAAGGAAATGTCATAAGATGACATTTTATCTTGAAGGTACCTTTTTTAAAAAGATTTTATTTATTTATTAGACAGAGATGACAAGTAGGCAGCAGGTGTTGGTGGGGGCGGGGAGCAGGCTCCCTGCTGATCAGAGAGCCCAATGTGGGACTTAACCCCAGACCCTGAGATCTTGACCTGAGTGGAAGGCAGAGGCTTAACCCACTGAGCCACCCAGGCGCCCCTTGGAGGTACCTTTAGCCAGTCTATGAAACACCTGAAGAATGGCAGTTATCTTCAAGGAGCCAAGACAAATAAGAAGAATAGGAATTCAGAAAAGTGGCACATTGAAATCAGACCAAGGGTTTGCCTTTCAGGACGTGGTTTGATTTTAATAAATGAATATTCCTTTACATCAGTGCTCTTCCTGGTACCCATAGCTGGAAGCCATCTTTTCTTCCCGTGAACCCCAAGGCCCAGTTTATTCTTTTCTTGGGGCATGCTACCCTTTCGATCTTGTATCTTTATAGCATTGATCACAGCGTCTTCGCAACCAGTGGACGTCCTCAAATCATCCAATGAATAAATGAATTGGTTTGGCTTCAAGAGCGTTTCAGGCAACGCAAAAGAATTCAATGTTTCCCAACCAGTTTGGGGGGCAAGAGCCCCAATAATTATATTGTATCCCTGTTTCCTGTGTCTCATCTCACTTGACTGGTAAGACCTATGAGAGTGAAGCCGTCATTAAAACAAGCACTACCATTACAGAAGCCGCCACGGGAGAGCTGGTTGGAAACTCTTAATTAAGGAGAACGATCTGTCCCTAGCAAGCTGTGGGCTCTGAGGCCGGTTTTATCACTTTTGCCTGTCCTCTTCTGTAAAAATTGGAATGAAATGATCTGCCCTGGAGATCAAATGATTTAACGGCTTTTAAAAGACTTTACAAGTTCAAAGCATTGACCATAAACAAGTTGCTCATTGTTGTGGAGGAAATATGCAGTTATGAATTATTCATGGAACTTGCATTTAGCCTCCCTTCTGAAGTTTTGACCATTTCAGTACTTGCTGGTGTTTGATTCCTGGTTTAGTACCTTCCCACCCTGAGTCTTGCATCGAGGGTATCCATCTGTCTCACTGTCCCAGTGAAATGTGTAGAGGCCCCCCGTGAGGTGCTTTATAAACAAACGCTAATACTACCTTCCCTTGCCAGACTCTCAGGTTTGTTTCCTGGTTTGATATTATCCCCATTTTAGAGAGGTGGAAACCAAAACTCAGAGAGGCAGAATGGCTGGTATGCAGTAGGTCAGGACTTCCGATTTCCATTCTCCAGACCCCGGCCCAAAGCTCCTTCCTCTGTGAGGCACTTCTCTTGGAGAAATGTCCAAGAGACATTTCTTAAAGCATCCTGACTAGGGGAAGCGCTACACTTTCTCAAATAAACCAACGAAAGAAAAGAATTTTTCCACTAACTGTGAGGGCTTAGTAAAGATTCAAGAGTTGTCTCCATTTTCTAATGCCTAAAATCCTAACATCTTTGAACCTTCTCTGTGTACAGTATCTAAAGATATATTATCTGTAATTATCTTAGTGAAAGTCTCAAAATAGGCTGTTTAACACATACACAGATCATCCTCTTCCTTCCCACAGTGATTCTTTGATAAATACCTTCAAGAGACAGTTCAAGAAAAGTTACTTTGCAGATGCCCGAGGTGGAGTGACTCAGTTGAAAGAAGAAAGTTTTCTGGACTTAGAGGCCAGGGTCTAATTTCGGCTCTGTCCTACTAGCTGGGTAGCTCTGCAAAATTTAAGCCCTCTGTACCTCTTCACTGGACACGTGGAGACAATACCACAGGTCGTTGTGAGGATCCAAGGGGATGGCGCAAAGCACTTAGAAGCGGCTGGTGTGCCACACCCTTGGTAAACACTAGGAATCTTCTCGAAGGCCAGAACTTCAAAGACTTGGACCTCTTCCCGAAAACACAGATATATACTACAGTGGCTTCACTATTGATGCCCAAAGTAAGGAAATGACAATACAGCACATGATGATGATGACATTACTTTATCAAAGTCTGAGCCTACCGTTTTGGGGACTACATTTCTCTCCCTTCCAGGAACTAGGAGGAAGCTTTCTTTTATTCCCCATATTTTGGCCATCTACACCCCTAGCCCTTGGCTTTCTCATCTTCCTCTAACACTTCAATTTCTCTCATTCCTTCTTTCTCTCCTTCAACTCATCTTTTCTATAAAAGAATATTCATTTAACAAAATATATCATATTTCTAAACTGTGTTCTGAATTTTAAAAGCATCTGAGTCAAAGGGTTTGTATTTCCTCTTCAGGGAAGTCCATTAAGTGGCTTCAGGAGGACGCTAGGAGAGGTGAGGAGAGAACCGGCACCTGTGTAGCAAGACGGATTGGCAGAACCACACAGCATCCTGCCCAGGTTGCTCTCGGGTGCAACCCATAGAATCGTGGCACCTCTTATGAGTGTGGCTCTTAACTGTCCCCACTGAATGGGTCAGTGGGCCTCGACAATATTAAAATATTGGCCCAATATGTAACTGGAGAATTTTATGCTAAGATTTTCCTTAGTTGATTGTGAGTCCTTAGGAAATAAATTTTTAAGACTTAAAAAAAAAAAAAGTTCTTCTAAATTTGAAAGTAGCAACCTTATGGATTAACATCATTAAAAATATACCATGAATTCTAATAAAATACAACATCTATTTGAATAAAATTATACTACTATTAAGGCAGATTTTTAAAAGTGTGTGTGTGTGTGTGTGTGTGTGTGTGTGTTAAATCTCATTAGGTCTTGATTCGTTTTCAAGTTCATAAGCCTGTAGGTATTAGGCTGCTTGGTAAAATGGACAGTGTTCTGTGAGGCTTGATTTCCTATTATTCTTTACATGGAAAAATATTTATAAAAAGACTCTAGCTTATCAACCTTAATTGGCGCAAACGAAACTGTGCCTCAGCACATATTAGTACAATATTAGTAATTACCATCTCAAATCCCTTCAAGATGTCACTCATTATAAACTCTAAATCCTCGAGGCTGTGACAGAATATAGGATCTATGTTACCACTTACAAAACCAAGAGGAAGAAAATAATATTTTTTTTAAAAAAGCAATCAAAATAATATGAAATGGTCAGGTTCAGATATGGTTTGTGAAAGGAAATCTACCTTTCGGTTATGTTAGAGCTCAGTTAGGTCATGTACTTGGTATTTTAACTTCTAATACTGTGGGTGGTACTTAAGATGGCATAGAAAATCTTAGAAATGTCTTTCAAGCAGCTCACAATGCACCATGGAATTCTTTTGGAGTCACATACTATGTGGCCCTGGGGCTAATCTATTTGTTGGAAAGCTGAAGTACTGAACAAAAAGCATTAGTTAGGTCACTCCAGAATCTAAAAAATTTATTCGGTAAACAGAAGTTGTGGGCAAATTAGGTTTAAGAGTTTAAGTTTTGGACTCACACTTCTTGAGGCTAACATTGTTATACTACTTAATGACAGCAATATTTGTCACTCAGGAACTTGAGGACAATTACTTAACCTCTGTACGGTTCATCTGTAAAATACAGATTAAAGTATGTCTCACAGCCCGGGGCGGGGGTGGGGGGGTCTATGTACCTCGTTGGTACTCTGGGCTAAGGGCTAAGTGAGATGCTAGGTGTCAAGTAATTAATTCAGGATCTAGGCACATTAAATACTCAAGTATTTTAGATAGAGTTTTACAGCTGAAAGGGATCTTTCAGCCATATAAGGGAATTTTCATCTCAGAGATAAGCTGTAAGTCTCTAGAAGTATTAGCATCAATTAAGCAATGCATTAAAAAAATAGAAACAAATAAAAAATACCCCACCAGCCTTAGTGCCTTCCTGCAAGTTTATATATGCAGAACCAAGCCATTTTCCCTTCCTAAAAGTACAAAGCTACAAGCTAAGTGACATAAACAGCTGGAAAATACTTATTAAATTTACATCAGGTTGCATGACCACACATTTTTAAAGAAAAAATGATCATTCCTTACAGGTGACAAAATCCACACGATTTAACTCAAACCCAGACTCAGAACAAACAGGCAGTCTGGGTTGTGTACCCTGGGGGGGGCCACCCGCACAGCTCCAGGCAACGGTCAGGTATCAGAAGCAACGCACAGATTGCCAAAACCTCGCCAATTCAAGCTTCCCGGGTTCCAGCACCTTCCTAAGTGTGCCTAGTGCATTTCCAGTTTGCTGGAAATTGCTTCATTTTCACTTCTGCCCTGTGGTACTCACACGCTTCCCTTCCTCATACCCAGAGCATATAAACCTTCGGCACACTTTATGAGCTAACGGCCAGCGGCATCTTGATTCACTGAGACCAAGGGAGAGATGATGTAACGTATTTTCCAAGGAAGAGAGGCTCACTGAGGCAATACTCAAACCGCTGGTGCAGCCAAGCCAAATTCTAAGGACCATGAAAAACAATAATAAAAATACTTCTCTCCTCCCAGTTTAGAGTTACCGGGTCCCAGGAAGGTGGATATGGAGCCCGTCTTCTGTCCACGGGGGTGGATGTTCCAATCTAAGATGGGCAGTGCATGACATCTGCAACCTACCATCGCTGCTTCCCCTGAGGACTACATCTGGTGAAGGGGTCTGCCGGGAACGGGAGCCGAAGGAATCCAGGCTGTCGAAGGAGTCATCTCTGCCGTGGCGAGGGGGAGACAGGGAGTCGCTGCGCTCAGAATCCCAGCAGTCTATGTAGCCACTGTCTCGGATACTACGTTTAGGACTCTCAATGTCGTCGGTCTCCTGTCCAGAAATAAAACGAGAAGGATTACAGACACTTGAGCAACAGATGGAGAGCCTACGATACAAGGAAAATTGGGCTCCCGGGTGGACTTCAAAAGATCCCGCGTGTGGTGTCGGTATGGAAAAAATTATGGCACAGATTATCATCTATAAGCCAGCATTTCATCCTTCCGCCCTTCCTGCTGCCACTTTCCCGAACAGAAGATCATGCATATTTCAAAAGATAATAAACAAATAAAAATAAAAATCCAAGTAACTCCCAGCCTACTATGTTTAAAAAAAAAAAAAAATAGAAGGAACGAAGAATAAAAGCTCATTAAGTTTGGAGTCACAAGAGTACAGTGACCAACAAAACCCAAACTAAACACCAAAAACCTTAACCTTGACCTGTCTTTCGGAATCCATAGCCGCATGCCTGCTCTGGGGCCCAGCCCCTGGTTTTCGGCCGCACAACTGCTCCTGGTTAGGCTAGCTGGCCAGTGCACACAGCATGTGTTTTTGCCGCGGAATCAGTTCTGTAAAGCCTGGAGCAGCACACGTCCGTCTCCTGCTACCTTGGAGGGAAATTCCTGCTCTGAAAGGGAGCTGTCTTTCCGAGGCAGAAAGGTTAAAAAAAAAAAAAAAGGCAATGAAAAATATGCAAAATGCTTTTCCTGATGCCTCAGAAGAATCCAGGCATGCTCTCGCTCTCGGCCAGCTCTTGGCGCTGGGGGAGCTGGAAGCACTCGCGGCTGACCCACATGTTTGGAGCAGGGAGAACAATGGCTGTCTTTGACAGCCTGTGATTATAAATTCTTTCCAGCGCAAGCAGCACATACTAAAACACTGAAACCCCAGCAGCAGAAAGGTCAGTCAAAGCCATCCTCACCCTCCTATTATAATAAAACCCTTGTTCCCGCCAGTGTCGTCGCATTCATTACAATTGTCCGGGCTGGTGAAAACAAAAATAACTCTGGTCACTCGAAGATAAACCTCAATTTAATCTCCTCCAGACTGTCGCTTAAAAGCCGGGCTGCGGAGGATGCTGGCAGAGGGGCACGCTCTCATCGGCAAAGACTGGAATGTCACCCCCCGGACGTCCTGGGACACTCTGGAAGGTCCCCTCTACATTCCCGGTAGAGAGGAAAAATAAACAGATATTCTCTCCCTGGTAGCAATTTTGGAAACTGCTTGAACTGAATGATATGCCCACTGGAGCCTGTGCTGGTTTTCTCCATTCTCCCCAGTGTCCCTGACACACTCTCCCCGCAGGGGGCATTTGGAGGGGCTGGGGTGGCTGTAATTTGCAAGGAACATGGTGCGGAAGTGGGGGGGGTGCCTGGAGAGAAGGGAGTGGGAGACAGGAGAGCGGGATGGAGAGGAGCACCCTGCAGCCTCCAACAGAGGCCCTGATTAGGGCCCCGGAAGAAGAGGTTGTCAGATGGCCTGGGTGAGTGCAGCCTACTGGACCCTCCATTGCAAGGCAGAAATTCCAGTTATGGAAATTAAGGTTGTTTACTTTTAGGTTAAAAGTCAACCGGGACATGAACAAAAAGCCAGGCCTGAGTAGCTGCAAAAGGAAGAACTCACCAAGAAACTGAAAAGTATACATTTGAATTAGATATGGTTTTGTGTTCAATTTCTTTGGAAATGCAAGTTATAATCATGGGTTATTTATTCACCAAGAATAGGCCAAATGTCTAAAAAACATGAAGGTCACTGTTGTTGAATACTTACTATGTGTCTAGGGCTACACTGGGTATTTAATCCTCACAACCCTACCATGGTGTGGTTACCATCGCCCTCCTTTTTCAGAAGAGGAAAATAAGAATCAGAGAGGTTACACAGGAAGCAGCAAAACTGTGATTCTAAAACAGGATTCCATCTCCAAATCCCAAAGGGTAAAACCTGCCAATGTTTGATCATCTTTGGGGTGGTCACAGTCACCATTGCCAGCATCACCTCTTCCAACTACGGGACACTCACTGCCTCCTTGTTCAGTGAATGATGCTAACCTGTGTCATGCCCCTTTCCTCAATGCTGTTTATGCCTACTTGACCAAGCTATAAATACTGCAAAACAGAGGCAGCTTAGGGCATGTTAGGAGCTTAGGGCAGGTCTTAGAAGCGCTACTGACTGGGTTTTTAAGTCTTGCCTCCTCCTCTCATCATCTATAAGACCTCAGGCAAGTTATTTCAGTCTTCTCGCCTGATTTCAGTTTTCTCATCTGTTCAATGGAGCTAGTAACACCACCTATCTCGCAGGACTGCTGGGAGGGTTAAACATGTTAACATACAGAGAGCATTCAGAAGAATGCCTGACACAGAAGAGCTCAAAAAGTGGTAGCTATGGGGTGGGGGGGCACCTGGGTGGCTCAGTGGGTTAAGCCTCTGCCTTCGGCTCAGGTCTTGATCTCAGGGTCCTGGGATGGAGCCCCGCATCAGGCTCTCTGCTCAGTGGGGAGCCTGCTTCCCTCTCTCTCTCTCTGCCTGCCTCTCTGCCTACTTGCGATCTCTCTCTGTCAAATAAATAAAATCTTTAGAAAAAAAAGTGTTAGCTGTGGACTCTAACTATTTCCATGTATTTGTTTGGGTATGTGAATGTCAACATGTAAATCACACAGATTTTATGAATGTAGTTAAGGACACAAACTATATATGCACTGATCCTCTTCTATCTCCCTCTCCATTTATACCCCATAACTAGACACCTTGGGCCCGGGTTCCCATCAGGGAGGGCAGACCCTCAGAGCAAGGCCACTGGTCAGGTCTAGAAACAACATGATGTTACGAGCTGCTTGGCTCAACGTGATAGACTGGATTTTCAAGAAAATAATAATAATCAGAAATGCTCCTTCAGAGGCCCAAATGTCTTCCCCACCCTTACTACAAACCCACAAGAGAACAGACAGAAAGAAAAAGTCAACATGTCTCTTGGAGCTTCAGCTGCTTTCTCACAGCTTGTTATGGGAAAGAAAAACAGAAAAGCCATTCTGCTCACGACTGTGTAGAAAGCCAAGAGTAAAACCGCGGATCAAGCAAGAGCTGGAAGCCGAAAGGCATGGCTAGTTTGAAAAGCGAAAAACAGGCCACCCGTGGTCCCCCTTGGCCAACCCTGTCCCTTGGAACCTCAGGTTTCTGAGGCAAGAAGCTGGCTCTTCAGCCAGAAGTAAAGACGGGGGCGTCAGCTGGATGGGCAATTTGACCAGATTCTCTTAAGTCACCCAAAGTTAAGATTTTGGGGAAGAACAAAAGCTATACACCAGCACAAAGGCCAGTGTGGTCTAAATTCTCCTTTGGTGGGGTCTAGTTATGTCATCGATGCTTTTTATCCAGGATCCCAGGAGCATTTCACCTTCTACAGGGAGCACTTTAGGGATAGGAGACAAGACCCAAATCTGTCCATTGTGCTAACTGCTCGTTGTAGTAAACGTGTGTTCATGAATGTGGTGAGAACTGGCAACATCTATGGTGTTTTTGGATTGTTTCACTCATCTGTCCCTTTCTTACCCCCTCTTTGTCAGAGATAATGAGAACCAGCTAAGGTTGCTGGGTGACTTACAGCATCTGAGAAACTGTGTTACAGAAACTGTGAAACAGGCTTCTGTGTCACTGCTCAACGTTTTCTGCTTCCTGTGTGATTTATAAAGTGGCTAAATCCTATTCTGGAGTGTTTGAGGGTTCTGTTTTTCCAGTCTGATGACCCATCTGCACCTGCCACACTCTGGTTGGGGAAGGTATTCACTGCTCAGGTATTTACCGAGCACCTTCTATGTGTCAGACCCGGTCCTAATGCTGCGGACACAGCATTCTGCAAAGTCAATAAATACCCTGTCCTCACAGGCCTTGAGTTCTAGCAGGAAAGACAAAAGATAAACAGAAAAACTGATAAATGAATACAAAGTTGGGTGGTAAGTATTATGAAAAACTAAGGCAGGTTAAAGGAAGAGAAGCTGACGTTGGTTGCTGTTTTAGGCAGAGATCTGTCCTTGCCCATCTCAACCCCCCATCTCTACCCCCCTGTTCTAGCTAACACCCCTCACCTCCTGAGACGGTAGTGTATAGGCCGATCATGGTACCCATTACCCCTGGTCGCAGAGACTGGTTTGGGACGAGGACCCACACTGGGCCAGAGTACACCCCTAGGAATTTTACAGCTGGGCCTAGAAGGAAGAATGCCCTTGCTTTCTGGGCAAGGAGCTAGAAGCAGGTAATCCTAGAGATGCTGTTGGCAGCTGATGTGAGGTAGGAAGAGATGAGGAAGAGACAGAAAATGGAAGAACCTAGATTGCTCATTTTCTAGCTCTAGTCCTCGAGATTCTAAGGCCTCCTTAGTCCCCATGATTCTTTCTTCAATCTCAATGTTCTCACAGTTATGTCCCCTTGATTCACTTCAGTGTCCCCTCTGCTGGAAGACCTGCTCTGACATATCTGGACTTATTGAAAAGCCACTGTCACTTTGCTTTCAGAGATCTTTTTTTTTGGCATATAGCAACAACAACCTGCTATGAATACCCATTATTTGCCAGACGCTTATGCTAAGGGCTCTACACGTGTTATAAGCTGAAAATTTTTAAAATATTTCTTAAAGATTTAATTTATTTATTTTTGAGAGAGAGAGAGAAAGGGTATGAGCACGGGGGAGAGGTAGAGGGAGAGGGAGTAGTAGTCTCCCCACTGAGCAAGGAGCCCTATGTAGGACCTGAGACTATGACCTGAGCCAAAGGCAAATGCTTAACTGACTGAGCCACCCAGGCACCCCTACAAGTTGATCATTTTTTTTTACATACATTTCTCTCACTAGAAAAATGAATATAAAATATTTCTGGCTAGTCTCCTTTGTGAATGAAAACATTTTCATTCCAAATTTATTACAGCCTGTATCTGTGCTGAAGGAATTCTAGTTATCTCCACAATATCTGCTCCCCATTTCTTCTCCAGTGAAAACACCCGAGTTTTTAGCTGAAATACAGTCTACCTTTCCCAAGTCTTTCCTTGAAGGTAGGTAGGGATGTGTAACCAAGTTTAGGTCAATAGGATGTGAGCAGAGGAGTAATGTATGACTCAGCACACACGTGTTTAAAGGGAGGGCAGAAGTCCTTCTTCTCCTCATCCCTCCTCTCTCCTGGCTCAAATGTGGATATGACGGGTAAGGCTGGTACAGCCATGGTGGGAGTTGAGAACCCAAGGACAGAGGATGTTGGAGTCAAAGGACAGAAGGACCCTGGGTCCCTGATGATCACCTGTCCACTGTTCGTGTTCAGGCCTCTTTTTTTTTTTTTTTTAAAGATTTTTATTTATTTATTTGACAGACAGAGATCACAAGTAGGCAGAGAGGCAGGCAGAGAGACAGGCCTCTTTTACGTGAGTTCAAAATAAAATTCATCTTATTTAAGCCACATTTAGAGTTTTCTACCTGTCCCAGTGAAACCCAAATTGAATGGATAAAATGAGATAATATCTATTCCAGATAAACTAGTATCTCCAGGCATTGGATCTCTCTATCTGTGAAGTTCAGGTCAAGGACTCTCTACTTTATTCAGAGGCCTGGGAGTACGACAGCTGGCCGTTCAGTGACGCCACGTCGTGTCCGGCGACACCGAGTACTCGCTCCTGTCCTGTGAGATTGTACTATGTTCATTAAAGAAAGGGAACAGCTGTTAGCAATGACTGGTCATTTCAAGGCAGCTGACGTAACAAGGATCAGCTCAGTGTGGTCTCAACAGAAGGGGAGCTGAAGGAACCACAGACGCTCGGAGTACAGAAGAGCTGGGCCAGTGTAGGGAATGTCCCCGACGGGAATGAAACAGGTTCCAAGGGGATCCAGCAAAGAAAGGGACTATGAGGAAGGGCTTTTAAGATGAAGCATGAGAGACTGTGGACTCTGAGAAACAAACTGCAGGTATGGGAAGGGAGGAGGTGGGGGGTTGGGTGAATGGGTACTAAGGAGGGCACGTATTGCATGGAGCAATGTGGTGCAGGAACAATGAATCTTGGGACCCTGAAAAAATTAAAAAATAAATAAGAAATAATAAATGAATAAATAAATAAATAAATAAATAAAATCTTTAAAAAAAAAAAAAGGAGGGGCACCTGGGTGGCTCAGTGGGTTAAGCTTCTTGCCTTCAGCTCAGGTCATGATCCCGGGGTCCTGGGATCGAGCCCCACATCGGGCTCTCTGCTCAGCAGGGAGCCTGCTTCCCCCTCTGTCTCTGCCTGCCTCTATGCCTACTTGTGATCTCTCTCTGTCTCTATCAAATAAATAAATAAAATCTTTAAAAATAAATAAATAAATAAATACTTAAAAAAAAAAAGGAACACATAGGCAGGCACACATGATACATCCCACTGTTTCTTTGACAAACTCCTACCTTACTCTTTCCCATAACCAAATAAACAAATAAAGCTTTAAATACTGTAAAAAAATATTTTCTGAATCTCCAGGTCACCCGAATACAATAGCTGTAAAATGCACATCTCCGGAGAGAATGTCTCTAATTCATCAGAGCCCATCCAGGGTGGATGGCCAGACAAGAACTTGGCAGACATGACCTCACCCACACCAGGGCCCTGAAGGGTAAGCAAAATGACCTTTAGGACAAATGCAGAGCAAGTCTTCATTTTTGTATAATACTGTATTGTCTAATTCGGGCATTATTCCCCCAAGAAAAAAAGTGCAGAGCTCTCTGGCATACAAAGCCACATACTGATGGATTACATTTGCTCTTTTGTAATTAAAGTCGGAGAGAACTCAGACCTTCCATTCTCTGAAGGCTATAAAAGTTCAGGTGGGCCTGGGACACACAAGGCATAGACCACATTGGTAAGACGAGTCTTTTCCTTGAGGGCAGGAAGTCTCTGGTCTGTGCAATTTCACCACACTGGACTGTAAGGACCTTAAAAAGGAGCAAATTGTGGGGCACCTGGGTGGCTCAGTTGGTTAAACGGTTAAGCGTCTGCCTTTGACTCTTGATCCTGGGGTCCTGGGATCGAGTCCCACATGGGGTCTCTGCTCCACGGGAAGTCTGCTTCTCCCTCTGAACTCCCCCCACCTCCCACGCCCTACTCCCTCCACACCTCTCCTCCAGCTCATGCTTACACTCTCTCTTTCTCTCTCTGAGATAAAGAAATAAAATCTTAAAAAAAAAAAAAAAAAGAAGCGAATGTGTTGATTTCTCATCCTATGTTAACGTCTTGGGATAAAGAAGAAAAGTCAAGTTACCTTTCTCATCTGAGCCAGCAAGCCTTCGAACTCCTTCAGGTTCAGCGTCGTGCCGCTATAGGACGCAGAGCTATTTGCTGCTTTTCCCAGCCAATAAATGGTAACTAATACCTGCGAAACAAAACCAGGCACTAGAGCAGGAGAATTTTCCCTCAAGAATAACTTTTAAACTAAGGAATCAACAGTGCATCACTAAGAGGAAAGCAGGAAGGAGAGAATGTGCAACACTGATTTACAAAACCCACCAACCATGAGGTACCCCTTCAATGTAAAATCATTTTAATAAGAACCCAATGCTCTATCAGTCAACACACACATGATTCAGTAGTTAAAATAAAGCTCCACTTTTAGGATAAGTTTGGTTGTAAGAAAATGATCTCTAAGACAGCAAGAAGGGAAAGTAAGTTCTCCAAAATCATTTTTCTGTAATAAAGTTTGCAAAAATTTTCAGAAACTCTGGCTCTTTACCCAGATGAGCACGAAACAGATTGTCAGTTCCTTCAGAAAGAAGTGCTATGAAAGGCTTGCAATTCTTCCTTGTGGGCACAGAAATGCTAAGCCCAACTATCCTGCTAAATCCAACAGCAAAACCTCAAAGCAGAGATCCAGGTTAATTAGTGGTTCCCAGCACAAGAACACCACCATGTATCTAACTGAAATCAGAAGAAACAATGTAATCCAAAGTACGATCTTTAGCCACCTAGCTTTGGGGGAGGGTCAGATTCCCACTCCTTGGAGATGGGAAATTTTTAGTTTGGACAAAATTATTGCCAATTAAATAACCTTGGATGCTTACAAATGTCCATGAACATTCAACAGTCTGAAGCCACAGTCCTTGGGTCATTTTTTTTCTGTCTTTCCAAAAATTTGTGCACAAAATCAAATGCTCTTTACAGTGATTTTCCCATAAAGCCCAGAAGGCTGAAGGTGAGCTCCTTAAAAGCTGAGTTCTTTGGATCTGAAGCTTACGGAAAAGCTATTATTTTATTTTCACATTTGGTCTTATTGCTTCAATCAGGAGGGAAGTGCTTATTGTACTTGCTTTCCGCGTGCTAGACCACGAAAGATATGTGTACATGGTTCCACGTGGCAACACGCCCAAATATGGTTATGGGTATCAATGCTACAATGTGATTCGGTTTTCTACCTCTGTGGGAAAATCGCACTTCAGGAATCCTTCAAGACTTCCAGAAAGTCTTTTTAACATTGCTCGCTTACAGATAAATTTCCAGAGAAGAGACAATTCCAGATGGCAGGACGTTAACTAGGACCGTGAAATAGCTAATGTGTGCTAAGAGTGCGAGGCCATTTTGGAAGGTGTAACAGGAGAAACATAGAACTGTGTTGTGTTTTAGATTATGGGTTTTCTGATTTGTTTAAGACCGCATGATGAAAAATGGCACATATCCCTAGTTGTACAGAGGAAGAAAAGGAAGACAATAATGTATTTGTAAATTTGTAAATGTAACAGCAACCTGAAAATTAAAAAAAGGAGGGGTCGGTTGCAGCCAATTTAAAATTTTATATATAGGAGGTCATTTTTTTATATTCCTCAATTTAAAGTTAAAATAAAAGGACACTACTTGCTCTGTGAATTAAGATCCAACTCCAAAAAGTTGATTTGGGGGAAGTGCTAATAAAAACTCAAAACATTTAATAAGGAAAAAAAAAATAGAAAAAGTGCAGGCCTGTGACAGTCAACACGATTTATATCACGCTGATCTTTTCCCTAAAAAATTGTGCCCAACTGCTTTATTTACTAATCCCACCTGTGCCAACTGACAGAAAGGAACTGATGTTACTGCTGAGACAGATCATCTTGTGGTTAAACAATGGAATTGTAGAGGGCAAGCTTTCATTTCTTTACTTCTAGAACGAGCCCTTATTAGAGAGACCTCCCCTATCTACATTTGGTGTTTCTGTCACGGCGCTCGAATGTTCCATCCGGGACACCTATACTCATTTGCTGAGGACTCTTCCAAGCAAGCCCATACAACAGTCTCTGAAGCTAGGAGCTACATTTTACTCTTGAGCCATCAAAGTGAGGAGGAAAAACTTTTTGAAAAGCAAAGTCAAAACACTTACATTTTTTAGTTTCCTACTGTAATCAAGGCTCCTAAAGAAGGAAGAGGAAAAGAAAATCTGGTCAGAATGGCAGTAGCTTCATGATCATCCCTTACACAACTCTAAGATGTATGCAAAGCCAACAAATGTAATGAAATCTGCAGAATATAGTATTTTCCCTAAGGTCCATGATTAGCGATTTCAGGTACTGAATAAAATCATTTAGGGAACCAACTGTAGAAGGACAGGATGGAATTAACTTCCAAAATGCACTGTGAAAAGATGAATGCTTCGTAACATCTGGAAAATGAAGGATTCCATCGGAAACTGGAACACTTGATATCTGTATTCTTGAAGCTCAACTGTTTAAAGTAAAATTTGTGCCTTGATTAAAGCCCACTGTCAAATCGGAATCTGACTACATTTCCAAAATCTTTGCACAACTAGTACTTTTAAAAAAGGTCTAAAACTTCATAAAATAGACCTGAAAGTACACATGGAAGATGCAGCTCTATACAAATATTTGTTCCTATCTGCCACGGATATAAATCAGTATTGGGAATTAGCCATAAGCAGGAAAATATGTGTGTTATGTTTGAATAGACACATGTGCATTCTTAAAAATACATGAATGTTTACTCTCAAATTATAAACAAACAAAAAAAAAGCTAGTTGGTGGTACTTTTGAAATATTCATACAGTGAAATATAAAAGTTTCCACAAAATTATTCCAAAGTTTCTTTAACATGTCAACAAATACATGCTAGGAAGAACAAAACAAACATTTCTTTACCCTCAGTAACTTCAGTTGGGGTGGGAATGGAGGAAGGGCGAATGTAATTCTAGTGTATAAACTGGTCAGGAATTCTTTCAAGGATTTAGATCCCCTTTACTTCATTGCTACATAATCTTTTTTTTTTTTTTTTAGATTTTATTTATTTATTTATCTGAGAGAGAGAGAGAGAGAGAGCAGGGAGAAGAGGGAGAGAAGATCCGAAGCAGACACCATGCTGAGCTCAGAGCCTGTGACCAGGCTCAACCCCATGACCATGAGATCATGACCTGAGCTGAAACTGAGAGTTGGATGTTTAACTTACTGAGCCAAGGTGCCCCATTTCTGCATATTCTGACCCAAAGAACATATGAATGACTAGGTGAACAATTTTAAGTCAACTGAAATTTCAGGGAATAGAAAACAATGTAGTATATACTAAGGAGATAAACCCATCAATGGACTTGGATTGAAGGAAACATCGGGTTAATTTGGATTTGATTATAAGAGAATGTTTTCAAGTTTATCATTTTTAAATATTTTTTTAAATTTTTTAATAAACATATAATGTATTATTAGCCCCAGGGGTACAGGTCTGTGAATCGCCAAGTTTACACACTTCACAGCACTCACCATAGCACAAACCCTCCCCAATGTCTATAACCCCACCACCCTCTCCCTACACCCCTCCCCCCGTCAACCCTCAGTTTGTTTTGTGAGATTAAGAGTCTCTTATGGTTTGTCTCCCTCCCGATCCCATCTTGTTTCATTTATTCTTCTCCTACCCCTCAAACCCCCAATGGTGGATCTCCACTTCCTCATATCAGGGAGATCATATGATAGTTGTCTCTCTCCGACTGACTTATTTCACTAAGCATAATACCCTCTAGTTCCATCCACGTCATCACAAATAGCAAGATTTCATTTCTTTTGATGGCTGCATAGTATTCCATTGTTTATATATATATCACATCTTCTTTATCCATTCATCTGTTGATGGACATCTAGGTTCTTTCCATAGTTTGGCTATTGTGGACATTGCTGCTATAAACATTTAGGTGCACGTGCCCCTTCGGATCACTACGTTTGTATCTTTAGGGTAAATACACAGTAGTGCCATTGCTGGGTCGTAGGGTAGCTCTATTTTCATCAAGTTTACCATTTTTAATAGAAAAAAATATAGCATTATCTGCTGGATATTTGCCAGGATTTTTTTTAACTTACAAAAATCCCAATGCAAAGAAAAAGAAATCTATGAAAGATTTGAAATTTCAGTGAAAAGTAAGTTAAGAATAAGGAACATAAAATATTTTCTGCATTGATAATAAAACTTCATGGACTAAAATTGTGACCCTGTTCTAAAAAAAAAATCATCCTTGCCACATAGTAGGAGCTCACAAAATATTTGTTGAATGACTTCTACTTCACAACCAATTACATGAAAACGCTTCCAAAGTTTTCAAGAGACATATTCAGAAGCAATCCAAAACCTTTCCTCATTTTCATCCAATTGCTTCAATTCCCTGGAATAATACTTGCTGCATTCCCTTCTGGATTATGCTCTCATTTCCCACCAAGGTCATCTGGCATCCATTACAGGTAGAGTTCACAAAATTACACATGCAGTAATCATCTGCAGCTTTTCCCTCTACTTCTTTTTCCCCTTCTCTTCTTCTTTCCTTCTTCTCTTCTTCTTCTTTCTTTTCTTTCTTCTTTCTTTTTTTTTCTTTCTCTCTCCCTCTCCGTCCCTCCCTCCCTTCCTTTTTTCCTTCAGTCTACTCAAATTACTTTAAAAAAAAATAAAGAAAAATTACCTACAATAAAAGCTAAACTAAAGAGATTTTTTTTTTTTTTATAAAAACAATAGCAGGGAAGCATCAACATTTGCTCTGTGGGATTTACCCCTAGACCTTACTGCTTACACTATTAATTGCCGGGGTCAGTGGGGTGTTTTCTATCTGTGTGAATGTTCTGCTCAACTCTCAGAGGGTAAAGCAGAAGAATGTAGTGGTTCTACTTTACTCTACCATGGCTAGGAAGTCTACATATGTTGCAAAAAGTCCCCCGTCTGGTGCCAAACGAGACCAGGATCATTTACAGAAAAGTTGTGAAGAGAGAGCGTATTCCGTGCCCTACCTGTCACTGAAACTAGAGATGTTTTTCTCAGTACTGTAAATGAATTTATGGTATAACTTGGACGTAAAATTCCTTATGTTCTTCTAGATACTCAAACTGTGAAATGAACATTTTTCTCCATAATTAATCCAGGTTTGGCATCCTGCAATGCTTGTGGACTGTTCTTCCCACCACACTCCTTCTTGCTCATCACCCTTCTACACACCAGAGACTTGTCTTTTTAAACATCAAGTTTGTTTCTCTTCCCCAGCCTTGCTACTTGATCTTCCTCTGCCTTGAATGCTCTACAGGTCTTCCCATGACTGGTTCTTGCTTCCTCCCACTCATGTCTCTGCCCAGAGCCTTCAGCTGAAAGGTCACTTCTTCAGAGAATTGGCTTGACCACTTCTGGACTGCTATCTTTTTCTTCCCCAGTTTTATTGAGATATAATCGGCATATGACATGGTATAAGTTAAAAGAACACACATGGTGATTTACGTACATATTGTGATGGTCACCATTTTTCACGCCATCTTTTTCCTCCTTCTTAGCACTGATCACTCCCTGCAGTTACCTTTTTGATTTGCTTGTTTATTTCTTACTTCCTGACACTGCATGTAAATTACACATGAACAGGAAGCGTTGGCTATCTTGTTCACTCTATTTGTCTGTTGACCGGAAAGTATCTGACACCTAGGAGCTGCTCAGTAAATAGTTACTGAATGAATGAAAAATGATACAATCATAGGGAAAAGTGATGGAAAAGCACTGCTTAAAGAAAATAATAATGCTCAAGTAAAAGAAAAACTAAAAAGGAAGAAAATGAGGAGAAAGAATCCAAAGAGGCAAGAGAAGGAAAGACAGGATAAAGAAGGAAAGGGAAGCACAAGGAAGAAAAGGAGATGGAGAAAGATGCAGCTGGAACGATAAAGAAAAATGACAGAGGGAAAGGAACAGTAGAAGGGGAAAACAGTAGAGTAATAGAGACGTGACAGTGTCTGTGTGCCATTGGTCTAAGGGACTTCTCTTTGTGCTGTCTTCTGTGCCTTTTTCTTTGGAAGTTGGCTGAACCATCTTCCCAGATCTGAGCAAGCAGTGCACTGAGCAGGTTTTAAGTAGCATCATGCCTTTGAAGGCATTCTGTCCCATTCTGTCTTATAGTTGAAGAGCCAGAGCCCTACTGAAGGAAAGGAACTTGCTTAGGACTGTATGCCTAGGGAGTAGCAGATTGAGAGCCAGATCGCTGATTTCCTAATGCCCAGTTTTTTGTAGATAAGCAATAAAGGTAATATAAATTCTGAATTTCTAAAACCAAACTCCCTCAGAATTCTCCTGGCTTAGGGACATATGGATTTAGAGTAGCTCCCAAAAAAAGGAAAATGCAGCTGCCAACACCATCAAAACAAACTTTTCTCCACTATCTAAGCAATGCATGTGTGACTAATTGTTATGATGTCATATAGTTATTATTGTTTCTGGTCACTCGCCACTCAAGTGAAACTATAAATATCAGATGAGTCAGAAACCATTTCCTAAAATGAGCAATTTATAGAGACTGGATTTAGGTGCAGTAATACATGGAGCATGTGATGTCTAAAATGAGGTGGGGGAGGGCGCCTGGGTGGCTCAGTGGGTTAAGCCTCTGCCTCTGGCTCAGGGCATGAACTCAGGGTCCTGGGATCGAGTCCCGCATCGGGCTCTATGTTCAGCAGGGAGCCTGCTTCCCCCCTCTCCCTCTGCCTGCCTCTCTGCCTACTTGTGATCTCTCTCTGTGTGTCAAATAAATAAATTAAACTTAAAAAAAATAAAAATAAAATAAAATGAGGCAGGGGTGCCTGGGTGGTTCAGTGGGTTAAGCATCTGACTTTAGCTTGGGTCATGATCTCAAGATCATGCTATCCTGTTCTAGAGCTCCGTTCTCAGTGGAAAGTCTGCTCCTCCCTCTCTCTCTGCCCCTCCCCCTGCTCATGCTTTCTCAAATAAATAAACAAATAAATAAATATCTTAAAAATGAGGTTTATGGTGGTTTTCCATATTCGAATACCATAATTTGTATTCTATTTTTGCCCCTAAGTAAAATTTTTCCAGGAGAACTATTAAAGGCACATTGACAACAGAGAAGTGTGATTTTTATATAATCAATCACGGCTGACTCTCCCTTATTCCTAGTCATGAATCGTAAAATCCAATATAAACTAACTTGATTTCACGCAGTAGTTTCCATTTTTTTTCCCCCTAATCAATATTGGCAAAGAGTATTAAATTAAGAGCTCTGAATTTTGGCTTCTTTCCCTTTTCTGTACCTCCCTGATAAAATGACCCAAAAGTGATCAAAAGAAGTGTCACCAATCCACAGACCCTCTCTGTGTAATTAAGTTTATTATTAAGGCATATTCGTGTCAAATATTATCTGACTGAAGTGGAACATGTTTTGTATGAAACGTGTAGAGTGGGAAGGACTGGTCAACTAACGTAAAGTCATCTCTGCCATCTCATAAGGGCCTTTCTTCTCACTACCCTGGTCAGCAGCTACTCCTTTCCAGAGAAACACATTGCCTTTTCTCTTACTGTGCCATTCTTTCCCAAAAATTCTTTGGCCGCAAACATGGCTCAGTGAGTAGACACAGTCAACAACAGTCAAGTGGCCAATAATCCATCTTCAAAGAACCTGATCACTGACATATGAGAAAACAGTTACAAATGTAAATGAGGAAGCAATTCCTCCATAATCTATTGCCCTCTTTGCATAATAAACCGTTTGGATCTGTTTACCAAGTTTGTAGGCTTCCAAGAGCCTATTCAAATGCCCAACTCGAGTGAATGAAGGCTTTCTGTCTAACACACACAGATTCTGTGCATATTTCTCTCTTGCCTCTCCCTCCAGTGAGTCTCACCTTACAATTTTCTCCTCTTTAACATTCTAACTCTCTATGTGTGACTTTCGCATTTCAAAGAAATTACATTTGACCAGAATGAAAGCTATACACGGAGGGAAGGCCACTGTGTCTTGTTTCGAAAACCTGATTTTTACCTTCACATTTTTATTTTATTAGACATGTCCAATACTTTGCCTCTTTAGCCCTTACAACATTATCACAAAGCTACAAATCAAACCATAACTAGGTTTCGCTTAAACATAAATATCGTGTTACTTACTTGACTGTTACTCTGTTGGATGTATCCTGTAGGTCACTAGGGTCAAAAAGTTGAGATTCTCTAAGGCCAAGCTCTTTACAACCTCTTAAGAACAAGATGATATTGTCCTAAAAGGGAAAAAAGAAATCCAAGTCTATATTATTTTATATTATCTTTATGAACCAGTCCCTCCTCTTTAATAGTCCAAATTACCAGAGATGTCAATCATTATGACAGCAAGAGTCAGATCTAACTTTTGGCTTGTTGGATAATAAAATCATACTTGGTTAGGATATGCCAAGGTAAACAGACACTTTCAATCTTCTAAACCCACAGCCATGCCAAATTCATTTTTTCCTCTTTACCTTAACACATTTGTATAAAACTGCAAGTAAAATATCACTGAAAAGCAGAACATGGCATCTTTTGGGGACCAGTACTCCTAGCCAGGGAGCCCCTAAAACTTCCAAATTTTGTCCATGTCTTATTGCTAGAGCTTGGTTCAAACACTAATGTATTTTTTAAAAAATTGGTTTTAGTAGCCAAATGTCATCAACAGGTTCTTCTTTAGATTGACCTTTCTAAATATATTCTTTATCAGCAGGTTTTGAGTGATAATACCTCTCTGCGGACTATGAATTGAGTTAAATGGGAAAAAAATATAGACTGGGAAAATGGGAAAATTTAGACTTAATAGTGAAGGGGGAAAAGAGGAGCAAGGAAAGCTTTTGAAAATAATGCAAAAGACCTTTTCAAAGTGAACATTTTCTCCAGCAGGTACATATTTTCTTTGAACTGGCAGGTATCAGGCACAACTGAGAATTAAGGGTCCTGCCCTTCATCTGTTGGGAGTCAAGAAAAAGCAGATGGCTCTGGAAGGGACTGCAACTGCAGGTCACCCTTTTGGAACATCAGGGTATTAGCTGCAGCTTGCTCGGTTGCAAGTTCCTAATCGTCCTCTTTCTAGAAGGTTTCCGACAAGCTAACTGGTCCCACCAGTTAGAAAGAACTACAAGAGAGAAATAATAAAGATTGGCTCCCGGGGGGGCCAGACCCATGTGAATCCATTTGAAAACTCTAAGAAAGTTGCTACAAAAATCAGAAATGATGGTGATAGTTACTGAATCATATACTCATGCAAGCTCAGTGCGACAAAGCACACAAAAGGCATGGTATTTCCCAATCACCCAGTCTACAGGTAAAGATTCTAAGATGACCAGAATGCTGCTTCCTGGCGTATGCACCCTGCATAATCGCCTCCCTTGGAGAGCAAGTGGGACCTGTGAATGTGAAGGGTACCACTCTGTGATTACCTTACTAACCAGCAGGCTCTGAGTTAATCAAAAGGAAGATTATCTGATTGGGCCTGACATAATCAGGGGAGAGGATTTCAAAGGAGGTGAATAGAATTCCTGGTGGCCAAGAGGTCTATGGCTGCAAGGAGATGGATTCTGTCAAGACCCACATAAGCTTGGATGAGGCTTGGAAGCTCAGATAGAACTTCAGCCCCTGAGATCACCTTGATTTCAGCCCCTTGAGACTCTGAGCAAAGGTCATGCCACGTCCCTACTTCTGATCTCCAGAAACTAAGATAAGAAATGAGTGTTGATTTAAGCCTCTAAGCTTATAGTAATTTTTTATGCAGCAACAAAAAATTAATAAATGCAGGCACAAAACAGTAAGAGTAAGAGCAATAAATCACTAACCTTTATATAAGCTTTATATGCCAAATATTGCCCCAAGAGCTTTATATATGCTCACTCATGTAATCCTTGCACAACCTTGGTAGGCACTTAGTAGGCACTTACTATCATCCTCATTCATGGGTGAACAATCTGAGGCACAGAATAGTCAAGCACCTTGCTCAAGGTCACACAGCCAGCAAACGAGGGAGGTGCCAACAAGTGGTATATAAGACAAACGGAAGCATCAAATCTGAGGCTGGCACTAAAGGAAGTTAGGGGCTGATCACAGAGGGCCTTGACAGCCGCGGAAGGGAGGCTGTGGAAATCGGTGAGGGGCTGTAATCTGAGAAATGATGCTCAGATCTGCAGCAGAACCGGACTGCTGGGGGCAGGCGCAGGGGAAGGGAGAGGGTATGAAGGACTTCAGGGAAGACAGGAGGCAGGAGAACCTGTGAGGAGAGACCACAATCTCACCCCCATCCACATGGAGGGTGGTCCCTCCCAGAATGCCTTCTTTCCCATGTTTTTGCTGCATCCCTGGATTTTCTTCAGCAGTCACAATGCGCCATCACACACAAGACCCAGGTCACTCATGAGCCCTCTTGGAGAAGGACAAGGAGCTGGTCATAGTGTGAAGTTAGCCAAACCCTGCCATTCTCTCCTTCAATTACTTTGTGTGTTTTAAAATCACCAGATTTTTCCTTGAATTTTTTTTCTACCCCCCCACCCCCAACACACACACATCTCCAGAGTTTTATTGGGTGTTCACGTGAGTCTCTTCCATGGCATGCAACTATCTTTCTGGTGGGTCTGTGAGCTCTGAGGGCTTCTTTCCCAGAGGAAAACAATGGAGGATCTTGGTATTCTCTGGGAGTCGTCTGGGCTCACAATAGGACTAACCTGTGATCAGCCTGGAGACCCTTAAGAGGCATGTGACTGTGGTACCTTAGTTCCTTAAGAAAGGCAAGGAGGTCCCTTCCTTTATGCCCTCCCAGATGTGCCCTCGAGTACCACGCTATCTTCATCACACAGACTGCAACTGCCATGTTGCCCGCTGGGCTGGACGGTTCAGACTGGGAGATTTAAGGAACTTCGGGTCTCCTTCCAGCCCCTTTCTGCAACCTTGGACATTGGACAGGAGCCAGACCCAGTCAGGAGAAAACCAGAAGAAAAAGCTCCATGGCCAAGAGCTAACAGGGGCAGCAGCCGGAGTAGGTAAAAATGACTGTGCCTTTAATTACATAAAATGCATCCTGCAAATTCCCACCTGCCTTGCTCTTTGCACTAAGATTTTTCCACATTTACAATTCCAAGCAAAACCCACATCTTAGTGTGTTAGCTCCAGAAGCCAAGCAGTACAACACGTCTCAAACCCCCAGGAGGAGAAGTGAAAGTCACTGATTTACGACAATGACCCATTATATTCGCTCTCATTATCGTAGTATTACAAACCCATTAAAACTTAGGAAGGCTTCAGAAAAAGTTTTTAAGGGACTCTTCAAAAAAGTCAATGTCATTAAAAAAAATTGGACATGACAGAGACATGAGGGCCAAATGTAACTGATGACTTCTGATCAGATCCTAGAGGCAAAAAGGAAAATAAGGCTATAAACATCTAATTTAAATGTGGACTGTATGTTGGATGATGTTGTTGAATGCGTGTTAATTTTCTCAGGCAGGATGATGATGATAAGATGATATGATTGATATTGCAATTATATAAGAGAAGGCCTTCATTTTTTTTTTTAAGATTTTTTATGTATTTATTTGACAGAGAGAGATCACAAGCAGAGAGGCAGGCAGAGAGAGAGGAAGGGAAACAGACTCCCTGCTGAGCAGAGAGCCTGATGTGCGCTAGATCCCAGGACCCTGGGAACATGACCTGAGCCGAAGGCAGAGGTCACCACTGAGCCACCCAGGTGCCCCGAAGGCCTTCATTTTTAAGCAAATATATACATTATTTCGGGACAATTTATCATAATGCCTGCGACAATTTCAAATGGTCAGGGGAAAAAATAAGGGTGTGTGCATATAAGAAAGAGAGAGAGAAAATGTTTACCCATCATGGAAAAAGAGATAAAGCAAATATGGCAAAATATTAACAATTGGTGAATCTAAATTAGGGATTGGTGAACTTTTTTATGTGAAAGGCTAGGTAGTAAATATGGCTTTGCAGGCCCGGAACGGTCTCTGTCAGAATGACTCAATTCTGCCACTGTAGCCAGACGATGCGTAAAGGAACGAGAGCAGGTGTATTCTGACACGTTTTATTCACAAAAGCAGACCCTGGGCTGGATTCAGCCTACAGGCCCTATTCCAGGAGAATGAGGCACAGGGATTCATTATGTCACGCTTTCAACTTCGCTGTACCTTTGAACACTTTCCAAAAGAGGCTTGAAGAGAAAGTTTTTAAATGTGTAGAAGCATGGGGCGCCTGGGTGGCTCAGTCGGTTAAGCATCCGACTCTTGGTTTCGGCTCAGGTCAGGATCTCAGGGTTGTGAGATCTCGCCCTGGGTCGGGCTCCCTGCTCAGCACGGAGTCTGCTTGGGAGTCTCTCCTCTCCCCCATCCCTGCCCCCACTTGCACTCTCTTTCTCACTCTCTAAAAATAAATAAATAAAATCTTTAAAAAAATTTTTTTTTTCTGGTAGAAGCGTATTCAATGACATCATGTGGCTGGCAAGCCCAGTGTCGTGAAACTCGAGGAGAGAATAATGGTTGCCTCAGGGATGACTACTGCAAGCCACTGAGGTAAATGCCTCAGCAACACTGATGGAAAGCTACCACCTCTAGCTAACTTGAAAGTACTGTAACGTGAGTCTCAATTCAACCCAGATTCTTAACATCAAGTTCTTAAGAGAGTCCATTTTGGGCTAGACCCATACTAACATGCGCATTCATACTGCTGCTTGCGCAACTACCATGTACGCACTCCTCCTCGTTCCTGCTTCAGTGGCTTCCCATTTCATTAATTTGTGGGCCTGCTCTGTGCGTGAAAACACTCCCCAGGGCTCAGGGGTTAAGGCCTGTGCTCTCCGCCCTCCCCAGAGCCTCTTCTCTGAAAAAGGTCCTTGAACTTTGCCACCTTCTTTTCTTGCTTCAAAATCAAGATGAAGGCAAGCCCAGGATGTTCTCTACCTCCAGAGTACAGCACTGTCCCTGGAATTAAGTAGGTACTCACTAAATATTTAAAATAAATTAAGTACTGCGTTCTAGGGACTGACAAGAATGAAAAAATAAATTCCTTATCCTCATGGAGCTGACATCCGAGTAGGTGAAATAATAAAGACTTAACAACCAAAGTGTCTTATCTTCTAGGTTAATGTCCACGATATATTAGATAGCTGGATTTGTTCAAGACACCGCTAAACAGAGGTCTGCCTTCCAATTAGACGGTGGAAATGAGGGGCGCATGGGTGGCTCAGTCAGTTGAGTGTCTCTTGATTTTGGCTCAGGTCAGGATCTCAGGGTCATGAGATCGAACCCCACAACAGGATCCACTTTGGATGAGAAGCCTGCTTAAGATTCTCTCTCCCTCTGCCCCTCCCCCACAACCCCCTCTGCCAGCACCCCCCTCCCCGTGCTCTTCTCTCTCTCTCTCTTAAAAAAAAAGGCGGGGAGGGACAGTGGAAGTGAGAGAAGAACACATATATCAAGGGATTCAGCAAAACAGCTTTGGAGTCCAAAGATCTCCAGTTAGAATTCCAGTCGCAACCATTTATTACCTTGTGGCCTTGGGCATCGTCCCTGACCTTTCGGATCCTCAGATTCCGAATCTGAAAGGTGGGGGGTGCCATCCACCTTTCAGAGACATCAGAACGACAGAAGATCTAGATTAACAACGCAGGCCAACGTTGGCACCTTCTGGGCACTCATTACACGGAAGTTATTATTACACTCTTGTCAACTCAGGGCAAGAAAAGCCCGTGGAAAGTGAAATGAGGAACAGTTGATCCATCCGCAAAAAACAGATACAGTGTCTATTTATAGCTTTTGCCAATGACATGGGACATGGTTAAAAAAAAAAAAGGAAAGGAAATTTAAAAACTCTAGTTGCTGTGATTGTTCAGTTACTGTTATTAGCTGCCAGCTCAGCACTTTTCTACCGGCTGCCTCAAATTTACTCACAAGCTGTGTACCAAAAGTCCATTTGTAAGGTAGTTGCTCATTGGTAATTACCTCACGGAAATCATCTATCTTAGCTTGGTGGTTCCCAGAACCACAAATGCCTACTTAGTCCAAAATATACCTGAAGGGGAGTATTAATTCTATTATGAACCCACCTGATGAGCAGAACAACATTCCAGGGGGAAAGCACAAGTACTAAGAAAAGCCAAGCAACAACCCTCTTGGCTGAAGTAGGATGAAGGATCCCAAAGACCACAGAAAAGGCTTCCTCAGCCCCAGGTAGTACGATGGGAGGACGGAGGGGAGAAGGATGGGTCACCAATTCATATAAGTGTAACCCCTGAGACATGCCACAGCCAGATCCTTTCTCCCACTTGTCTTCACCTGGCAGGCAAGGACCCGTGGCTACCTCTCCCTTTCTCTAGCTGTCATTTCCAACCGGAAAGGGACTTTTCTGTCTCCTTGATCCACTCTGGAACAGCATGCAGCTTTCTGTCCCAGGGGAAGGCTCCAGCATTTAATGGTTCTCTAGGGAAACCAGGCACGTGGGAAGCAGCTCCCTTCTCTGTCCAATCTCCTTGGCTTTCTTTCCTTTACAGCCAATAGGGATAGGTCAACGTCATGGCGGATTTGGAGTTCACAGAAAATGAAGGCAAGGCTCCTTTGTGTTTCAAATGGACCCAGACGCCTACACGGCAGGTATTCAAAATTCCATATATAAAAAGCATCCCTATAATTTTCTGTTTCGATAGATGAAAAGACCAGGTGGAGATATCAAAATGCAAACTGGAATTATATCTGCCGATTCTCTTATTTTAATACAATTTCTATAATGTATAGATATAATATATATTTGCTTTAAAAATCTTTAGGCTAGCTCAAAAAGATCTGCAAGCATATCAGAGAAGATCAAATCTTTTTGGGAAATCAAAAACACTCATGTTACTTTTCTATTCTACCTATAAGGCTTTCTTCTTCTTCTTCTTCTTTTTTTTTTTTTTAACAAAAACGGGATTTTTGTTAGGTTTTCTACATTTGAAGCAAACAAACTGCCTTTAGCAGAAAAAGCATTACAAAATTCAGAACTTAAGGAATACAATACCAAAAGATCTCCAGGAATCTACCCCGCAATTCATAGAATTTGGGGATTTCCAGTACCTGCCTTGTGTTCACAGTTGCTCTCCCAGCCCGTATGGGTTCCAGCCAAGCTCCAGCCACTGGCAGGTGCCCAGAACAATCAGCACTGACCAGACTTTCAATGCATTTATATTTGCCGGGACTGCTTAATGAGGATAGCAGGCCTTCCATGGGGAGGTGGCTTGTTCTGCCTGAGATGGAGGGTTGGGTGGGGGGGAGAGGGGGATTCTGGGGAAGTCTGATCCAGAAGGTGGCAGCTGGGTGACTGCTTGAAGGAGCAGAAAATAATTTATGGGTGGGAAATAAGCAGAAGCATGGCGGGTGGCAGGGAGAGAAGGAAAAGCTGGGGAGAGGAAGAAAGTCACGAGAGGGGAGCTGGAGGCGTGTGTGGGAGCCCTGTGAAGGATCTGGATGGTTGTCTAGGTGATGGATAATCAAGGCCAGTTGATGAGGACAGAAGGAGTCTGGGGATCCGACCTTAGTTTACAGAGACTGTGTCCGGTGGTAGTGGGAGAGATCCATTGGGTAGAGGGGACAGAGTCCCCTTAAGAGATTATTACAAGAGCTCAGGGAGAGATATGGAAAGCCTGAACTCACCCAGAAGCTGTAAGAACAGAAAAGAGGAGGCAACTGTGAGCAGCCCTGTTGGCTTGGCGGTTGAGTGGGTTTGAGAGTAGAGAACGATGAGGAGGAGGGGGTTTGAGGCAATGCTGAGAATTTTAGCCATTGAGACCATCTCAAGGAAAAGAGGAGGGGGAGATTTATGAGGCTCAGAAATGATAAAGTCTGGAACATATATTCAAAGAACCACAGCTCTTTGGGAGTTTATATTTGAGTCTGGAGTTCAGTAGGGAAGCTCCGGGGGAATATGCAGGTTTGGAAATTACCAGGAAGGACATGCCTGTTGCAGAAGGAGGGGAGGGCATCATACTGCCCAGGGGAGTTCAGACAGAAAAGGAGAGACTAAAACAGGACCATCCAGAATGCCAATATCTAAAGAACCATTTGAGGAGAAGGAGCCCGTTATGACTGAGGAGAAGCAAATGAGAGTAGAAGGAGAACCAGGCAACACAGCCAGGGAAGCCAAACAAGAGCACTGTTCAGGGAGCCTGTATGTCCAGGGCCAAATGCTGCAGTGTCACCTCCAGAGTCCCCATGCTGCCACCTCCTGGACGCATAGCCATGGCCAAGTTGTTTAACAGGTCCCTGCCTCAGTTTCCTCTTCTAAAAGCACAAATGCTCAAAATGGCCTAGAGAACCTGCTGCCCACTACCTCTCCGACCTCGTCTCCACCACTCTCCCTCTCGGCAGACACAACTCTGTGCTGCTCTTCTTCTTATTTAGATATTACCCAAAACAATCTCTGGTATATGGTAAGTACACATTCAATAAATATTCATGGAATGAACGAACGACCATAAAAAATGGGGATACTCATAATATCATAGGGCTCTGTGTGAAGTTAAGTAAGAAAATAGACAGAAAGTGCTCAGAAGAGAACAATGGTCGGCACAATGGAGGTTTTCCATTATGGTATTTACTTCTATCAGAATGAAAACTGTTCAGTCATCAATGAATAGACTTTCTGATTAAAAAGGACATTACTGACTTCTGGGAGAACTTCAGTGCAATGACAGGTTATAAACCAGATTGCAGAAAATTCAGAGGTCAGTGTAGAACCAAGACAATGGAGAATACAGACAGAGACACCTTTGGGAAGATTGGCAGAGAAGAGATGATAAGATAAGGTTATGATGGGTCAAAAGATGGTTGGCCAATTATTTCTTTCAGGCAAGCCGCAGGTCAGGAGAAACATGGCACCCTGCTTGACCCAGAGCTTCCTTGCCCCTCCCAGACCACCATTTTGGTCTTATCATCCTCAGGAGCAATCCTCATTTCATCTGATCCACCATTCTTGATCATAACGCTCTTCTGTTCTCCTCATTATTTCTGTCACAATCATGGGGGACTGTGGTGCCGACCTCAACAGAGTCAACATTTTATGTGACTTTAAATTCTCCGTGGGCAGCCTGTTCGATAACCTGGCTTTACAGTTCTTTGACTTCTTGGATTCCAACAGTTTTACTGACACACTCCATTTCAGGATCATAACTGTCCCCTATACCTAACCTGTGGAATTTTAAACTCCAACATCCTACTCTGGATTTAGCCCCATCCCTCCAGACTTCTCACTCCTTCTCTCCCGTAAGGCCCCCTCTTTCATCTCCAGATGCTGCCCTTCTCTCTCAGCCCGTTTCCCTCTCCCCTCACTGCCTGCTTTCCTTTGTGATGCAGTCCAGACGGGTGAGACTACTCTACCACTCCACTTTGGTATCTTCAACATCCGCACCTCTCTGTCTTTCTGCGAGGGAGCAAAGGCTAGGGAAAGGAAATAGCACAGGTGGAACAGTTGACCTTGGAGGTGAGCTTGGAGGGCAGTCAACCCAACCAGCTCCCGCCTCTACTTGAAGAGGGATCAGGTGTGCCCACTCCCCGTATTTCTCCAGGGAGAGACAATGCTTCCGGCCCCTCACGCTTCCTCTGCCTGCTTGTATTGCTACAAGAAATGGGGCATGCTCAGCCCAGCCAGTTTGGATTTCCTCTCCGTGGAAGTCAGCCTGTCTGTAAGACATATGTGTCCTGTCTGTTTCTGCCATGTGGTAAGAGGCCTCTCTCTGTGGGGGAGGCCTGTGGTTATCCAGCTGTGCCAGGAATGGGTGGATAAATTTGTTTAATTCAGGAGTGAGGATTAGCAAACCCTCTTGGCTGCAGCTTGAAACCCAGGCTCTCCTATGTGTTTCAAGAGAAGTAAAGCTGATATTTTGGTCTCTCTCTGCCTCCTGTGTTTATTCCTCAGCTGGAAGGGGAAGAGAGGAGTATTATTTACCAATCACCCTAAATCCCTAGTGATCTGCTGCTCCTGTACTACTGGAAATAATGGGGCTGTTATTGGGTCTGGAGCTGCTATAAATTTATATGCTCCCACCTCACTGGGCCCCTTGGATCCACTTGGTAATCCTTCTGGGGGTCCCTGGTCAGCCCCTCTCCCAACCCTTGCTGAGGTTTTTACATGCCCTCTCCGCCTTCTAAAATCTCTCTACCATTTCATCTTTTCCTCCACCAACACACAGAGGTCATTAGCCCCCAGGAGCTAAATCCCTTCATTCCCCTGATCCCAGGATCTATATATAAAAACTTCTTAAAAAATATATAAAGTTGGATATTGTAAGGCATTTGAAAACAATCTGTTAACATTTTTTCAGCAATGGGGGCAAAATATGTCTCTGTTAAAGTGAAGATCCAACAGCCAGTGGCTATGCTACATTAATTTTAACTTATTGTTAAAATTTACTCAAAGATATTTATTGCAAACTTATTGCATGAAAGGCAACGTAATGTTCTAGGTCCTTTGGGCAGGAACAGGTCATGGTTAGAGTTGGGACTCTTAATTTGCAAGTGAGAGAGAAACCTGGGTGGAAATAGACAAATATCAGATTATAGAACCCAGTACTGGGGCGCCTGGGTTGGCTCAGTGGGTTAAACCTCTGCCTTCAGCTCAGGTCATGATCTCAGGGTCCTGGGATCGAGCCCCACGTCGGGCTCTCTGCTCAGCGGGGAGCTTGTTTCCCCCTCTCTCTGCCTGCTTCTCTGCCTACTTGTGATCCCTCTCTCTGTGTCAAATAGATAAATAAAATCTTAAAAAAGAAAAAAAAAAGAACCCAGTACTTCCCAGCCACAGGGGAGTGGGGATGCAGCTGACCCCTTGAAACAACTGTAAACCAGGGCCTTGTGGGTCTGGAAGCTGGAATTGCTTCATTTCTTGTCTGCTCATTCTGCATGTTACCTGATTTACTTTCACTGCAGACATGTTTCCTCCACATAGAACCCTAGATCCCAAGCTTCATGTATGAAGGCTGTCAGCCTCCCAAGAGGACGAATTCTCTTTTTCACTTGCGGTTCAAAAAAAAATCCCAGGAAAAGGAAAAGACCTTACTGGCCAGCCTAGGGTGAGGTTCCCTCCTACAGTGACTAATGGGATGGGGTGAAAGAGATCAGAATCATTTTTAATCAATGGCAGAGGTAAGGGTAGAGGCAGAAGAGTTTCAAAGAAGGAGAATGACTCCCTAGTAAGGGGACCCAGGGCAGACAAAGCTAGCAACACTGGCCACTTTCACAAGAGTAAACCAGGTGTGGATTTTTCTCTTAAAGTTCATACGGAGTAGAGTACAGAATTGCTACTACCATTTTTTAGCATTCTAAATATAGCTGATCAAATTTAGTTTTCCTTTAAAGATGTTCTTTTGAAAGAGCCTATACCCTAAGCTGGAATGCTGCCTCATTTTCCCAAATGTAACAGGCTTGATGCCAAAGACAGCCAACCACAGAATGAAGCGAACGTAATTAATGAGCTAACTCTGTTGGAAGAGCTTTCAAGCACAGCTCCTGGTCAATACAGTGACTGTACCCTAGCTCTTCTTCCCACAGGATGTTTGGGAAAACAGAGTGCCCAGTCCCAAAGGCTCCAGTGCCTTGATTTTCTCTCTTTTTCTGGATTCCAAACTCATGACCGTCCACATAGCAGCAGCTTCTCCTCTTCAGAACTTGACATTCAAACCTACTCAAACACAGTACTATCTCAGGAGAATGGGGATTCCAGCCTATCAGAAAAGCTATCTAGATTCCAAGGCTTCTATCTCTCCCCAAAATGATCGAACTATTCCCCAAACTCCTCAGACTGGACCTAAAACACAACATAAGTGTTACTGTTATTTTGACAGATGGTTTTCCAGCATCATTCATTCACTGCATTGGGGAATTTAATGAAAAATAGCTTTGCATTATGGTGGAATAAAACTTCTGAAACTATCATACCTCATTAAGCAATACTCATATACTTGACATGTAACATACGACTTGTGCATTTCTTAGGGCAGTGATAGTCCAACCAGGGTCCCTGGATGGTTTGCCCAGGATGAGATAAAGGCAGAGCCAGAAATGAGTTTCTAGAAACTTCTATAACGATTTGGCAATCTATCCATATCCAAGCATGTGAGTAAGACACACATCTCACTGAAGAAGGTCTACACCATTCTGGATGCCTATCCGCCTTGCGTATTCTATGAATAGCATTCGAATCATGTATTAGTCCAAACTGGATTAGAAATAAAATAAACAACAAAATGCTAATCAAAACCGCAGTGAGATGCCATTTGACACCCAGCAGAATGGCTATTTAAAAAAAATACAAGGAACAGGGTGCCTGGGTGTCTCAGTGGGTTAAGCTGCTGCCTTTGGCTCAGGTCATGATTTCAGGGTCCTGGGATCAAGCCCCACATCGGGCTCTCTGCTCAGCAGAAAGCCTGCTTCCTCTTCTCTCTCTATCTGCCTCTTTGCCTACTTGGGATCTCTCTCTGTCAAATAAATAAATAAAATCTTGAAAAAAAATACAAGGAACATAATAAGTGTTGGCAAGGATGTGAAGAAACTGGAATCCCTGTGCATTGCTGGTGGGAATGTAAAATGGTATAGCTTCTGTAGAAGACACTTTGGCAGATCTTAAAAAGATAAACACAGAGTTCTGATATGAGCCAGCAATTCCCCTTCTAGGTATATACCCTAGAGAAGTATATACCCAAAAGAATTGGAAGGAGGGATTCAAAGAGATTCTTGTACATCAATGTTCATGTTCACAGTACCCAGAACATGGAAACAAGGCAAACCATCTGCCCATCGACAGAGGAATGGATAAACAAAATGCGACAGATACACCCAATGGAATATCATTCAGCCTTGAAAAAGAAGGGAATCCTGAGACATGCTGCAAGATTGATGAACCTTGAAGATATTGTGTTAAGTGAAATAAGCCAGATGCAAAAGGATAAATACGGCCCGATTCCCATTGTAGGAGGTACCTAGAACAGGGAAATTCATAGATACAGAATGGATAATGGAGGTTACCAGGGGCAAGAATTCAGATGAGTGGAGTTATAATTTAATGGGTACGGGGTTTCAGTGTGGGATGATGAAAAAGTTCTAAAAATGGATAGTGATGATTGCAACAACACGGCTCGTGTACGTCATGCCACTGAATTAGATGTCTAAAAATGGTTCAAATGGTAAATTTTATGTTATGTATATTTTGCCACAATAAAAAATGCACACACCCCTCCGCCCAACAACAAAATTTGCTTTTCATCATAATAGTTGCAAATCCCTGTCCTAAGAGTATCTACAACCTCGGGGGTCCTGGATCAAATAAAACCTGGAAAGTGCTGCCCCATCCTTGGAGTTCACAGTACTTAGGACTAACAGTTCTGAGAAACTCCCTCTACTCTGTTTATTTGAAACTCTTCATTTGAATTTGACATTCCCTAAACTCACTGGACTTCAGGACCCTTTCCGTCCCCCTATCCACCTTCTGGTAAAACAAAACATAAAGAGATTCTGAGCTCCAGAAGAACGACTAAAACATGGTTCATACTTTCAAGCTGCACACAATTAAGAGTGAAAAGAGTCATCACACTCAGGTTGTGGTCCTAATCTAAAGCCGTCAGCCTTTGCTCCGACCCTCCCCTCAGTTCCTGCATGGGCAATGCTAAGCCCCATAGCACGGCAGGCTAACAGAAGTTCAACAGCCAGAACCTGGGTCATCTCTGCCTCCCTCAAGCTTCCCAATAAGGGTATGTTTGACATCTGTCTTTCTAGAGCTGCAAGTGAAGCCAACGATTTACTAGTCAGAATGACCCCAGGAACAAAGTACTTCATGGTCCAGGTCAGACATGTGGAGGACATTAGAAAAAGAAACAGGCTTTTAGGAGGCAAATGAGTGTGCAAAGCAGGAGCCATATTGATAGCTCCAAATACCATTACCCCTATCATATTTAGAGGTCACAACCTCTCTACTGAGAAGACAAAAAAGCCAGCAAGAGAGGAAATACCACAAAGTAAAACACCAAAATCAACCTTTGCACTCGTCAACACACACTGAGGCCTGAAGTAATTTTAGTATTTAAAAATTTTGGCTGGAGAAAAGTTTGCTTCAAACGTTCTGCTGATATTAAACCACATGTGAAAAGGAAGAAGAGGTATGCAGGGTAGGAATTCGAAGCAAAAGGAAAAAAAAAGAGAGAGAAAGAAAAAGAGAGAAAATCTGGTGAAAACATCACTGCCATTCTTTTTATTCTTTCAAGTTTATCAGGTTCTTAACCCAAGTTGGGCCCCCCCCCTTAACTACTCCAACTTTTTTTCTATGTAATTCAAAAAAGGTGTGGAGGAAAGATTATCTTCAAATAACTCTAGATTCTCCACTTTGTAATCATGCACCAGTGGAAACCACATTTCATCCTCAAGAAACATTAAAAAAAGAAGTATATTCAAAATAATAAATTTTCCACAGATACTAGCTTCCTCTTTCCAAGTTAGTGTTCGCCCTAATTTATACAATAAATCTAATGGGCAAGTTATCTCCCACAAATAGCACCTAGCACATTCTTGGCATCTGGAAAGAGTTAACACGTTGCATATGCTGTTCGTGTTCACACAACAAGGTATTGGAGAAAAAAAAATCACCAGAGCACCAGAGCGGGGTGGGAGAGGGGGACCGGAGGAATGCAGAGGGCCACCAATGTGGCACAAAGAGCCCTCTCCCCCCACCAGCTGGAGTTTTAAAGTTGTATCCAGGGGGCTGGAACCAAAGGACGAAAAGTACTGAGGCCCTGTAAGATGTTTGGGGCTTTGCAATTTCCAACACATTTAACTCCAGCAACCCAGCCCCCACAATGCCTACCTTAACAGATGTGGAAAAGGATGGGATTTAAATAAGTTCAGCTGATAAAAATAAAATAAAATAAGTTCAGCCGAGTATATTGTTTAATGGTACAGGATTCCAGTCTGGGATCCTGACAAAGCTCTGAAGGTGAGTGGTAAAGACACCACAATGTATGTGTTCTTCATGCTACATTTTAAAAATGTTGTACACTTAAAAAATGGTTAAAATGGTAAAATGTTGTTATATATATTTTACCACAAGGAAAAAAAAGTAAGTTCAGTAATGTCCCAAGGTTATACCGTGTGTTCGTGACAAAGCTAGAGGTATGCTAGTCTGACCCCTAAGCCCATAGCCTTTCCCTGTATCTCTCAAAAATAATGATAAAGATCATGGTGATAATAATAAGTATCATCATCCTCATCCTCACTTCATCTTTATCCACCTCATCATCTGCTTCCTTTTTTAAAAAAAAATTTGTTTTGAGAGAGAGGGAGTGTGTGCGAGTGGGGGTGGGGCAGAGGGAGAGGGAGAGAGAGCATCTCAAGCAGATTCAATGCTTAGCATGAAACCTGATGCAAGGCTCGATCCCACAATTGTGAGATCATGACCTGAGCTGAAATCAAGAGTCAGTCGGTCACACAACCACCTGAGCCACCCAGGCGCCCCTCATCATCTACTTCTTGAGTGCGTTCTTTGTGCCAGATGCTATCCAAGCAATTCATGTGTATTTATATACTAAATGCTCACCACAACCCTCCAAGGGAGATATCACTGTTCCCCTATCTTCCAGATAAGAAAGTGAAGTACAGAGAGGTGATGTTGCTTCCTCAAGGGGGCATAGCTAACCAAAGCCAGGCAGTCTGATCCCAGATCCCCTCCTCTCTACCACATCACTGCACTGCCTCTTGGCATACAAACTTATGTACACAGCACATAAAGGCACAAACTTCCTTAGTCTCAAGATTATTCACAAACCAAAAATGTCGCTAGGTCATAAATAATGTTTAGATGAGTTCACAACTGTTAGTTCACACATAGTCTCTGAGGAAGATATTCTAAAGATGGCTTCAACACTCCCTTCTAGAAGGTCTTTCATGTGGCTCTGGGTCATGCTCCTTTGGTACTGTCTGAACCACTCTGGTAGACATGCACCCAGCTCTGTGCTCTGGTTAGACTCCATGACTTATTTTCCCATTGCATTATGAGTTCTGATGCATGAATTCATGCTCATGTGCGTACCCACTATTTTAAGATTTGAACTGTGCTTAGTATGTATCTTCAGTAAGTTGGTCTTAGTTCACCTGGAATAGTTTAAATAATATTACTACAGTCTGTTCTTTAAAGGTTAGCTCTGTAACCATGTTGTTCTAGAATCTTTGTAAAGGGTAACTCTTTCACTTTCCAGTCTCTTCTATGGTTAATTCAGTATCTTCAGGGTTTCAACTGTTCCCAGCGACAATTTCGATCATTTATATTTTGCTAAGAAGTCATCCTTTTCTGTTGGTTTTCAACCCCTTGACACCAGGTTTGTTTATACGACTCCCAAATTTTTAATTTTTCTTTTATCTATTGTTTTGCCATTTCTTTTCCTTTTTTTTTAATCTTTGTTTTTTCATTCTCTTGCTATCATGTTTTATCCTTAATTGGGCTTGCAAGGGGTTTATCTATTTTATTGGTATTTCCAAAAGACCAGCTTTGGGATTTATTTATCGGTTATTTTATCCCTTCTTTTTTAATTTTAATGCCAGCATAGTTAACATACAGTGTTATAGTTTCAGATGTGTCATATAGTTATCCCATTAATCAATTAATTATTAAAATCCCTTTTTAAAAACTTTATCTTTAAGTAATCTCTACACCCAATATGGGGTTGGAACTCATGACCCTGAGATCCTCAAGAGTCACAGTGCTTTTCTGACTGAGCCAGCCAGGTGCCCCTATCCTTTCCATTTAAACTTTCATCAATTAATTCTCTTACTAATTTTTTGTTTATTTTGTTTCTCTTAATTTCCCGAGTAATTGCCCTGTTTTCTCTTTGTTCTTTAACGAAGAATAAGACATTTCTTCTGAGTACAGCTTTCACTACACTTAGAAGTCCTGATAAGAAAATGTCCCTTCTTCATTTCTTCCCCAATGACTTGTACTACTTTTGAGTTCCTTTTTGATTCCAGGGTTATCAAAGAGAGAGCTTCAGAATTTGCAAGTGGATAAGGTTTTTACATTGCCTTTATGCTCCTTTCTATTCTCATCACATCATAACCAGGGAGTGTGTTGCTAAATCTCTCCCGTCCTTGAGTACTAGAAGGTGTTCTTTGTGGTAAGTGCATAATTCAGGGGAAGGGAGACAGTGTTGAAAGATCGGGAACATTTACCTATTTTTATCAACCGACTGTGATCTTTGCAAAGGCGACATGAAACCAGCTCACTTAACAATTGTTCTACAGGACACCTATTATGATATGATGAGAAAAAGCATGAGATTTGGAATTTAAAACTCCTGCCTCGGGGCGCCTGGGTGGCTCAGTGCGTTAAGCCTCTGCCTTCGGCTCAGGTCATGATCTCAGGGTCCTGGGACGGAGCCAGGCATCAGGCTCTCTGCTCAGCAGGGGGCCTGCTTCTCCCTCCCCCTCTGCCTGCCTCTCTGCCTTCTTGTGATCTCTCTCTCTCTCTCTCTCTGTCAAATAAATAAATAAAATCTTTAAAAAATAATAAAAAAATAAAACTCCTGTCTCTCCCCTTTGCAGGCCTGGGTCTCAGTTACCTGATCTATAAAATGTAAATCACACTTACTGGCCTCACAATGTTACTAGTGAGAAAATTAAATAAGCCTGCTGTGCTCTCTCTACTCAGTACTTTCCTGAAAGTTCCAGGAAGCCGTGGAAATAGTGCCCTTTAGAAGCAGCTCTCCCTAGCCCTCACAGGCACCAGAAAAGGCCCCAAAGGAAGACTGCATCTTGTCGGGTGCCTGGGGCCACACAGTGTGGAGAAACGGATACACCATTGCGTGCATGTTACACACACACCTTGCATGTTACGCATGCCCTAGAGGATTCTAGAAAAAGGCAGTCACCCCAGACCAAGTGTCTTTGAAGCAATTTAATGTTTAAATTCTCTTAAAACACTGTGTGAGTGTGCAGAAGCAGGGGCGGGGGGCGGGGCAGGGGACATGGGGGAAGGGGACATGGAGGAGACTTAAAGCAATTTTGCTGTAGAGAGTATTTTTTGAAGCTAAAGACTGATTGAGAAGGACATCAAAAGAGTTTGATTTGTTTGATGTTTGGACATATACACATGACACAGATAACTGCCGGATTAATGATGACCGTCTGCACGCCAGATGGACGGCGACTGTGTCGAGACATCTGACTCAGCACCATTTGAAAAGCAGATTAAGGTAAAACCACCCAACATAGATGATTCCCCCACCCCATGTTTAAGAGTACACCATTCTATTGTGAGTTCAAATCATTCGACCAACTACAACGAACTTTTAAGACCTCTTCTTCCTGTGTCAATACCACTGGGTAAGAACCAGAAGGGCTAATATCATGGCCGGGCCAGTTTCTGGGACTGGGTAAATCCTCTTTTACGAGAGGCAGTAGGATGTGGTGAATAGCCCTGATGCTGAGAACTACAGTCAGGAATAACACAGCAGCTGGCCTCTAGATTTACATCATCATTTTAGACTTGATAGTTGTAAAAGCTTTTAATCTGAGTATTTGGACAAACAAAAAAAGAAAAAAAAAAACACCCCACAATCTTATCTCATCCTCCCAGAACACACTTTCAAGGTATTTGTCGCACTAAAAATTTGGTTATTTTTCTTTTGCTAGCTTTTATTCATAAGAAATACAAATGGCCAATAAATATGTGGGGGAAATCTTAGCCCATCCCTCCCAAAATTCAATGCAAATGAAAACAACAGCATAAAAACAGTTTTACTATCAGATTGGCCAAGATGGGTACATGCTGAGATCCAGTGTTGGGGAAGGTGTGGAGAAGCTGGCGGTCTTGCTATGGACCCAACGAGAATGTAAATTGGTTCTGTACTACCGTTCGGGGGGTGATTTAGAAATGAGTGCCAGCTTGTTGTGAGGTGAGGTATGGAAGTGACGAATCACTGAATTCTGCACCTGAAACTAATATTACACTGCACGTTAACTAATGGGAATTTAAATAAAAACTTGGAAAGAAAAAAAAAGTGCCAAAAGCCTTAGGACTTTATGTTCCTCAGCTTTTCCCTTTCAAGGATAGGTTCTAAAGACATAAATATGAATCATTTACAAATATTTTTATGAAAGAGTGCCCACTGCAATATTGTTTAAAATGAAAAACTGAAAAACAACTTAAATGGTCAATGACAGGGAATTATTTAAATAGAATCGTACTTATATTGGAAATTATTGGGATATAAGCTCCTGAAGGTGTATACTTACATTAGGCATTAAAATGTTTGAAGAATCTAGGCAGTTTAATCCTGAAGTCCAAATTCTACAGGTATTTTAAAAGATGACTATAAAAATTAACTTGCAGTGGAACTACTCAGAATAAGTATTATTAGCATTACTGTAATTTTTAAGTGATCTTTACTATGTAGATAATTTTTCCTCTTTCTAAAATTCCTTTTTTTAATCGTGTTATGTTAGTCACCATACAATACATCATTAGTTTTTGATGTAGCATTCCAAGATTCATTGCTCATGTGTAATACCCAGTGCTCTAAGAAATCCATGTGCTCTAAGTCCATCCATGGGACTTACCCATCCCCCCAACCACCTCCCTTCTAAACCCCTCAGTTTGTTTCTTAGAGTCCACAGTCTCTTGTGGGTCGTCTCCCTCTTCGATCTACTAAAATTTCTTTGAGTGTTTGAAGAGGTGGCTTATTCACGTGGTGAAAAGAATACACAAAATACACTTCTGTCTTGCCAACTCCCAGATCCCACTCCCAAGGCAACCGATATCTCCAGTTTCTCAGCTATTTTTCCAGAAGTATTTTGTGCATATACAAATCTATTTACATAGATTCTACATCCTCTCCCACCTTTTAAAAGAACCCAATGCAGTTATATTTTGTTTTTTTGTTCAAAAATTACCATATTAGTCCATAAGTAAAGAATGTCATCATTTTTTATGACTATATGGTATTCTATGGTATGACTATATGGTATAGTGGATGAGAATAAGGGTAAAAATAATTTATCACCCAAATCAAGACACTTTTGAAAGGATGCTATTCCTAATTATAGTGAAACAACAATGCAAAAGCCAGGAATGCCTCCGACAAACCCGACCTATCCATTCATGACTGAAACTTATTAACCAGCTCCCTTTTGATGGAACTTGGGTTATTTCTAATGATTTGCTAGAGCAAAATGCTACCATAAAAACCTGAGATATGTGTCATTTCACACAAGTGGGAATACATCTGCAGGACAGAAGACTTAGAAGTGAAATTGCTTAGTTAAAAGATACCAGGATGATTTTATTTGATGGATATTTCCAGGTTATTGTCCAAAAAGGTTGTAATTGTTTTCAATTTTTTTTTCTGAAGTAAGTACTGCTATATAATAAGATGAAACAACAAATGAACTTCTAAAACTAAGTAATGTGAAAAATGGAGATTTAGCAAGTTGAAAGCATTCTTAATCATAAACACATAGAGAAACCCAAGACTGGAAATACTTAAAATTGAGCAAATCGAGACTACACAGAAGTTTCAAAAACAAACCAATACCACAAGAAATGGTGCCAATGAATAGATTATGCAGTTACAGGCTGAACTGAAAAGCTCTTTGTAAATATAATGCTTAGTGATGTCACCAGGCATTTCCCACCCTCCTCTGATTCTTCTTTCTGCCCATCGAGGCAAGTTAGTTTCCATTCAAAGTCAGTAAGGGACAACAAATGGCTGACAGAGGCCTGTCTTCTTTCTTCTCAGAGAACAGACAGTTCCAAAAGGGCAGCTCTACCACTTCAGGCCAGCTACTGTAGGACCCACAGTATCTGTTACGGCCGCTGGACCTGAAACCCCAAAGTGGTAGGGAAATCTCTAGGGAGGGCCAATGGGCAGGGAGTGTCCGCTATAAGTGTGCCATCTTACCACTGCAGGACACAGCTACCCACTACCTCCGGGACAGACTCCTTCTTGCTTCCTGGATAGAAGCTCTGGGAGAAAAGCTGCAGCTTCCTCCATTTACTGAAAGAAATCCGCTCCTGCCAAAATGTCTTTTAATCATCTCCTCTATTCAGGACTTAACCTTAAAATCCTTCTGCCATTCACAAGACCCTCCCAACATGAGCTTTATACCCTCTCATAAATTTGTGCACCAAGACATTACAAGACCAAGTACAGAGTGTGCTCAACGGTATGAGGGAGGAGGTCTGTGAGGGCTTTTGTAAGAATGTCATATCTGCATGATGAAACGGCATCTGAAAATTATTTCCAAAAGACTACATGTCCAAATGAATACAATTTTTACATTTGACCTTGGAACAAGTATGCAAAACCATGGCACAAGGTCGGCACCTAATAAATGCTTCCTCAATGACCTTATTTGGGGTAAGACAGACATTTACCTATAGAAACCACACCAGATGACACACTACAGAGTTGACAGGCAAAACTCAAGATGTTAAAGAAGTGCCAATCTTGTCACTATCTTTACACTTAAACGTAACAAGAGCCACTAGTCATGGAATAATCACATTAGTCTTCTATGGATGGACTTTTAGGCTGTTTCTAATCTTTTGCTACTTCATACTATGTTACAGTAAAGAGTGTGTGTGTGTGTGTGTGTGTGTGTGTGTGAGAGAGAGAGAGAGAGAGAGAGAGATTTCACACAAATGGCAGTGCCTCTATCCAATAAAAAGAACTTAGAAGTAAAATTGTGTCAGGTATTTCAAAGATACTATTCTTTTTATTCTCATGAGAGTCCTACAAAGTGGGCTCAGTTGCTCCTCACACAGACAAGAAAATTAAAACTAAGGCTCAGACTGGTGAAAGGATTTCCCCTCCATCAAAGAGCCAGCAAGTGGTTGAGCTGGATGGAGTTCTCACCGAATCCTAGACGCCCTGCCCATTCCACTCCCTTACGGTCTCATAAATGTTTTCCCATAAAATCCCAAACAAATAGCATCAGGGCAGACTCAAGCCACACCTGAAGTCTGAAAAGCTTAAATTCAACAAATTAAAACAATGGCAGTAGTGATGGTTAAACAGATAGGTTTGTGGCCTGTGCTAGTATCCCAGAGATGGATCTGGAGCCTACAATATGAAGATAGATCCTTGTGGATAAGAGTGAAATCCAGGCTGATCCTTCCACACACGCTAAACACATTGTGCCTTTCTAACATTTCCACTCAGTGACCCTTGCCAGATCTCACCAGTGTACCACACTTAAGATCAGCCTGGAATAAAGCTAGTTCAATCAAACCCCTTACAATTCCTGCCTCCTGGGTTTGCTTTATAAAAAAGAGGTCTGTATGTTCAGCTTGGCACAAATTCCCTCACTGATAGCATATAAGAGAGATTTATCTATGTTTTTTAAAGATTTTATGTATTTATTTGATAAAGAGAGAGAGAGGAGAGCACAAGCAGGGGGAGTGGCAGGCAGAGAGAGAAGGAGAAGCAGGCTCCCTGCTGACCAGGAGGACTGATTCTGGGCTTGATTCCAGGATGCTGGGATCATGACCTGAGCCGAAGGCAGACTCTTAACCGACTGAGCCACCCAGGGGCCCCAAGAGATTTGTCTTTAATTATATCATACAAGGGAGCCTACAGCAAAGGTCCAGGACTCAAAATTTTTAAAATAGGTCTTATAGCTAATGACCGAATAGCCATTAGCCTTTATAATCAAGTATCCTGCCTCAGGTGTTCATAACATTTTACATAAGCAAAGTATATATTATAACCTCCTCAGGGGGGACTGTGACAATAGGTCCCTAAAACTTTGAAGATATGGGTTTCCTTTGCTCTAGCAATTTGACTGTGGGAATTTGTTTTAAAAAAATGGTTGGAGAAATAAAGAGAAGATTTATGTACACTACTGTTCATCACAAGCTTATTTATAATAACTTAAAAATGGAAATAACCCAAATGCCCAACAAAAAGAATACACTTAAATAATTCATTCAGTGTCGACGTGGGCAAAATTATACAGCTATCGCAACAGTGTTGTCAAAGAAAATAACACAAAAAAATCTTCCTCATCAAGGACAAGGGGAAATGAAAGAGAGAAAACTGACGCATAGTGGAAGCTCAACCATGTCATCTGTAGACATGTCATCTGTAGACATATGCACATACAGAGGAAAAAACGAGAAGACGGAAATCCAGAATGCTAAAGATCCAAGTGGACTGTGATGCATAATTTTATTTTCCCTTCCATATAGTTTTAATTTTTACATTTAAATCTGAAGTGTAGATGTTATGATTATCTATGATAGCTAAATCCAGAGAAAGATGACAAAGAGGATTCTTTTTTAAAAAGATTTTTTACATTGGTTCTGGATGCTGTTGACTTTGTCAGCCATAAGCCATCTCCATTTACAGTCAAGTCTGTTAGGCAGGACTGTCTGTCTTTTGCCTTCTGCAGTCTGACCAATTCATCGCTTACAGGTACTATCCCTGGTTTAGAAAGAGGGAGTGAGAGAGTGAAACTCAAAGCCATCTTTCTCGGTAGGACACACTGATTGCCGTACATTTGTTTGGAGAAGATTTTTGGAAGTCCAAACTGACTAAAGTTACTTTTGAGATTTCCTTTATCTATATAACCCCAGCTGTAGAAATTTTTCCATTACTGCAGACAACCATATCTTGGTCTGAGGCAATAAAAACCTCTTTAAGAATTTCCATGACGTCAATGAATGACAACAGCCTCTAGCAAGTGTCTGCCTCCTCCATGCGAATGCTCTCAGCGTTCTCTTCCTTCAATCTCTTGATGCCTCAGAACTGGGAAGTCCTTAACTAGCCAAAGATTTACTAACCAGGTTCTTGCCCACTTTTAAGCCAAAGTTCTATCTAAATGTCAAGATACTGACACTGAAACCCCCAAATCCATGGGGCAATATTCTGGTTATCTCCACTTTCACAAACTCTAATCCCAGTTCATTTTGGTCTGACCTTGTATTCTGCCTTTCCGTGTTCTCTCCTCCTTGCTTATAAAAGAATGTTTCACATTATTTTCCTTAACCATGCTCATTTAAAATTTGCTACCAAGAGCCTTGCTTTCTTTTGCCAGAATGCCTTCTCTTACGGACCCATTTTTATTTACTTTCCTGCCAAATTCCTTCTCACTCAAACTCCGCTCTCCATTTTCCTCTGGGAAGTAAGATGTCTCCTATTTTCTTTCTCTAAGTAAACTACTAGGACTGTATAAGTTACAGAATATGCATTCTTGGGCAGTGAGATGGAGTGTATAACCAATTCTAATGGTAATCTACCTAAACCCAGTATGCGGCTAATTGTCAAATATTTGTTTCTCTGTGATTCTAAATCCCCAAACTGTAAGCATCTCTATATTATTTATAATAATTTGAGTGGGACATTTGCAAGATCGCTTTTTATGAATCTGAGATGATGTCGTTAATGACATTTGCAGATGGTGCTGCCTTTGGAAAAGTTTGACAAAGGTGAATTCAGTTCAGCAGCTGAAGTTTCTCTTTTTCTCTTATGGTCAGAGCTCATACACACTCTCTACACATGCTCCTACCCCTATCAATAAACCAACCAATCAATATTTCTGGGAATTGTCCCTTTCATCTTTCATTCATGCTTAGCTAGACATCATTACAGATGAAAATGTTACCAGTCTTGGTTCTATTACTAGTTTACTATAAAGACAAGGAAGTATAAAACACCCAAGATAGGAATTTTAGGCTTCTGTAAATACCTACTTGGGGTAGGGGTGACTTTTTTTTGTAGTGATAATGGCATTTTAGCATCCCTGACATCAAACCACCCAGGAACAATCTGTTATCACCTTCCTATTAGGTCAGGCTCCACTCTGGAAACCCACTGAGACCCTTGTCATTATCTATAGTGATATCTTGGAAAATCCAGTGTCCTGTTCCATCGAACACATCCATCCAGCTCTTTCTCACACTCAAAATGCATTCGTTCTTGGACCTCATGACAAATTTCGAACCCCTTGATCACTCAATGGAACATGCTGGCACTACCATAAATTCCTGATTTCTAAACTCAGTTGGGTCTGCACTGAGAACACTTTTCCATTTCTCTCAGGAACAAATCCAACCTCCAACTTCTCTCTGTGTGTGTTTTGTGCAATACTGCCCCCACTTATTCCCAGATATCCTTATCTGCTGCTGCACTGAGAAAGTTGAGGCCCTCAAGGGGACACTATCAACACTCCATTCCTTATTTATATGCCTCATGTTTACCTCGTTTCCCCTGGAATGAGGATAGAAGATGTCTCTCCTTGTCAAGGTCATCCCTTCCTATGTTTTAAGACCTCATGTGATCTAGTTTACCCTCCCTCCTTCTCTTTTTCTTCTTTTCCTCAACAGTCTTCTCTTCGTCCTATAAACAAGAGAAAACAGGTCCTTCCCTATAGCAAAGTCCTCCACACACTGTGTCTCCTTCAGGCTAACACCATTCTCTCTGCTTCCCTCTCAGCTCTCATGCCCATATGTGTTGTTGCCAGTAACAGCCTTTATTTCTCTCCTCCCTTTTGAGCCCCTGACAAGTTGATTTCAATTCTCACCATCTGGTACAAATGCACTTAAGGTCAACAAAAAATCATGCCAGTCCAAGGGAGACTTTTCAGTTCTTACAGTGGGCCAACTCTCTGCCTGCATTTGATGGAGTTCGTTAACTTTTCCTTCCTTAAGAAAAGTTAACGAACTCTTGTTGATTCAATAATGTTCCACTTTCTAATATTTCTCTGCCCCCTCTTTTCAGTCTTCTTCCTGGGTCCGTCTTTCTCCCTATTCTGTAACAGAGTTTTCCCCACTCATACATACCCCATGGCTGATTTCTCTTCTCTGCCTATTCTTAGGCCATATCATTCATCCCCGTGGTTTCAACCTTTGCCAAAACATTTAGGATTCTTGAATCCTTCAAGACTTCCCAGAACTACCTACAGGACATCTTTTAGGCTACACAATGTGCCAGAAATGGTCACTGTTACAGATGGTGCTGAATGACAATCTCTTCCTTTCCTTGGTGCGTAGATCCAAAATCGTGATTCATTCTGTCTACAAAATTAATGCCTCTGCCTAAGCAGACAAACAAATTAATATGGGTTTATATCTGCTCCACTACAACACTAACGCATACCATATCACTTAAGAAAAGGAGGGCTGAATGGAACAAAAGCAAGGCTTAAACTTCAGAAGTAACAGCTCTTGTTGAAACCACAGAATGTCCAGACTGAGCAGAGGTGAGGCCACATGTTTTGATCATTTACTTTAACCCCTTGGGAGACCAAGTTTCTTTTAGAGTTATAACCAGAATGCTTCAGGTAAGAGCTTGGTTTTGGGACTACTGGTTAAATCACAGAATGAGCTACAGAATCCTAAGTGCCAAGCAGGCTTACCATTTTCCAGGGTTCAAGCTGATAGAGCAGATCTCATGTTTTCTGGGAGTCCCAGAGTATGTGGTCAAGGGCACTGTAGCGTGTTGCTGAGACACACCATGACACCCATACCTAATAGCCTACATGGGGACCTGTCACCACAGCACCATTCTGCAAACATAGGGTTAACGCTGTGCGGCTGTCTGCTCAACAGCCATGCTAATGACAGCTGCCTGTTTTCTCCTTTCCTCATTGAAGGAACATTCAGTCGTAATAGCAAGAGAAATGCTACATAGATTAAATAGTGTAGGGACTTTTATGCAATAAACTCTTTCCTGATGATGATGAAATTAACGAGGTTCTTTTCAATGGTGAATTCTATGCACAGCCAGAAGGGGAAACTTGCTTTTAGTGGCATTTTTGGAGACCTTACTCTGTACCATTATCTTTGAAACTGTCCCCAATATTGAATATGGCTCTACCACCTTGAGCAGCCATCTCTAGTAATCTGCATATGTATGATATGTTAATTATACTACTTGGTAAGCACAATGGACTATAGGTTAATGTGTTCAGGTTTTTATCTTTTTTTTTAAAGGTTTTATTTATTTATTTATTTGACAGAAAGACACAGTGAGAGAGGGAACATCGCAGGGGAAGGGGTTCAGAGAGAAGCAGGCTCCCCACTGAGCAAGGAGCCTGATGCAGGGCTTGATCCCAGGACTCTGGGATCATGACCTGAGCCAAAGGCAGACGCTTAATGACTGAGCCACCTGTGTTCAGGTTTTTAAAAAAGTCCTCAATTTGGGGGCACCTGGGTCATTCATATGGTTAAGCCTCTGCCTTCAGCTCAAGTCATGATCCCAGGGGAGTCCAGCATGGGGCTCCTTGCTCAGTGGGCTTCTCCCTCTCCCTCTGCCCCTTCGCCTGCTTGTGCTCTTGCTCTGTCTCTCAAATAAATGAATAAAATCTTGAAAAAAAAAAAAGTCCTAGGTTTCAGCTGCATCTAATTTTATAATTTCTCATTGAGGGCAGGCCCTTTTATTCCTTTGCATCAGGTTTCCAGGTAGAGGGGGCTCCAGTAGAGTAATGCTCCTGAGCATTTTTCTGCCACCCTGCTCATGAGTTATCTGAGTACCCAGAAAAGGAGAAGAGACAGCATTTTTAGCCAAGCGTCTTCCTGCAGCTGCCTACAAGAAGCACACTTTCTTTCCTCCTCTTGTGCGAGCACAGCTCCGGCAGGGGAGGTCTGCTTCGTGGGTTCTCTGTGGGGCTGGCTGGGGAAGTCTAGCTTAGTTGGAGTTAAACAGTAGCAAGCACACTTGCCAGGCCAAAGTCACAGTCTTCAACCTACTTCTTATCAGTAAGAACGTGAGCATTTGATCTTCATCTGTTGAACTTCTACATCGCTCGAGTGGGGCAACAGGTGATATGCATTATTATAGTGAGAAACAGAGCCAATTATTAATATCTATGCTGGTCTGGGTTCAGATATTATGGAGTCAATTCTATTTCCCCTGGTGGAGAATTACTTTTTTAGTACAATGTTAAGAAGAACAACATCATTTTCTTAATTACTTAGAACATTTCTCTATGACATTCCATGTGTATTTTCATTACACCAATGTCTGAAAGGTCAACAGGATGAAAAACTGGCCATATGAACACAAATAGACCAAAAAAGAAGAAAAACATAGTGAGATTGCCAATGAGCCAAGACAGACAGGGTAACCTGAACAGAAAGTCAATAACATGTTTCAAAGACCTAGAATTTGGGAAAATACTTCTAAAGGTTTGTTCTCGTAATCAATTTCACAGCCAAGCTCTGCCTTTCAACAGTTCGTTACTATTCATAGGAAATGCCAACACCTAGAGTTGTAGCCTAGCTCTATTTTATGACAAAGAAAATAATTTATATTTGATTATAACCTAGATCATTAATAGACATTTCATCAATGTTTGGGCTCCTTTTAGCAACATCATATTTTTCTTACTCTGTCTTTCTGAAGGAAAGCCAGAAGAAATAATCCACTTGAAAGTATTTTTCTAATATTGGTGTTTGAAGATATTTAGGTCCAAAAACAAGTAGAACATTATGTCAGCACAGTTTTGAATACACAAACTCAGTGTTCGTATGGGTCAAATTCCATGACACCACTTTCCAAGGGGCTGTGAAATTCTTGTCCTGTAATTCTGGTGTTTTGATTAGTGTGTAACAATTGCAGAGCCCAAGGCTGGGTCTTTATCATTTTTTTTTTCAAAAATTATTTTCAGATCACATGATTTATTGCAGCGTGATAAGGAAAGTTTGTTTGTGGTGAGTCTGTAATTTCATGATCGCTTTTAGTTGTAATACTGGATCCTACTGACCATTTATTCTCAAATGCCATCTTACTGCCCGTGTTAAGTAAATGTCAGAGCTGCAAATCTCGAGGGCATTCCCTATGAAGTGAAACAAACTTATAATCATTTCTGATGCCACTTAATTATGGAGTTGCTTAAGAAAGGCTGTGTATTATCATTACACAGGGATAGATAGATGTCCAAAGATAAACCTAGAAAGACCTGAGTACTAATCATGCTTTCCTACTTACTGGTGATACTGGGCAAGCTGCATAATCCCTCTAAGACCCTCCCTTGTCAAATATGATAAGACATACCTATCAGGTTTTCCTGAGAAATAAACGAGATCATTTAGGTACAGTGCTTAGCTCAGCACTCGACTCCAAGTAGGTAGTTAAAAGTGTGAACTCTGGAATTTAATTCTGACTTGTAACTATAACTTAGAACTACTATTGCTGCTACGACTGAGCTTGTCATGATTATTACTGAATAAACTGGCTGAAAGCAAGTCAAAAGCACATCCCGTTTATAAAGCCAACACTAGCACTGAGCACCCAAAACATGTCAGGCACTGTTCTGAGGGCTTTAAATGCATTAACTCATTAATCCTGAAAACGCTTCCATTTTAATATTACCCTATTTATAGCATAACATATATGAGGAAACCTATGCACAGAGAGGTTTAGTAACTCCATCATGCACACACAGCAAGTGGCTAAGCAAGGGTCCAGACCCTGGCACACCCTTCCCTGAACCTGAATGGTCTCTCTTCTGCCTCCCTGTGCATACTCATCTGTCTTGCCTTGTGCCAGGATGGACCATTTGGCAGAGCCCTTGGAAGTTCCCTAAACTCGGTGAAAGGAAGAATAGGTTCAAGAACAGAGAAGTCTGAAAAGGTAGACAGTTTTGCAATTATTCTGATGGGCACTTTGGGGGGCATTATAAGAGCATTACTGGTTGGGATCAAAGACTTGTAGGATTGACAGTGGTTGAGTCCTCACCAGGGAGCTGTCCAGCCTAAGCGTGAAGAGCTTCAGTGATAAGGCAGTGACTGATTTCTGAGGCATTTTAGTCCATTTTGGGATAACTCTGAATGTGACTGAGAACTTTTTCTTATATCCTGCCAACATGGTGTTCCCAGTGGTTTCTCCTCGTTGGTTCTAATTCTGACCCCATGGAACTGTCTACATCATGCTCAGGCTGTCCTCCACACGACTGTCCTTCAACATCATGCAATTTCCTCACATCTCCCTTCTGGCTTCTCTTCCCCATACTCAAAGCCTCACAGTTGCTCCCATCCATATGGCCTGGCCCTTGGTGTCCTCTCCACCAGGAATCTCTACTTTAGTGGTTAACTGTTAGGGGATGGAATGAGACAGACACTGATTTGAACACTGGCTCTGTCTTAACTGATTCTGTGACTTTAGGCACATTTCCTTTTCTGCCAAAAAGGAATAAGAATGTCTATATGATAAGCAATGGGGAGTAAGAAATCCCCAAGAACTTGTAACTCCCAAGAACTTAGTGTCACACCTGGTACACAATGCATATCCCCAAATGTTATTTGCTCATAGTTGTTATCATTATCCTCTCGGATGTGGTGAGAGGGTGGGGGCACGAGTGGGAATGAGACCCCCCTTCTCTGATCAAGAGTCAGGACAGCACAGACAAGCCAGGGAGACACTCTGATTCCTAAGTTCCCACCACACACATTCTAACCCTGTCCTGGGAATGAGAACCAAAACATCTGCTTCTCCCTTTCTCAACATTACTTACCTGGGACTTGGAGATTCAACTACGTACCACTCCCAGTGTACCAATGGTAACAGATACATGAACTTTGGCAAACATAGTGGGATTCTTTTTAGTGAAAGGTGTGAAAGCTCCATGATAGTTTTTACTCTGAGATGGGAAACTCTGAAAACTACAGGACTCTGTTTGGCTCAATTAGAGTAGATCCCAGACGAAAACCAAGTTGGAGAGGAAAAAAAAGTATAGAAGTAGCTAAAATCCCTCCGAGGAGTTAGTTACTTCTAATCTTCTTTCCAAAGATGTCAACCCATGATGGAGAGCAATGAAACCACTCTTGGCTCAGATGGCTGATCCTTGCTTGGGACAGGATGGTGACAACTCAAAAACAAGATCATTTCAGACTTGCTCAAGTCTTTAGGCACTGTCCACACAGCACTGTCAGGTCATTTCCACCACTTAGCCCAGGTCTAATTTGGAGACATTCTTTATTCATATATTAGTCTCTTATTTGTTTTAATAGGAACTAACTGTCCTTCAACCAATTCCGATTTCCTAAAGACTCAACAGGGCTTCTAGGGAAAAGTGGTATCAGTCATGCTAACACTACTGAAGTCACTGTGAAGTTTCAGGAGTAGAACATACATACCTTCTTTGATGACCAAGCTGGGATCCTCTCTCCCTTTGTATTCCTCCCCTCACCCCAACCCATAGAACCTAGCACAGGTCCTTAGCCATATTATGTGTTCAATAAATATTTTCTGAATAAATGTTCCTGAATTGCAGAAAAGCAAGCCTTTCTTTTTCACCATCATGACCTTGAGCATTAGGGCTTATGTACAGAAAGTTGGAAATAGCCTCCATCTGAGTTCTATTCCTAGTTCTGCTGGCAGAGCAAACAGGTAAGAGAAGCCTCTAGAGTCAGCCACCTGAATTCTAATCCCAGGTCTACCAACCTTTCTGTGCTCCATTCCCCATGTATAAAGGGGATAATAATAATATTATCGATACCTCATAAGCTTCTTAAGAGAAGTAACTGAAATAACATATAAAATACTTAAAGAGAGCTTTCAGCCTATAATGGGCATCCAGTATCATGTTAACTATTGTTATATTATTTGCTAGTCTGAAGGCCTGGGGTAAGTCACTTAGCCACCATGCCCCACCATTTGTTGTGTGTCAAACAGAGTGTAACCAAGCGTCTGAAAGGTCCTCCTGCTCTAGGACAGATTTCTAAGGACTCCAGCACTCCCGACCTCCAGGGAATCAACGGAGGCCCCTGATGGAAAAGTCTGTGATTGCTCGTACAAGAATGAGGAAGTAGTCAAAACATCATTCTTCTGTTCTCATCTCTAAAATAGATCTCTCAGGACTTATGTAATAAAAATCTAATGATACCTGGCTAGTTTGAGGAAAGCTGTTAAGTATTAAACCTGACTTGGAGGTGGGTGGTTTCTAGGGAGGGAAGCTGGAACACCACTGTGCAAGACATTCACAAGGCCATGTTGGTGCATTTTTGCAGGACAGGAGAGAGGGAGGGGGTATTCTTCAAAGCAAAGATGATTTTCAAACCATTCGCCAAATTGGGTTTCCAAAAATTTCCCCAGAATTTTTCAGTAAACTCTACTGATTCAGGACAATGAAGACAAGAAATTTGCCTCTTTTTAGTATCTGTGCCTATAAGTAACTTAATTCTGCCCTTTTGTACAGGAAAATTATTAAAATCCATCTGTAAACATCGGGGCCAATTACTTGAATTTGGGAGATCCTCCCTTTACTTGACGAGCTCTTTGTGGAACACTGTGTTTCCACAATGTAGTGATTATCACGTTCACCTCACAAACTCTTCACGGGGCCTTGATTATCCATGTTCCAGATCATTCCAGAAGGGAATGACACATAGAGTGTATGGACATCAGGAGACCGAGCACTTACTGTGTGCCCACACAGTGCTGGGCACTTTCTGTATACCATCTTTTACCCATACAACAGTCCCTTGAATGGATCATCACTAAGTTTCACAAGCCAAAGACACTGAGTGTCACGAGGCATGTGACTTGTACCTTGTCGCAGGGAATGGCATTGAGATTCAAACTCAGGTCTACAGTCCCTAGTTCATGCTATAAACCTTCAACTACTAAAGACAGAAGAGAAAACTTCCCCACTTAAACACACTGTTTGAAGCTGACAAGACAATCCTTTGTGGTGTTCCATCTGGAGAGGGGAAAAGAGCCATTATGAGAAATGCTGCTGTTCAATTTAATCTAGTTAAGAATGCTATAACTAGGGGATTATGCCCTTTTATAATACTCTGCCGGTGGAATATTGCTGCCCACAGCATTCTGAAGATTTTTCTATCAAATGTCTACCAGTCCTGGTGAGAGGGAAAGCTAGAAACCTACCCCCACAATGGCCCAGAGAGAACATTATTTTCTCCCTGGTATGGATATTCAAATATATCTCTAATGTGAAGGTAATTCTGTCCAATCCATAGCCCCACAAAGAGCCAAACTTACCCATTTTAAATGTCTCTACACCAATAACAACAGCCACAAGGGAATATGTTACAGTCCAATACTAGAGGTAATAATCTGAAATGTAGCTACAGAATTTGCTATCTGATTGCACAATTTATTTAAAGTCTAAATTAATTTCTTTCAGGACAGGATGACTGGTCCTATGCTAATTCTCACAACAGGTAAAAAAAATACGTCCTTTTAATTTAAACATGTCACCAAAACTCCTCTCCTACTACCATACCTACTGACATTTCCCCTTTTCCTTTCACTTTTGGATAGAAACTTCGCTAATTGACATTCTGACTTCTTTGAATGCTACTGGGGACAAAGGAAAGCTAAAAATAACAACTCAGAAAGCCTGACTTGCCCTCAATGCACAAAAGGAGAACAGCTCCCCACACCCCCCATCACTCAACCTGTGGTAAGATTAAAATAATAATAAATAAATATATATATTTTAATATTTATACATACAAATAATACATACAAATAATATTTATATTTATATATTTATAATATTTATATGTATAAATATTAATTTATATATATATATATACACACACACACACACATATATATACATATATATATAGTGGAAAGTTCTGGCTAAAAAGTGAGGAAGTGGCCTATTACCCACCATGCAAAGCGGAGACTGAATTCTGACCCTTTGGCAAGCCAGACCCAGCGCTGGTGTGAGTGGCACCTGGATGAGGCTGTTCTGGATACTTTTCAATGCAGCTCAGAGGCTCCCCACAGAAGCAAAAACAAAAAGAAACCCCAAGCCCACAAACAATAATGACACTCCCTCTAAAAGAGGGTGAGACGTGCACAAAATGTTTTATCGTCAGAATTCTCCCCAGGCATACGGACTTTTAGAGGCCTTTGGGGAGATTTCTGAGGATTCTTAAATATCATTTTCAAGCAAATGTTTATTGAAGTGCGTGTTCTTGTGACATCCTTCTATTTCTTCACTGTATAATTAGGAGGCAGAAAGAATAGAATCATTGGGTACTTTTCTTATCCTGCTTTGCCTTGAGTCTCTTGTTTAGCAAATTCCTGGTAGTTCATTTATTCAGTGCCAGTAGAATATTCTTGAAGAATATCCATTTCTATTTTTTTTTGATGCTTGTTCCATATTTTAATGCCCAAGAATATGAATTTAAGATTAAGAGAGATTTAGAGAATTTTATAGACTAGTTTGCCATACAGGATAAAGCACACCGATTCCCCTTGAAAACCATAAACAAGACTCGAAAGCTCTGTATTTATTTACAGCCGCCTTCTCAAATCCAAACACACAAGTGCGGTGACTATACATTCTAATTAGTTTATCTGTATTCCGCTCATGCATTGCCATGCTCAAAGAACTTTAAAATTTTCATCACCATTTACGAACAAGCCCTGACTCACTAAGATTTATAAAGCAATCAGCGGCAAAGTTAATTGGAATTTGGATTTTCTAACACCTACAGAAAAATCCACGTGGTGCCTGGAAAAAAGAAATAAACAGCCAAGGAAGTGAAACTAAATTTAAGCATGGCATTTCTACACCAGAGGGAGAGAGATGGGAAGGGAGAATTATTTACAAAGGACTTAAATATGTGTTAGGGCAGTATTGCTTCTCTTCCTTTCGTAATTAGGTTGGCTGGATTAAGCAATACAGGGTCAGGAAGAGGCGGGCCACCTCTACAGATCCAATTCACCCCTTGGGTTTGCTCACGGACCTGAAATACCCTGGAGTGGAAAAGAGTTGGAATAGTTTTATGCGCAAAGCCAGGAGAGACCGTGGAGAGGAGAGTCTAGGAGGATGAAGCTTAGAAAGAAGAAACCAGGTTTGAGGGAGAGGATCACCAATGTTTTTGTTAGTGTGTGTATGCCTGTTAGTGTATGTATGCCTGGGCTTTTCTCATTAACAGGATGTAGCCTTCCACTGTGCCCTTGTAATTATATAAAGTAAATTACAGTCAGACCCACAATGTCTTCAGAGTGTTTCAATGCTGTACTGAAGGGGCAGGAGAAGAGCATAATTCCCAGCATGTGACAGGAGCTTTGACAAAGGCCCGGTGGCAAGAGAAAGGAGGAGAGGAATGTGTGAGAGGGGGTTGGCGTAGGATTTACAGGACTATGGGATGACTGGACGTAGGGGTGAGTACTGAGAATGCCTCCAAGCAGTAGCCAAAAAGATGGTGTTACCATTACAAGAAATAGGTTGTTAAGGGAAATAAGGTAGGTGATGTAGGAACAGGTTTGTGAGATCAACTATATTTTCAACAGAATGAAACTGAGGAATTGTCAGGAACATGAGAAATAAGGAATCAAGGTCCTGGAGAGACGGCGGACTGCCCATATACACTGGGGAGTCCTTGACCTATGGACCTGGGGCTGAGATGCAGGGAGTAAGCAGAATTGGCAAGGGGAACGAGGTACAGAGAGATGCAAAAAGGACCAAGGACAGGTCTAAGGAGATTCCCCCCATTGTAGGGAAACAAGGGGGAAGCTAGAAGCTGTAGTGTTGCAACATTAAGAGGAAAGGTCATTTCAAGTAGGGATCAATCAAAGGGATCGATCACATGGAAGGTAGCTGGTGAACTCTGGTGACTCAGAGAGTAGGTTTAATCCAATGGTGGAAGTCAGTAAAGGGTTAAAATGTGAGAAAATGCTGACAAAATGGGTGATGTGAATGTAGAATGTTTTTGCAATAAGTTTGTCCCTGAAGAAGGTGGAAAGATGGAAATTGGAGGAAGCAGCCTGCTTCAGGACAGGGGGAGTTAAGGGTAAGAAGGGACTGCACAAATTTGAAGACTGAAGGGAAAGAGCTGGTGGTGAGATAAGAGAGGGAAAATGTGAAAGAAATGAGCTGTGATAGTGGAGCCTGCTTCAGGAAGATTCTAGAAGAAAGCAGGACCAAGACCAAGATCAGGATTGGGAGAAGGAGGACAAGACAGGCTCTAAAGAACACCTGAGATAGGAAGGAAGTGGAGGGTGTTTCCAGAAGATGACCTGAAGCTGGACTTTTGATTTATTTTTATCATGTTTTAGTGGCAACAATAGTAAGAGTATTTTATTCAAAAATCGACTATTCTTAGAGGACTAGATTTAAAAGACAAAATTTAAAGACATTGCCTCTCAGCATATACTGTCATAACCCTACCTATGCCCTGTAAAATGAACCTCCCAAACTGGACAAAAGATTTGCTTTTCTTTAGCTACACAGATGAGGACTTTTTGAATAATACAAAGTAAACAAACCAACCCAAAAATCTATGTGTGTTTGACAAACCTAAATTTCTGTATTAGTAAATCAAACATTTATCATATTTTTATAAGGTACAGACATGTTTGTTGAAATGAACATGGAAATTCAAAATTCAAGAATTTTAACAAAGAAAGAAGCAGTGCCTGCATTGAGATTATATACAGGAAGCTTCCTCTTTACGTCATTTATGGCATTAATTCAATCACCCACAAGCAAGAATTATGCCACACACTGAAGGGCTTGATGGTAAATGGTCCCTAAATTCCACAGAATTTACTGTCTTAAGGAGGAACACAAATTCATCTTCCCTAAGTACAACACAGCATCAACTGTATAGGAGTGTAGGAAACCACTCAGAATTCCCCCAGAAAGCTTCAGAGAGGTGGTGTGTGCTGGGTCTCCAAAGATGGCTTCCGGTTTGCTTCTTCTCTGAAGAGGGAAGGGGCATGATGGGTAACAGCACTGCCTGGTTGGGGAAGTAGGAATGAGGGAGCAGGAAATGAGGCTGGGAAAAGACTGGGAAAAAATATGGATTGCATCCCGCTGGGGAACGGAACCGATGAAAGAATTTGAACTGGGAAGGAGCATAACCAGAAATCACTGCCTACGTCATTTCAAGCCATTTACTTAGACGATGGCTCAACTCTTAACTTCTCCAAATCCTCCCCTCCCTCCTCATAGGGATTTCCCACAAGATCTAAGGCAGGATGATGCGGTCTCATTTCTCCCTTTATGACTCTGACAGACAAGTTTTGAAGTTCTTTCGTTTTTTGAAGTTGGTTATCTTGTTGTCTTGTTTTTTTATGACTTTCAGAGAGGAGTGAAATACTCTAAGAGTTGTCACCAAAGTGTCAAAGAGTGCCCTAAAAACACGGACTATTAATGGGTGGCTTTTATTTGGTCAGATGTGAATGTAGCAGCTACACTTAAATAAATTTGACAACCAGGCACCATGAGGAGTCTCTGAGGAATTCAAACCACCAGGCTGGTGTGTGTGGGTTCCACAATCAGGCTAAGAATCTGCAGCCCTCAAAACCTGTCTGCTGACCATCAATTTTCAAGGAACGAAAAGGTCAGCCTGGGGAGGGTTAGAAAAAAGAGTACGTCTTGGTGCCAGGTTCAGCACTCTGGTCTCCCTATTCAGTGCTTAAGCTCACACTTGAAGCCCCCCAAAAACCTCCACATTGACTGACGTACTAGAGTACAGCTTAGAACCTTCCTTGGGGGTTTCAGCTGGTCACTCTACCTTCATCCAATGGATGAACAGAAGTATCTGGAGAGAATTCCGCTAAATCAGGTTCTCCTCATCACTCTGAATTACCAGTGGTGCTTCAGCACTTTGGTGACTAAATCTGTGCTGGCTTTCCCTCCACACCTCTCCTACCCCCTGCAAAAAAAAATCTTGGGGGTGCCTATGTGGCTCAGCGGGTTAAACCCTCTGCCTTCGGCTCAGGTCATGATCCTAGGGTGCTGGGATCGAGCCCTGCGCCAGGCTCTCTGCTCAGCAGGGAGCCTGCTTCCCCCGCTCTCTCTGCCTGCTTGTGATCTCTGTCAAATAAACAAATAAAATCTTTATCTGTTCTGCCGCAGGTCACACCTTTATTAGGAATTCTGACTGCCATTTTATTTACACACACACACACACACACAGACTCTTACATATATCCATATTCACATAGACAGCACCTATAAATTTTAAAATATATATATTTAATACCTTTACTTAACTTAGGGCCACTTATTGAAAGAAAAAGCATTCGTTTAAACTTGAATATCTTTTTAAAGGGACCTGGGTTTTCCAAATCATCTCTCCTAGATCTTGTAAATTCTAAATGTATGAGAGAGTGGAACTGTATTTTTTTAATATCCTATAAGTACACTAAATAGTACATGGGACTCGCATATATAACCCTTTTTATAGGGTTTGGAACATGATTTTACATTTATCTTTACTTTTATGACATCGTTGGGCAAGATGACTATTCCATGCCTAGTCTTATGAAGGTAGCAACTCTCCCGTCCTCATGTAGTCGCCACACAAAAAATGAGAACCACTCCAGGAGAGCCCACATGATGATCACAGTTTGCAACATTAGAGCACAAGGAAGTTTTGTGTTTATTACGTGTCAAGATTGTCAAACAATCACTAATAAGAGAGATATGCTAACAGTAGTCATTAATGATAGTAAAAATCAACCGAATTTCATATAGGATGGCTATCTTTATGTAGATAGGTTATACAAAGAGGTCTAAGCCAGCTGAATGATCAAGTCAAATACTTTGACTTATTTGGGGAGGTTTCCCAGAAAAAGCGGCTCCTTAGGCAGATTTTGCAGAATGTGTGAGTGATGTAATTTTGTCTCTTAGAAACCTGATCTCTCAGTTCCAAGGGCGCTCTCCAAGTTGCTTGATTCAAAGGGTAATTCCCCAGTCTGTCCCACCAACAGTATGCACAGGAGGAAAACCACATGGCAAAAGGGAAAACACTCAGGCTTCAGGAGTTCAAGTTCAAAGTCAGATGGCTTCAAATCCCATCTCCACTGATGCTTCCAATAGGAGACTTTTAAATCTATCTGAGTCTCAGTTTCTTCAACTGTAAATGGGGATGGATAATATAACCTACCTTCTAGGCAGATTCCAAACACTGTATGTTAAGTGACCAGTGTCTGGTCAGATAGAGGTAGTCAAAAAGTGGTATTATTGGCTGGCTGACAGAGTTAATTACAAAAAAGTAGAACCAGGGGTTTAGATTCTGGTTGTCATCTCTACATGCTATTCTATTTTCCTTGTAGCTGCCTGCCTCACTTCTTACTCTTTTCAGATGCCTGATCAAAATATTATCTTCTTAAGGAGGCCTACACTGATCCTGCAACCACTCCAACAGGACAACCTACAGCTGTTCCTCCCAACATTTTTTTTAAAGATTTTATTTATTTAACAGAGAGGGAGCACAAGAAGGGAGAGCAGCAGGCAGAGGGAGAAGCAGGCTCCCCACTGAGGAGGGAGCCCCATGTGGGGCTTGATCTCAGGACCCTGGGATCATGACCTGAGCTGAAGGCAGATGCTTAACCGACTGAGCCACCCAGGCACCCTCCTCCCAACATTTATGGTTACCTAACATACTCTATAATTTTCTTATTTATTGGGTTTTATTATTATCTGTTGTCCCATTAGAATATAAGCCTTACAGGGCAGGAGTTTTGTCTGTTTTGCCTACTGATGCATTGCCAGCACTTAAGGAATTCTTGATATTTGTTGAATGAATTAAAGAACTCTGCCTAGGTTTGTTTTGTATCTGAATATTGGGCCAGTCAAAGGGAGGTGATTCTTCCTCATGGTGCTCATATATCAATCAGCTCCAGCGTCAATGCAAGACCAACAGCGTTGTTAACTGGGTGACCAGAACCAATGGAAGGCATTTAACTGGCCCCAACACCGGCATACCAAGTAGCGTGAGTGACAGAAAGCTTTCCTGAGACAGGCTTAAGTATTCACAACATGCTCCCTTGCCTAAAATCCTTCACACATTATTCCCACCAAGGGAAAGATGTTTGAACTTTCCATGAGAACAGTAGGAGACTCTTGCTAAATCAACATCACCATGAGTATGATGTCGATCAAGTTCATAACGTTCAACAGAAACCTGCTTTTTGAAATTTGTGAACAGCTTCCACATCCGCTAACTTATTCACGCCTTGTTCAAGCTGATGTGTCAATATCTCACCAAATTATCAATCAAAAGGCAGTGACTGGAATTTTAACCGACTACAGGAGTTCTCAAATAGAATGGAGAGGCTCCCATAGCAAAAAAAAAAAAAAAAAAAAAAAAAAACTATAAAGTTGATAAATGCCTTTTAATCTTGACTGCTAAATCTTTACCATACACCCTACCCTGCTGCAGTCAGAGCACAAATTTCCTAAGAGCAAGGATGAGGTCAGTATCTTGTTCTTGCATAGTGCCTAGCACCTAATAGGCACAGGACAAATATGTACTGAATGAATGAACAAACTCAGCCACTTCAGTACATATTCCAAAGACCCTTTACGAAACCCAACGGACACAGTTCAAGGACCAGATAAAGATTTTGGTCAACAGGATGAATGAAACTTGGCAGCAGTATATATGGAAAAAGATCTGAGAGGTTTTGTTTTTCTCAAGCCTGACATGCGATGAGGGCCAACTGTGCAATTCATCTGCTAAATTAGCAAGCTAAGGCCATCTGAGCCCAAATTAACAATTAACAGAGCAATGTGTCCAGAGAATAAGAAAAAAAAAATGGTTCCTTTGCATTTTTAGCTGGTCAAACCATACCTAAAAGAGAGCTATCCAGGTCTGGGTGCACATTTTAGGAAAATTCTGACATAATGGTGAGTAGTCCAGGAACGAAGTCTCAGAGGTAAGAGTGGAGGGAACTGGGTAGCATGAGAACATGACAACGACAGCCAACCACAGCAAGACAGACAAGTGGACAGCACTGGTTCAGCACTACCTCCTTGGCTGACAGCCAGGTCACCCCTCTGACACAGAAGAGGGCCCGACCCACCCAGCAGACTCTAGGCTGACCATCTCAGGTATGTGAGCATATAAGCACTTGATTTACATTTATGAGGTCATGTGATTGGTTGTTATACAGCTTAAACTGCAAAATAGATGACTGATACAGAGAGAAATAGTGGTATCATATATAAGAGGAAGAAAGCAGTTCTTTCTTTAGAAGAGGAGAGCGAATAATTAATTTATCCCTAGTGGCTCAGAAGATGATGACCTTGGATCTTAGAAAATTGGAGCTTTATAAGGATCAGAACCATCCATCAAATAAGTAGGCTTTACTGAATTTGAACTTAGAAACCAGAGAAGCTGATCACTCCATCACAGGTTTGCCAGGCTGAGGCTGCTGGACCTGGACTGCCCTGGCTTCATATTAGAGACTGTGACTCAGGTCACTTAGCTCAGGAATCTCATCTGGTTTTTCCTCATCCTTAATACATTCAGACAATATCACAGGATCTAGCACATAGTAGGGATTCAACAGATATTTATTAAACCAAACATGAATGGGAGATGGCAAGGCTGGCCCCCCAGTCCCTGAATCTAAGAGGGCAAATTGTTCTACTGGGTCTACAAGCCACATAGACCTAACCAAATATTTAGAAAATATTTAGAAAAATATTTATAAAATATTTATAAAAATATTTATAAAAGCTAGTTTCCAAGTTCCTGAGAAAAGGGACAGGAGTAATAAATAACAGGCTGAGTGTCTAGGGGAGGTAGAAGTAGAACATATTGAATATTTGGTGGCACAAAACTCTAAAATGTTCATGGTTACAATTTTTACAGATTGCTGAGAAGTAGCCTAGGACAAGAAGAAGCAAGCAACAAGGAAAAGGCACTGATTCCAGGAGAACATGAGCTGGTAAGGAAAGGCTTCAAGAGAAAGGTGATGGTATTTATGAATACAATGAGCTCATGATTCCAGCCTTCTGCAACATTCTTCCTCTTAGATGGATCCTGATGCAGGCTTAGCAGATGTCATGTGTTAAAGATCGGGATGTGAGGATATAAGGGACAAGTCACATGAATAGAGGCCCCTCAGGCTTAGAGAGGCCCCTGCCCCTTACAGAAAATAGCTTTTCTTTTTATAGACTCTTTACACAGCTCATGAATGCACAGAAAGTACTCTCCCCACTCTAACAGGAGTTAGCAAATTTTTCTTAACGGCACATATTTTAGGCTTTGTGGTCCTATGTAGCCATAGATAGTATATAAATGAACGAGCACAGCTATATTCACATATAACTTTATTTATACACACTAAAATTAATTTTTCACGTGTTATAAAATACTCTTCTTTAATTTTTTTAAGCCATTTAAGGACATAAAAGCCATTCTTAGCTTGCAAGCCATGAAAAAAAGGCAGTGGGCTGGTTCCAGTCTGTGGGCCATAGTTCCCTGACCCCCTTCTCTACATAAGGACTCTAATTACATCTCATATATGTATCCTCCTACTACTACAATGCTAGCAAAGCAGCTTGCCCCTGGAAGATCCTCTGCAGTGACCATTTTTATTTTTTTTTTAAGATTTTATTTATTTGAGAAAGAGAAAGTGAGAGAGAACATGAGAGAGAGAGAGAGAAGCAGACTCCCCATGATGCTGGGAGCCCAATGCGGGACTCCATCCTGAGACTCTGGGATCATGACCTGAGCCAAAAGCAGTGGCTTAACCAACTGAGCCACTCTGGCACCCCCATGACCATTTTGATTTGATAAGAGTAACTTTAAATTTTATGATATAGCTGCATAAGGAAAAGCAGATCTTACTAGTGTTACTTCGTCCCAAGCAACACCCTTAGAAAATGTTAAGGGTCAAGTATGACATTGCACGGTGTCTAATGAGCTTGACAATATAAGGTAAGGCTGTTATAAATATCCATGCTTATGAAAGTTCAGCTAAGCTCATGAAGGCTGTAGACAGTGCTAGAGGGATGAAAGACACCTATTTCCCCCCATTTTTATCTAACAGTACAACTAACCTGACAATGATTTTTAAAATTTACTTCTCATGAATGGTGTCAATCTCCTACCATGGAGGTAGAAAGGTAACATTCTGAGTTTTTAGAATGAGAGTTAGTCCCCTGTAGAAAGACTTATAAAAGGAATTTCTTTGAAAGCCAGATATTAAGAATAGCCTTATCCCTCAAAATCGATTAATATGACCATGTCTCAGGGAAGTGAAAACCTTCAAAATTAATCATGCTTTCCTTTTTTTTGTGGCTGCCAGAAAACTCTAGAGTCAAATTTGTGCCTCAATTGTAGAAATTAAATAAAATATTTATCTTTTGGCTATACTGATATTTTTCATGCTCAAAGCTTTTATTTTTTTTTCCCTCAGTGATATCTGTATTTTTCCCCAGAAACAGAATAAACCATGTTAGCAATACACTCATATCAAGATAAGCCAAATGAAGCATTTCTTTCAAAAATCCTTTTTCAAGAGTGCCTTCCATTTCTCCATATGTTTCTGTTCTTTATCTGGCTGTTAGTTTTTTGTTGCCATGACACTTAATATTTATACAAACAATAAAAAGCAAAGTAACAATTCCTGCCCACTTCCTGTCAACTCTCAGTTAAAATTTCAGGCCAAGTGATGTGTGATTGATTCCAACTTGATGCACTCAGAGACGGTGGGATGGGATGGCCTGAGTCATTTACTCCATGTCATTTAGAAATTTACTATATGTCATTCTTTTAATGCCTTGGACAGTAAAATGAAGTAAGTCTATGAAATTATTTTTCCATATTGATTCAACCAATAAACATTAATTAAGCAGCTATTGCATGTTTCACATACAACAAAAATTAACCAACTGGATTCTGTATGAAGTTCTGGGTCACACCTTCCTGTAAACAGGAAATAGATTTTTAAATGGCAGACTGAATAACTGAGTACATAAGTAATCAGAACTACATTAAGGATGTTGGGGTGAGCCTGTCGTCTCTTGAAAAATGATGAAGTTTTATTAATTCAAATAGCATTGTTTGGAATCTAAGACAAATCAGACAGGAATTAGATTAAACTGTAATATCTTACTAAAAAAAAAAAAGAACCTATTTTCAAATAAATAATATGTTGATTACAAAGTGATTTACACCTGGCTCCTTGAGTCAATCTGGCCTGTTAAGTGCTTAAAAAATCTTTTTTTTTAAAGATTTTTATTTACTTATTCGACAGAGAGAGACCACAAGTAGTCAGAGAGGCAGGCAGAGAGAGAGAGGAAGGGAAGCAGGCTCCCTGCTGAGCAGAGAGCCTGAGGCGGGGCTCAATCCCAGGACCCTAAGATCATGACCTGAGCCGAAGGCAGAGACTTTAACCCACTGAGCCACCCAGGTGCCCCAAGTGCTTAAAAAATCTTAAAAGCCTCTATCAGAGGCATGTGGGTGGCTCAGTCTGTTAAGCATCTGCCTTCCACTCAGATTACGATCCTGGGGTCCTGGGCTCAAGCCCCACATTGGGCTACCTGCTCAGTGGAGAGCCTGCTTCTCCTTTTCCCTCTGAACCCCACTCCAGTTCATGCTCTTGCTCTGTCTCCCTCCAATAAATTAAAAAAAAAAAATCTTTAAAAATAAATAAATAAAAGCCTCCATCACACATGCTTAAAAAAATAAAATACAAAAAACAATATATTCCATCACTTAGCTTTTCACTAACCCCAAAGGTACCTATGAGAGTAGTAAGAAACCCACTGAGGCCATGGGATGTGCTGAGCAAGAGCCAGGCTTGGGTTTGAACCCTGGCTCTGTCACACACTAGCTGGGTTACTATGGCCAAATGTTTTACCTCAGTGTGCTTAGTTTCTTCATCTGTAAAATGAGGGTACTATCACATACTTGAAAGTTGCATATTTGAAAGGGGCACCTGGATGGTGGCTCAGTCGGTTAAGCATCTGACTCTTGATTTCTTCTCACATCATGATCTCAGGGTCCTGAGACTAAGCCCCACATCGGGCTCCATGCTAGGCATGGAGCCTACTTAAGATCCTCTCTCTCCCTCTCCCTCTGCTCCTCCTCCCCTCCCCCTCTCTAAAAAAAAGTTGCCAAGAGAGTAGATCTTAAAAGTTGTCATCACAAGAAAAAAAATTCTGTAAGTATGGTGCAGATGTTAACTACACTTACTATGGTGATATTGTGGGGATCATTTTTAATATATACAAATAATGAATCACTATGTTGTACACCTGAAACTAATATTGTGTGTCAATTACACTTTGATTACAATAAAAACAAGCCACAACAAAACAAAATATTACGAGATATAATGGGAAGGGATGGGGACAATTAGTCTTCATAGGCAGATAAATCTTAGGGATCATTCTGTCCTTTCATTTGACAGATGGGAAAACTAAGGACCAAAGCAACAGTAACTGTATTATCCATAGCCTCATAGCTCTGGGGCCAGAGCCTGGACTGCAATCCTGATCTTTGGGATTCCAGTTCAATGTTCTTGGCCTGAAACCATACTTCATACTTCGTCTTCCTACCTCAAGGGTGATGAGATTGTAATGGAAACCAGTTTTTTAAGTTTGTTCTCCAAAGGGAAAAAACTGAACAGGGATTTGGGGGGTAGAACAAAGTGAGAGCAGCCATTGGCAAAGAGACAAAATTAAATACTGTTCCTCAAAATGGATATAGCTCAAAGGCATCAGGATTTAATTTGTGATAAAACTGGCCAAGAGTTTATACATTAAAAGTGTAACTATGAGAACTAAGCATGGCTTTGGAAAATTATAGACCAATTGGCTATACTTCTGTATAGGGCCAACTGATATAAAAAAAAAAAAAGCCTGATTTTTTAAATAAGAGAAATTTACTAAGAGATGATGAAGAAGACTATTGTATTAAAGTCTTTGGTGGTAGAGGCCAGAGAAGTTCTTTTGGATGAGTTTCTCAGTAAGAGGTATTTTCAAAACTGAGTTGACTGATGGAGAGTTCGTTGTCAAAATACTTTAGAGGAAGAGACTGTTCAGGGCGTTTCATTCAACACTGTCATTTCACAATGAGTAGCAGAAACAGAAAGAGCCAGTGCCTGGCTCAAAGTGACTTGTTTAAGGCTTACACTTTGAGCCGTAAAGGTATCCATGAGGTCCTGAAACAAAACTAAGCATAGAGTGAAAACAGAAGGATCATGAATCTACATCATTCCAAGAGTCTCCACCACCATGCCCTGAGAGCATACAAGATGCCAGACAACACACTAAGTTGACCCATATCTGTAGATCCTTATTTCTCACTAATCAGTGAGTTAGGTACGATTACTATGCTATTTTACAGATGAGAAAATAGAGGTTTCAGGAAAGATTGAGTGACTGCCACCTGTATCAGCACCAATATCATCACTATCTTTTTTAGGCATGTATTATGCACCAGGTAAACTTGCTAGGTTTACCAGCATTAGCTTGTTTAACCGTTACAATAGTCATACGATGTTGGTACTACGGTTGTTCCTCATTTTGCAGTTGAGAAGGCTGAGGATTAAAATAAAGTTAAATGACTGGCCCAAGGTCACCAAACCAGGAAGTGGCTAACCCAGAAGCTAAATCTGGGCCTCTGTAGTTAACATGTTTATGAATAATAGGACTGGGGGCACCTGGGTGGCACAGCTGTTTAGGTGTTCCAGTCTTGGTTTTGGCTCAGGTCATGATCTCAGGGTCATGAGATCAGCCCCACATCAGGCTTTGTGCTCAGCATGGAGTCTGCTTAAGACTCCCTCTCCATCTCCCTCTGCCCCCCCCCAAACACCCACTCTCTAAAATAAATAAATAAGTCTTAAAAAAAAAAAAGAATAACAGGGTTGATGGTTGTCAGAGACAGGGGGTGGGGAGTGGGCAAATGGGTGAAAGGAATCAAAAGGTACAAACTTCTAGTTATAAGTAAGTCCTGGAGATGCAATGGACAGCATGGTGACGATCATTAATAATACTTTGTGGCATATATGAAACTTGCTATGAGTATAGATCTTAAAAGTTCCCATCACATGGAAAAAAAAAAGTTCTGTCACTGTGTGTGGTGACAGATGGTAACGAGACTTATTGCAGTGATCTTTCAAAATATATACAAATAATACATCATTATGTTGTATACCTGAAGCTACTACAATATTACATGTCAATTATACCTCAATAAAATAAATAATAATGATGATGGGAAGGAGAAAGTACAAAGCAAAAGTCCACTTGCAAAGGTTTGTCTCTCTCAGTATGAAAGACCCTCCATTGATAGGGAGGTATAAATATAGTGAAGACCTTAAGGAATTATTTTGGGGTGGGGTAAGGGGGTGGGATGAACCTCTTGGCATTTCTGTGGCTAACAGAACATGGAGTTGAGTAGAGGAATAATGGAGTTGACCCAGGAGAGCAACTTTGGTTGCAACTGCACTAAAGCTCACCACCATTTTAGTACAATGATCTACCATAGGGGAAACAATCTGCTCATTGTCTGGGATGTTTTGATGGTGGACCATTCAGTCAGGAATGGAAAGAGTGTGGTAAAAGTGCCCGAAAGATCTAGGAGTAAAGAAATCAAACGAGAGGTGTTAAGAGGGAGTGAACATTGGAGAAAGGTGAGAAGTAAAAACAATCAACACAAGGATTTCATTCTATGGACAAACAAGTATAACAGAATAGCACAGACGATGTCTCCTGGGATTTTCTTTTTTAAGTAAAAGTAGAGAAAAGGAAGGGTTTCTATCTACTTTATGTAGAAGGCAGTCTTCTATACATTGACAACAACAGGTCACCAGACATCTGCTTACAAATCTATTGGCAACGTCTGGAAAATCTTGGTGAATGAGTAAATGGGTAGGCCAAGCAGGAAGAATTTATCCTTTGTGAAGTATTCAGTCCACTGTTAATACTTCACAGTGGCAAACTTAACCAACAGAATGTTTGGGCCCTCTAAACCATGGTCCCCCGAATTAAAATGCCACGTAAGTATGAAATGAAGTAGATATTCTTTTTTTTTTTTTTAAAGATTTTATTTATTTATTTGACAGACAGAGATCACAAGTAAACAGAGTGAGGCAGGGAGAGGGGAAAGCAGAACCCCTGCTGAGCAGAGAGCCTGATTTGGGGCTTGATCCCAGGACCCTGGAATCATGACCTGAGCCAAAGGCAGAGGCTTTAACACACTGAGCCACCCAGGTGCCCTGAAATAGATATTCTTGATGAAAGCATCATTCTGTCATCAAACTGCTTCAGTACAAAACTCTGTGTTTACTTAACTTTTCAAAGAGTCAAACCCATGACTTTTTTTAATGAATATTTTCTGCTCAACCAAAAGATACTATCACTCACTCATTTATTGATTAAATAACCATTCGATAAAACACAGTGTAGCTCCAACACCTTACAGCTCTAGTTGCACCAGTTTCTTTTCAGGAATATATGTGAGTGAAAGAGCCTTTAAATTAACCTGCAGAGGGAAAGTCAAAGCCATCAGTCAAGGTCAGTGTTACACTGAGAGCCAGATGACATGGTAGCTGTCCAGTCACCCTTGGTATGATTTTCTTAGCAAAGCTCTTTGTTTTCCAATCCTGCTGATGATTTGTCCACCACTTTCCACAATAACTCCCCCCTCATACTGACAAACAGGAAAAAACCACTCAAGTTCTTTCTTACATAATGTTTTTGTGTGTGTGGGAGAGATCCAGAACTCAAAGAACCTTGATGCTTTTTATCAATTCCACTAAACGTCAAGGGCAGGAAATAAAAATATTTTTCTCTTCCGATTCAAATACAATACCCTTTTGTGAAGTTGCTAAGAAGGTACAAATATCAAATCTGGGAAAAATTTCAGGTGACAGGCATCAAAATATTTTATTCGGCTAAAAATATCTCTCCACTTCTCTTTGCATTCCAACTCACATCACACTACAACTCAGGATGATGAACAAAATCTGTTTCCCCCTTATACTGGCAGTGACTCTGAGGTTACAGAAAGGAGAAAAGTATCCTCCTGTGTTATGACACTGAAGTCCCTATAGGCATGTGGCAGTTTGGAGCAGTTGTTTTCAGCATGGAAACAAGACAGAAGAGGGAAGAGAGACCAAGTCAAACGACTATGTCTTGGTTACCTGGCACCCAGAGCTTAGATCAAAGACCCAAGAGGGAACTCAGGCAATGGGGGCAATCCCACAGAGAGCTGAGTCTGTGGTAGCAAAGCTTGCACAGTCCCAATCAGTTGCCTCAGCACCGATAAAAGAGGCTCCTGAGGAAGGGTAACCATCCTCATGGCAGTAGGCTGGTCTAGGGTCCAGAGATGAACCCAGTGGCAACATGGGATGTGTGTAGTCCAAGGCAGACTCCAGTGCTCCAACCCCACAGTAGGGCAGACACATGAGAAAGGCAAAAAGAAAAGAAAGATTCCGCCTTGGGGAGCAGCGTAAAGGCAATGGAATAAGTAGGTAAGCATTGGGTTCCCCGTGGCACCTGGGCCTCTATCTCCTCTGCAGGCCTTTCCCTGCCACCCCAGAGTCTCCCACTCTAGCTGCTCTCCTCAACGGGGGCAGAAAATAGATGACAGCTACGTTTTCTTCAACTCTTGCCAAGAAAAACACTGCAAGGTTAAGAACACAAAAGGCTTCAAATATCTTGCTACCGAGGTTCCTTTTTATAAATTTCAGTCTACACACACACACACACACACACAGAAAAAAATTCATTTTTAGTCAAAGGGTTCAAGAATGTTGACCATCTTTCAAGGAGTCACTATGTTCTTAAACTCTTTCAACAGCTCTATTTGTTTTCAAAAGGGTCAGAGATTTGTTTAATAGCAGTTTATCTTTCAGCTGGTCCATTACAAGTCAAAGTATAACACAGAAAGCAACCAGCATAATCATGGGTTGGAGTTGAGGAGGCTGGAGGGACGGGGTGGGGAGTCAGAGACACGAGACTGAGAATTCACCGTGTTATTTGCTGCAGGAGCCCCTGACCATGGGCAAAAAGGTTAAATTTCAGATAAAAAGACAGAAGTCCACGTCTAGAAGAGGAAATATTTCCATGGCAGTCTTGTCGATGTGCCCCCTAAATCCATCACCCATGTGAAAAAACAACCAGAATCTGTGAAATGATGGGGAGAGTGATCATTCACTTCAAATACAGTAACATCTTTCTACCAAGTGATAAAAACCTATCACAAAATAAATATACACCATATGCTCTCTATAAAAGTATGACACAGAAATGCCTTTGTTTTTTCATCAGAAACCTGGCCAAGACATCAGGACCCTGGAGTGTAGCTCTCCTCTGGGGTTCTGAAGCCTGCAGGGGGAACTCAGACATGGATGGAAAAATTGAGATGGTGACAACATTCCTTCATCTGCCGTCCAACTAATCATGCTTGTAATGCAGACAGGATGATCACAGGATACATTTCAGTCTACTGGAGAACATGCTAGCCTTGATCTCTGTGCTCAAAGAAAAAGAAGAAAGCTTCAATTTGGTACAGAATGGACCCAAAGGTTAATTGTCATATATTAAACCTGGTGTGTGTGGGGGGGGGGCGGTTCTTATTGTTGTTTTGAGGAAATCTCATGAAAAATCCAACTGTTTAAAATTCAAGTTCTCTTAGGGACAAAACACTTTCCATGCAGTAGCTCAAAGATGTCCCTAATACCATACTAAACCTGTTTCATGTGTTTTATGTTTTTATATTTAAATATTTAAACATAGGTTAAAATATTTCTATTAAAATACATAAAAATATATAATAGGTACACATATAGCAAAAACTAAATACCTCTAGCCAAGTTAGACCTTCTGTGCTTGAAGGACATCAGTTGTCTTAGGAACAAATACTCCTCACTGGTAACGAAGTAGGGGATTCACCAGTAGAATTAACACGTGCCAAAAAAAAAAAAAAAAAACAAAAAAACAAAAAAAAACAACGAACAATAGTATGGGGGTGACTGGGTGAATCAGTCAGTTAAGCATCTGATTCTTGGTTTTGGCTCAGGTCATGATCTCATGGGTCTTTGGATTGAGCCCCATATCAGGGTCCTTAAAAAAAAAAAAAAAAAAAAAGTATTAACACGTGCCTCTCTTAGACTCAGTCCCACAGGTTACTTTCTCCCTCACAAATCACAAATTTTCACTCTCATCAAATCAACATGTCACTCACCAAAAAACATGTTGATACCAAAGATAGGACCATGAATTATTTCTTTTTTTTTTAAGATTTTATTTATTTATTTTGACAGACAGCGATCACAAGTAGACAGAGAGGCAGGCAGAGAGAGAGAGAGGAGCAAGCAGGCTCCCTACCGAGCAGAGAGGCCGATGTGGGACTTGATCCCAGGACTCCCGGGATCATGACCTGAACCAAAGGCAGAGGCTTTAGCCCACTGAGCCACCCAGGTGCCCCCCATTAATTATTTCTTAAAAGCCGACTGATCTCTTGACCATTATATTTGGTAGTCAGTTTTGCTAACATCAAAACGGATTAATTCTTTAGCAGTAATGTGAGATCCCATTAAGATTTTTATCATTTTTTAGTTCTTCTTGTCACTGTATTGGAGTTCATTCATCTAAGCGCACTACAGTAAATTCTTCCTCTCTTACTGTTAATCCCTGCACTGATGTAGGACTGTCCCTCTGATGTAGGAAAATGCCTAGCTCAGGTTTGCTCATGGTATAAAATGCAAGCGATGGATGGACTTTTGGATACAGCTGAAATAACCATGTGGCAAGAAATCTTACAAATACTTATTTTACAATAACGGAACAAGAGAGAAATGGGGAAAATAGGTCACCTCTGAAAATAGGTAGCATGGGCTATTGAAGGGCAAAAAAAAAAAAAAAATTCAGGAAAGAGAAGGAGGGCACAGCTGCTAGCCAATCAGTTTTCTCCTTCCATCTCCCCAACCCGTTTCTGTTTTATAAGTCTACTTGAATCAGTTTTTCTCCTACGTATTTCTTTTTTCCCCACAGGTTCTTATTGCTAATTTCATTTATTTAAATTTTTAGTCCTCAATTACCTTGTTCAACTAGTTTGAGAGCGAACACCTCCTACCATTAGTACTTTCTCAGAAAACAAACCATCTGCACGCACACACACACCCTTTATCTATAGATCATATATATGCGGATACATATATGGATATAGATATAGATATGAATTTCCTAGGCTTCTCCATATTCCTAAAAGCAAAATGCAGCAGTAGCAGAGTCTGCATAAAATTAATAAGTTAGGCTCTCTTAAGATTGGTTCGTTATTCTGAGAGTGAAAATTTAAACAGAAAGGAGGAAGATGAAATGAGAGTCTATCAGAAGAGACTCCAGCAAACTCAGGACTAGGGTGAAAATCCCTTGGTTGTGCAATAAGAGGAAAGGGAACTTGAGGCAGTCTGAACCCCACTCCAGCACAGAGCAGCCAAGAATAAGCCAGCAAATACAGGCCAGCTCCCAGCTGCTGCTCATCTTACAACATGGCTCAGGTCAGGTTTTCTGATGTCAGTGTTGGGGTCAGCTCTACAAAGGGCAGGGAATCCTCAGTGAATATCCAAGTTATATCCTTTATGGTATTTGCAGGGATCTGGCCAACAATAGCCAGGGGGGCTGTTTATCAGACTCATTCTCCAGCACCACCCACAAAAATACCAGGGAGCTCACTGCCAACGCTTACATGGGGATCACACAGCAAGAACTGAATACAGCCATGTCCCACTCACTTCATAAGCTCTGTTTCTGGAGAGATGGCTGCTGGGGAAGAAATGACTGTTTACAGAAAACAGAGACCCCAGGAATTAATCCAGTCACCAGGATAAAAGGAGAATGAAAAATGTTCATGATTCCATTCCATAGATCACACAAAGTGACTTTCCCAGGTCTGGGCTGTAAGACGTCTCAGGATAAAATCATCACTCAAAACCAGATCTGCAAAAGTGAGTGAATGGCTTAATAGGGCTGGTACGAATCACTGCGGAAGTTCTCCAAAGTCAAAAAAAGGATTCTCCAAACTGAAATATCAGAATGTCCTACGTACTGGCCAAACCAGATGGAGATAAGTAGCTCCCACACATCCTTGTACTTCCAAGAGATGCAAGGCTCCAGGCTCTGAAAGGACCAAGCAGAAGCCTACCTGCCTTGGAGAGGCTGGAGCTGGAAAGGGAGAAGGAATTCAGCCTTCTCTAATCTATACCTTCAAAGCTGAGCTTGGAGACTCTCGGGGCCTAATGGCTCTTACTTCGTATCATTATAACAACTGCTTTGGTTCTGTCATTCTTTCACTATTTATCTGTGTTCCTTTATGTTCCAGAGATCAATTATACGCATCACTGCTTTGGATTCCCCTCCAGTTTCATGGGTCAGTCCAATACCCATTCCTACCCACCTCGCACCATAGAAATGGGCTTTGCACATCACTCCATAAGCATACAACTCTCCCTATTTCCTTACCCCTCACTCGGTGTTGGCTGCTAAGCTTGAAAGCATCATTGTTTTAGGTCAACATATCATCTTAACAGAGAAAAAGGAACATAGCAGCCGTGTTCCCTGAGCCAATGAATCCCTAGTGCCCACCAGAGTGTAGACCACAGCATTTGGGACTGTGTTTGTTTCAGCACTGAACAGCCCATGTTTAGTTTAGTACCTGGCATGGATCAGGAGCTCAATAACTATTTGTTGAGAGATTAGAAGTAACTTTTTTTCCCTCAAATTCCACTTTATTCTTTTATTCTCAAGTTATTCTCTATACCAAACAAAGGTGGTTTGTAAATCACTGAAATCCTGGCTTAAGGGAATTACTGAACCTGAAAGACACGGTCAAAATCTCCAAGGTTCCCAAATTCATCCTAATAACCAATCCCCCTCCCGTTCCCTGTCCTTCTCCTGCTCTTCCTCCTCTTCATATCTGGAACCACATCACAGGCAAAATTCTAGGCTCTTGACCTGTATTAGCTAATTTAATCTCTATGAAAAGCATATAAGGTAGTGACTACATTATTCCCATTTGACAGACCAGGAAACAGAGGCCTCCGGGAATTCCCAATCCTGCCCAGGAGTGCACAGCTCAACTGCAAATCCAGGATTTGAATTTCAGCCATCGGACTCCAAAATGCTAGCTCCTAATCACCACACCATACCGCCTCTTGAAAAACAGCTGTTGAGGAGACTAACCGAGGGCCGTGAGGAATTATACCCCAGCCAACCATTCAATAAAACCTTTACTGAGTGCCTGTTATGTGCCAAATGCTGCACACACCCCCCAACAACCATGAACACTGTTTCCATGTCACAGTCCTCATCCCCGCTGCTTTCCCCGTTGCCAACAGTACGCACACAGAATCTGCTAGCCTAGGACATCAGGAAGAAGCTTTTCCTTCTCTTTATCTTTTTAAAATCCCTTACAAGAAAACAGCTATCCCTTCTCTCAGCCTTCTGTGGAACTCTAGCAAGAGCCAGGGGCAAGATGCTGCAGCCTGGGATGGCACAGACGGAGATCTGAATGGAACTAAAGAAATGAAGAAAATGGTGTCTTGAAGTCCCTTGGCAACCTTGCCGGACCCCGCTTCATGGTCAAAAAGGCAAGCCAGAGAGAGAGAGAGAGAGAGGTATATTCTGGCCCCTTCTTCCCACCCTTGGATAGGTCTCCTGGGCTAGCGCCCCCCGCCTCCTTGAACACACCTTCCACCAAAGGCGGGAGGCAGAGGGGCTTGCACCCCAGACAGAACCTCTGGATTAAGGCAGGCTGCGGAGGCGTGCGGCCTCTGTCTGGTCTGACCTTCACGTTGAGCAGAACCCACCCAGGCAGCGCAAAACAATCCTCTTGTCCCCGAGGCTGCTGAATCAGCGCGGACGCTGGGAACAACCCGGAGGGAGATTTCTGACTCCTGAGGTATTTGCTTTATTCAGCTCCGTGAAGGAAATAGCAGCCGTTCAGTGAGGGAATAAAAATGAGGAGTTGGCTGAATAAAGGTGATAAAAATAGATTTTCCAACTCTACGAAGATGAATCATGTTGCCATGGGGATTTGCCAGGCTCTGTTTCAGCTTGGTTTTCAACCCGGCCTCATAAATTTGACGAAGGAAAATTTCCTTCCCCTAGATAACCAGTGCCATGGAGCCGTTAGCATTCAGACAGGTCCGACAGGGATTTTATTAGAGAATTGCCCAGAAATAACCTCCATTCCTTCCCCAGCCTGCAATAATACTGACTTTGAAGGACGAGGTTCCAGGAGGGCTAGATGGGGAGAAGCAGCCCTTGAGCCCAGACTCGCTGCGTCTTTAAACCCCCTCCCCAATTTCCTCGATTCTCTCTCTGCTCATTTTAAGAAATGGAGATTTGTAGAACGCAAAGGGGTCAGTGGAAACAGGAACAAAATGTGAGAGGGGGCTCAGGTGAAACCACACCTCAGACATTGGCAGTCGTGTTCTCCCCATGACACCGTGTGCTGTGGGGGCCCAGAGGACTGCTGTTGGGATAAATCTTTAAGATGTAGCACAGTTGCTTTTTATTCGCAAAATTCTTGAAAATCCTCTTTCTTTTGACCAAACTATATGTCTATGTGTCTTCCATGGCACACCCCAAAAGGAAAAACAAAAACAAACAAACAAAAAAAATAGGCTTTCCTCAGAGGATAGAAAAGACTTCATTAAAAGCAACAGGTAGCACAAATTATTAGGGGACAAGGTAAACTCTAGAGAAAAGGAACTGTGATCATATTTTAGCCACACCGCAAGTGTATAAAAGGAACTTCTTGTTTTTTTTTTTAAATCAAGTGTTAACCTCTAAATAGCTTCTTTCCTTCCCTCATGGACACCCGTAAACACATGTAGGTGATGGGTCTTACTTACCCCTCCGTGTGCTCCTGCTCTGCGTTAAACTTCAGTGTGCCCACACCAGGAGATGGGTAGGGCATCTCTTCGTGGTGCTCAGGACACAGCAGCTGCAACCTTCCCTCACATTCTCTCTCCCCAGCCTGTCCCCAGCACAGCAAACCCAGCTCTGCCCAGGAGCAGGCTGCCGCAGCCTGAAATGCTGATAAAGTGAAAGGGAACTTACTGGAAGAGAGCGTGATTGCCACACCTATTGGGGAGGGAGGCGGAGAATTCTGCTCCCTCTGAGGAAGGGGAACAGAATCCCCAAGAGATGCAGAGGCCCAAATGCAATTCTGCTGGAGAACTTTGTGACAGCTGCTAGTGCACTGTAGGCACCTGATGCCATCGGTCAATGTGGTTGTGGGAAAGGTGCCCAAGCAAGAGGACTTGAGGGATGAGAGTTCAAGTTCTAACTCTGAAACAAAGTAGCTACGTGACTGCCCCCCCCAACCCCAACTCAAGTCATTGCCTTTCTGATTCCCTTTCTGAAATCCTAAAGCCTTCGCAATCATCGTGAGCATAATAAATAATAAGCACAGATACAAGTCTATTGGAAACATACTATGTACCATCCAAACCACATTAGGCATTTTTTTGTCATATTAGGCATTTTATGTACATCGTCTCATTCAATCCCACGGTATGGACAGGAGATTTATCAAACGCACTGTATAAATGAGGAAACTGGTAAACTCACTCCATGAATTCCCCACAAAAATAAAGACTCATCATATCCATTCAGTGCTTTGAATTTAAATGTAGGCATTGAATCTTTGTGCCTGAAGTCGAGATGACATCTGAGGTTGGAATTTCTGCACTGTTGGGTGATTAATGTGTTTACAGTTCTCTGCCGGTATGATTCCGAGATACTAGTATTTATGGTTATGACCGTTCATGCTACTGCAAAACCCATTTCCCACCTGTTGCTTTTTATTAAACCTCCCTAAAGGACATGAAATATTTCTTCGTGCAAGAGTCTAAAAACGGGGATCCTGAAATACGTGAACAGAAACCTTGCGTGTGGATTTACCATTTGGAATTTTCAAATGCTATAAAATACAGTGTCTACAACCAATTCATCATTCATAAAAGCTTATTAGATTGATATGCCAACTGCCACCCCATATTCTGCCAATTATTAGTACCAACACATCAAATGTTCGGCTGACGTTCAATATTTATTAATAACCTCTGTGTTTCTTTCCTAGCTTATCGTCTCCATGCATTATACTCTATTTTACCTTTGACTTCATTCTAGTTTTTAAGGGAACTTTTTATTTCAGTACAGCTTTTGGATTTACAGGAGACTGCAAAGACAGTACAGAGCGTCCCGGCATAGCCTGCAGTCCACCTCTGACACGGCCGTGCGACACGTTTATGACGGCTAATGAACAAACACTGGGATGCGACTCTTCACTAAACACCAGGTTTTTATTTGGATTTCATTAGTTTTTCGTTAATGGACTTTTTCTGTTCCATGATCCGATCCAGGACACCGCATTATTTTTACTTATCCTATCTCCTTAACTTCCTCTAGATTTTTCTCATTTTTTGATGGCCTTGACAGGAGTCATCCCCGGTCAGATATTTTGTACTTCATTCTGGGTTTGTCTGATATTTTTCTCATGGTCAGACAAAGGTGATGGGTTTCAGGGAGGAGGATCACAGAGGGGAAGTACCATTCCCATAAAACCCTATCAGTCATCCTTTTATTTTTTTAAATAAGTGCGGAACATATTTAAGTCCAATAAAAACTTGAAACCAAAGTTAAATAGCAACAATTAATAAATCGACAATTAATTTATCAACAGTGATAAATATAAACCAACTGACTCAGAAACATAATACTTTATATTGGGGAGAGAACGACACAGAGGGAAGCTAATTTTCATACCCACTGAGATGAGGGGAGACCCAAGATTCTAGCAGGAAACCAGCTAATTACAAGAGAGGTGTCTAGCAAGTTCTTTTGAAATGCTTGCCAAGACAAACTTCCTACAAAAACAATCTCAGATTATGGCACATTATAAGAGAAGTACTGGTTGAGTCTAGCACGGTTTGACCCTTTCATACAATGCTTGCAGAGATGAGGTGAAATTTCTCCTGCTGTCAAGCAACAGAACTCCTACAACCCCAGCTTCAGAGTACAAGCTAAAACTTGGTTCAAAAAAACAGAAGTAAAACTTAGGCTGAAATATGTATTTCCTGCTATTATATATATTTTTTCCTCACAGTTCCTAATTGAAGGTCTGTTCCTGAGGGGAAAAGAGTGAGGAACTGATGTCATGTCACAAACTACTGAACGCCGTCCAATAAAAGATAAGGGAGAACAAGTGGTTGCTTTCTTCAAAGAATGGTTTTTTGGTTTTCCCCAACCCCCCAGCCAGGGACAGGAAGGGGAAAAAAAACTTGAAAAAAAGTTTTATAACACTGCTATATATAACTCGCTACCTCGGCACAGACACAAAATAATTATGGAAACAAGCTTGGAAAAACAATTTCTGGTGCATGAAGAGGATTTTAGCTAGCTGGTCTAGGCTTTCGTAACACATATGAGTAATTAAAGTGTTTGGCTGGCTTACTCACTTTTATTGGCTGACGAGTGCAGCTCCCCTGCCCCATTTATTTAATTATTTATTTTTAAAAAAGATTTTATTTATTTGACAGACAGAGATCACAAGTAGGCAGAGAGGCAGACAGAGAAAGAGAGGGAGAAGCAGGCTCCCCACTGAGCAGAGAGCCCAATGCAGGGCTCGATCCCAGGACCCTGAGATAATGACATGAGCCAAAGGCAGAGGCTTTAACCCACTGAGCCACCCAGGTACCCCCCCCATTTATATATTGAAGTCAGAACACCCGTAACCGAGAAATGTGACAACATGTGGCGATAGGGTACTTAAAAAAAGTAATTACCATTAAAGTGGGCCCTAATCCAATATAATCCATGTCCTTCTAAGAAGAGATTAGGGCACAGACATGCGCACGCACACAGCAGACACCAATATAAAGATGGCTGTGGGAAAGCTAAGGGGAGAGGCCTCAGAAGAAACCAACCCTACCCTCATCTTGATCTTAGACTTCCAGCCTTCAGAACTGTGAGAAAGTTCATTTCTGTTACTTGGGCCCCCCAGGCGGGGATCTTCTGTCATGGCGATGCTAGAAAACTAACCCGCCTACCTAGTACTAAGAGGGAAGTCTCAGGGAATATGAGAAGCTAGCAGCTACGAGATTGGTAGATATTGTATTTCAATTAATTGTCAGTTATTTGGAGATCTTCCTAAGCCACGATCTGTCATGATTTTCCTATCTAAGTGCAGTTGCTAATGGCTCCTCCTGTGGTCTCGAGCTAATTTCAACACCTCTCCTTCCTCCTCACTATTTCTGCCAACATAGCTCACACACTCCAAAGATAAGACTATAATTTGGGAGGGAAAATCTTCAAAGCTTGTGGTTTTAGAAAAAGAAATAACTTGTCTCACATAAACTTAAGCATAAGGATTTAACTTCAAAATAATCCATTCATTAATCTCATCCAATTTTTTTTATAACTTTTTCCTTGAGTTCCAAACCAACATTTCCAGTAGTCTGCCAGACATCTGCACATGAATGAAGACCTCTTAGATAGAGCCAACGCAAAATGTCCAAAAGAGAATTGATCTTTTCTCTTGGAACCTACTTTTCATCCCCAGCTCCCATGATTCCTATTAATGGCATAGTAATCCTCTAGGTTGTTTGAGTCCAAAATGTAGATGTCATTTTCCTCAGATTATTTATCCGAATTTATCAGTTCTACAATTTACATTTTTTTTTTAATAACCTCTGAGATAAACACGCATCTTTCCATTGCTGGTGTCTTACTGCCGTGCCATAAATTAATTGGCAGCTTTTTTCAATTAGTCATATTTCACAAAACGGTGTGTCCTGTAATTGATGACAAATTATACTCAGGGAAAAACATAGAAACATAAATTCTATCTCCCCACCTCCACTCCCCCTGCTTCTACCAAGATTTAGGAGCTTGTCATCTCTTACTTGGACTACTTGTGTCCTAATTGACTTTTGCTGCTGGTCTCTTTCCACAGTCTGCTTTTCACACAGTTGTCTGGGACATGGGATTCCTTTGTTTTCAATGGCTCTTACTCATAGAAAACATGTCCAAACACCTCCAGGTGGCATGTCTGGTCTCAGCTTACTGTCCCCTGTCCACTTTCCGCAGCACTGATTTCTCTCAGGGGTCCTAAGACCCCAGCTGCGGCCACATGCAAATACTAGCCCTTCCAGACAAGACCCGGGCTCTTGTGGCTTCAGTCCATTCTCCTTCCATCCCCGGAAGCTAGAATGTGCTTCTCCCAACTCTTTACTCTTCACTATTAGTAGATACCCAGTTCAGACAGATCCCACAACTTCCCAAGTTCTTAATCTCAAATAGATATTTTTTCTTGTCCCTCCCTGCATATTCTATTTCATTAACATTTCAAGTTCTACCTTTATTAGACCATATGTGTATATTTGTCTCTCAGAACGTGACCTCCTGAAAGGCAGGAATTATGTCTTGAGTCACAAGTAGATTTTCAGTTGGGAAGCAAGAGAGAACATGTCATCTCTCTTTAGTGTATCTGGGCAGAGGGAACCTGGAAGACAGCTGAAGTGTCATGCAAGAGAGGTGGTCCAAGGAAAACTGTGTTATCTTTAAAGTCCTATAAGAGATGCATTTTCAGGAAAATAAGCAATCTTTGGCCTGATTTCTAAATAGATTAACATAACCATTTCATTTCACTCACTGTGGCAGGCAGCTTCTGAATAGCTCCCAGGAACCCTTCCTCCTGGTCACCCTGCAGGTCCTTGTGTGATCTGCCCTGGAGGGTGGGCTGACTAGGGGCTCGCTTTTATCTTATTTTTGTGACTTGCTTTTAATTAAGAAAATATGGCAGAGGGGATGAAACGTTATTTTTAAGATAAGGTTAAAAAGGACTGTAACTTCCATCTTCTTTGTTCTCTCTCTCTCTTTCGGTTCTTTTTGCTGGCTCACTCTGGTGAAACGAGCTGCCACATTATAAGATGTTTTATGTGAACAGGCCCACGTGGCAAGGGAGAGAAGACGGTTTTGGCCAACATCCTGCAAGGAACTGAATCCTGCCAATACCTGCGTGAGTTTAGAAGCAGATCCTTCCTTTGTCAAGTCCTGAAATGACATCGGCCAGCTCCTTGATTGTCGCCTTCTGAGAGACGCTGAACCAGGGACCCAGCTAACCCATGCCCAGAGTCTTGACCCACAGGAAGTATGAGACAATCAACGTTGTTTTAAGTCACTAAGTCTTGGGGTAATCTGTTACACAGTAATGGATAATTATACAGTCACTGAACAAAAAAATCAGAAGGTAGATAATCACAGGATGAATGGGAAGAAGAAAGAAAGAAAGGACGAAAGAAAGAAAGGAAGAAAGAAAGAACAAACGAACAACCCTCCATTCAGTCTTCCCAAGTGCTCCAAACAAATGTACAAGGGAGCCAACTTATTGGTCTGATCCAATCACATAAGTAGGCATCAGAATTCTTTCATTCTGTCCAACTCACTGGAGAATGGCTGTCATCAATGGTCACACTTTCACCTAGTATTCACTATGCGGCCAAGTCTTTTGGTTTAGTTTGCCAATTACCTGTAGTCCTGGTTCCCAAGAGCAATATATTCAATGGGAAATAAACCTAGAATGTCACCTTAGCTCAGGAAAAGCCTTAAATACCTTTCTGAGGTATTTGGATTGTACTCCATATGCAGTGGGCAGCCAGAGAAAGTTATTCGAGAAGATAATGGACATGAGACCATCGGTACTCTTAGAAGCTACCGGTGAAAGCTGTTAGAACTAGCAGCACACAAGCCATACTGACTTGGGGGGCATCAAATGAACTAAGCACCGCCTAGGTTCACATTCTACCATTTGACTGAAGAAAGGATTGAGCGCCAAAGACTTTGCATGTTTTGTTGTTGTTTTTTCCTGCAGTCTTTGCTCAGTTGTGTCCAAACCTACTAAAATGCTAACCACCATCCCTACCTCTGCCCGGCCTTGGCACCATACTCAAAAGGAGCGAATTGAGCATTCCTTCTGTGTGTGGTATGAGAACACGACCGAGGTTTCTCTCACCGTGCCAGGGATGAGGATAAAGGAAAGTTTGTCATTAAACTCAATTTTGGCTGAGATTCTTCACGAGGTCTATTCATTTCTCTCTGTGAAAATACCTCCTGCACACAGAACATCTCTCAGCTGCCAGTTTTCTCTTGTCCCTCAAAGACGAGCAAGACCACCTCCGGAGACCCCTCATCATGACCATGCCACTACTGCAAAGACCAGAGGAAGGCGGGAAAACACACTGAGAGGGAGGATTCCAAGTCTCTCCCCCTCCCCTGGCCGTGAAGGAGAATTCTGTGTCGCCTACCTCCCAAGTCTTTGTTATCCAGAATCAGAACCATGTGTGAGGGGGGAATTGAAAGGAGCTGAGTGTAGCTGATTGCTTTGCACTAGAAAAGGCTGAGGGTGAGCAGAGACAGAGAAAAGGATCAGAAGCAAGACAGATGAGACCTAGTCCAGTGTGAGTCTGCACGATTTTAGGAAGTTGGAGGTGGGGAGAGATTTGAAGTGAGCTGGCAAGAGTAAGATTTGTTAGTGTGTATGTGTATGTGTCGAGAGAGAAACTCTAACAGAAAGAGAGGAGGGCATTTTAGAAAGTTCTGCTGCACGTTATAAACGGAACCACTCATAACATTCTTTTGAAAGACTTCAGTAAAGATTTCTAATCTATTATTTTATCATTTGCTGAATGGGTGCCCCGTGGACTATGGGGCTTGAGGTGTGGCCGCATGGATACTGATTTTAAATTTTACCCATTAAAAACAGGCCACCACCTCAATTTGGCAAAGTTAATAAACCTTAAGTGAGATGGATGAGAGGTTGTCTTCTCAAAACATATGAGACCTCCTTAGAGGTTGACACTTCTGGAAATAGATATTCAAGAGTGTTGAGGTCCAGTGACATAGTAAAAGGCCTAAAGGACATAGCGTAACATAGTAGAAAGGGCACAGTCTCTAGAATTGGGCAAACCAGGGCCCAAATCTCAATTCTGCCTCTTGTTTACTGGAAAGCTGGTAACTTACGCCTTTGCACCTTTGTTTCCTGAGATATGTAAGGAGAGAGCAATAACTACATCGCAGGGTAATTGTAAAGATTAAGGATAATCCAGCACTGTACCTGGTTCATGCTAGGCATTTACTCTATGATGTTTATTATTATGGTCATTTACACCTCTGGCGCCCCTCTTTGCATGCTCTGCCTCCCTCCTGGCCTCAAACCGTAACTTCAACTGGAAGAGAAACAGAGGCTGAGAAGAGAACTTGGACTGGCTTCTTCTGAGGACACCTAAAAGCCAGCCTCTTGAAGGGAAGGGAAATGCTCGAAAAATTCTAAAGGCAGTTGTAGAATAAAAACCTAAAACATCGGACATTGCTGGAGATGAGCTAAGGCACACAGGAGCTAACCTCCAGGTAGGATTTGCAGAAAACCAGTCCTTGGCAGGCAGATACCCAAAACACCTGGGCCTCACATCTATGGTGTTGTCATCTTCCTAAAATGATGATGTTTGTGTAAGGGCTTTTCACAACTGCTACTCAGTTTTCAACAGCTTCGTATGTTTACATTTTGTCCAGAACAATATTTTTAAGCTTCTCATAATATGGAAATCTCTACAGCCTTTTCATCTCTTCCCCTGCTCTGACCTCCCTCAGATGATGAAACACCAACCCGTCTGCTATCAGTTTCATAAAATAAAGCAGATACCCTTTGAAAGCTTCCTAAAGTCCACAGAGTTTATGGAAACTTACATTTTTTAATCCATTTCAGGAAGCTCAGCTCAGTATATTTGCAATCTTATCTTTGGATTAAGGAAAAATACATCCTTTTTCTAAAAAATAAGTTTTTGAGTGGGTTAGGCTAACTAAATGGTAGGATAATTCTACTAGTTCCATTTCTGCTAAACCTTACTGAACTTCAGCTAGAGTCAGATCTCTAGCATTCATGAGGCAAAGAGTTGTTCCAAGAAGTAAAGCCTTTCACAGAGCTTGGGAAGATATTTAGAAGGTAGTGGCAAAAGATGGCAGGGGTAGGAGAGAGATGAACTAAAAAAGCAAGTCTTTGTTTTCCCTTCTTTCCCACAAGAGGGGAAATAATCTGTCATTTACGTGTATCCCATTTTCAACTGGAAGCATTTATGAGTAAGACAACCAAGGAGGAGGGTGACCTGGGCTCTGGACCCATCTCGGCATTTACTCTTTGTGTGATCTTGGGCAGAGTTCCCCTTTATAGACCCACATGTCCTCATCTGTAACCCAAATATCTCTAAGATGCCCCTCCAGCTGTAAAATTCTGCTTTTTTTAAAAAAAAGATTTTTATTTATTTGACAGACAGATCACAAGTAGGCAGAGAGGCAGGCAGAGAGAGAGAAAGGAGGAAGCAGGCTCCCCACTGAGCACAGAGCCCGATGCGGGGCTCGATCCCAGGACCCTGGGATCATGACCTGAGCCGAAGGCAGAGGCTTTAAACCCACTGAGCCACCCAGGTGCCCCTGTAAAATTCCCTTTTTCACAAATCGCTTTCATCCTCATGGATTCACAGACAAGATCAGGCAAATATTTCATGATAGCTCTACAAAGGTTCAGTGCCCGAGGACAGAATCCCCAAATATCATCTCTTTCCCGTTATACTTCATACATGCGCACGTGCGTGCATGTGCACACACACACACACACACACACAATGGCTGTTACAATTAAAATCTGTGCAAGAGAAAGCTTCATCCCTAAGTTCCTATTGTTAGCAAGGATTTCATACATTTGTGTCTCTTCCACATAGTTTGTTTCTGGGATGAAAGAGAATTTCGCACAATCTCTAATGACCATTAAATTACATTTGGGGATGTGGCTTGATTGTGCAATCCTGACACACTGGCAGATTAAAGGGCAGCATTTTTCAACGTCCTTGGTATGCCAAGGCCTAATTTGAGGTCTTTGTCTCTGGCAACAGCTCAGTGTATCACCAACACCTAAAAAAGAATGCGAGCATCTGCAGGCGGTCACCACGCGGCTGCATATGTCAGCAATCGTTACAGAAGAAACCCAGACCCGGATCCAGGGTCTTTGCATCCTTGCCAGGAAATCATTTTCAACTACTTTGTTTTAACACCTTCACCCCTGAATTCTTTGTAACCACAGCTCAACTCAGGGGCTGAACTACACCTATTCATGCTTTTGTAAATCTACACGTGTTTATAATTTGGGGTTGCTCTGTGAAAACACACTTTTCTATTTATCTTCAAGTCAAGCAGCTGGGCCATCTTAATGATTCTTCTCAACACCAGGCCATTAAGACACACAGGCATGGGTTCTAGGCATGAAAACCCTCCTGGCCACGCTTCTTAGGTCTCCGTGGCCCCTGCTACTGAGGACTTCTTGATCACTAGATGGTCAAGGACCTGTCAACCCCCTGACAAGAGTTCAAACCAGACTAGAGGTCTGTGGGTAGCACCTGAGGGGCTCTGTCTGCTCTTTCCTGACTGTCACAAATAAAAGAGGAAGAAAATGTCATGTGAAGAATGTGCTCACAAAAAAGACTGCATCTCAGGGGCACCTGGGTGGCTCAGTGGGTTAAGCCTCTGCCTTCGGCTCGGGTCATAATGTCAGGGATCTGGGATCGAGCCCCGCATGAGGCACCCTGAGCCTGCTTCCCTCTCTCTCTTTCTCTCTCTCTCTCTGCCTACTTGTGATCCCTCTCTGTCAAATAAATAAATAAATAAATAAGACTGCATCTCTGCTGACCCAAGATAGTCAAATCTACTGCTTACTCAAGGTCGCCCACCCCAGCCCCTCAAGAAAAGAGAAGTAATGTCTTTTAATCTCCAACTCTTTATATTGCAAATTTTTAAGCCTACAGAAAAGTTGCAAGAACAGTATCATGCAAACTGTAGACCCTTTCTCTAGAACCAACATTTTGCCACATTTTCCTCCCTCTCTTCCTTCCTTTCGGTTTCTCTCTCTCACTCTCTCCAGTGTTTGTGTATATAAAATTATACACTGCAGACACAGACTTCTATTTGCTGAACAGTCTTTGACAATATAGTTTTCAGATGCAGGAAGTTCAAGACTGAGAAAATACTATTATCTAATATTCGATCTACGTCAAATTCCTCCAGTTGTCCCAAAAATATCTTTCACAGGTGCTCCTTCTCAATCAAGGATCACATGTCTTTTGGCATATCGCCTTAGTCACCTTTCATCTGTAACCATATTTCTAGCCTTTTGGGGAGGGAAGGTGTCTCCATGGTATGTCCTCTCATACTGGACTTTTCTGATCATTCCCTCAGAGTTGGATTCAGGCCAAATATTTTGGCGGACATTCTATCAAGGTGATGCTGTGACTTCTTAGTGCATCAGCAGGACACCTTTCGTTGTTTGTACCCACCATACATATTGGTAACTTTGATCATGGCCAATTAACTGTTTAAAGCTACAATGTCTTAACATGAATATTAAACCATTTTTATACCTTCTATTTCAAGTTGTTAACAACAGTTTTTCAAAATCTTACTCCCCAAAGCATATTTCAAAAGAGTTGTCTTTTATCTCTCTAATATATTCCATTTTTCCTAAACTAAGAAATGCTGTTATTCTATGATAAAAGGTCATATGCACCATAAACATTAAAGGCTTCCCAAAGGAAGTGGTTTTTCACTGGGTCTTGATAAATAAATGGGATTGTGTTGAGAATCCAAGGGGAAAGCATTATATTCACATGAAGTATCATGAGCAAAGGCATTGTACATGAGAGTAAATGTCTGAGGAACTGTGGGTTGACTGTAATAATCCAGGCAAGAGAGGAGGCCTACTCTAGGCCTTGTCCAGGGGTCAAGGAGATGCAGACAAGCAGACAGATGGGGGAAAGCTGCCAGATTCTCTAAGAACTGAACTTGGGCAACTATAGGTCTGTGATGCCTTTATTGGCACTGGGAAATCAGTGGGTGGGAGTGGTCATTTAAGTCTAATTTGAATATGTTACATTGTGGTGCCGGTAGGACATTGAGATGGAGCTGTCCGGTAAACAGAACAAGAGGTCCAGAGTTCAGGAGAAAAAAATCTGGTGAGCAATGATGATTTAGGTCAGTGCTATGAAAAGTGGGAATCATGGAGACAGATAAGAACATGCATGCAGAAAGAAATCAGACAACAGATCTGTTGTTTTCTTCAGAAAGAACCTAGAAGAACATTAACAGAATGGGGGGATGGAGGAGAGAAGGGTGGCAGTTTTGTTTCTTGCCAGAAACCCAACTACTGTACGAGTTTTTGGCAATGGTGTTTTGAAGGTAATTGTAGGGAAGGAAACACATCTGACCAGATTTGTAGTATCAGGAATCATTAATGAATGGGTAGCAATAAATTACATTTAGATAAGTATTTTCAGAAGGACTAAGGATAACTCTGTTGTGTGTGTTTCCAACACCATCATGCAATTAACTCAGTTCTGATACTCTGTACCTGGAGATTGTGTCAGATCCCACAGATTAAGGGCTCAGTCCCGTGAGACTTGCTCCCCTCCCCACTTCACGTAACAATCCCAAAGCCAAGTTGTCTCCTGTGTTTCTGACCAATGGGCTATAAATCTGAGGTTCCCATGACCCCCTCCTTGGGCTTGGTTAATTTGCTAGAGTGGCTCACAGAACTCAGAAAAACATGGACTAATATTTACCAGTTTACTATAAAGGATATTATAAAGGATACAGATGAATAGCCACATGGAAAAGTACGTAATAGGGCAAGACATGTGGGAAGGGGCAGAGAACTTCCACACTTTCTGGGCCTGCCACTCTCCCCAAATTTCCCTGGGTTCACCAACCAGGAAGCTCTCCAGACCCCACCCTTTTGGGTTTTTATGGAGGCTCCATTGGCCACTGGCATCTGAACTCAACTTCCAGCCCTTTCCCTTCACTGAGGTTTGGGGGTGGGGCTGAAAGTTCCAACCCTCCAATCACCTGGTAGGGTTCCCCTGGCAACCATCCTCCACCCCCCACCTTGGGGCTTTCCAGAAGTCACCTACCTCATTAACATAAAGTCAGGTGTGGTTGAAAGGGGCTTGTTGTGAATAACAAGACACTCCTTCAAACTTTACAGGACTAGCGCTATTTCAAGAACCAATGACAAAAGACCAAACATTACTACAAAGATGTCCCCGTGGCTCTTACTGCTTAGGAAATTCCAAGGGTTTTAGGAGTTCTGTGCTAGACATGGACAAAGACTAAATATATTTCTTATTACAAACGACCACAATAACAAACTGGTAAAAAAGATAGAAGTGATAAAGAATGAAGATCAGTGAGGAAGTGTTATTCGGAAAAGGGCAAGAAAGAGGAAAAATGATGGCAAAGACAAAGCAGAAAGGAAACTCAAATGGAAAGGAGAAGAGGAGAAATAAAAGTCAAGGACAGCAGTGGGAGGAAAGCAACCAGGGCCCCTTGTTTTCTTGAATCAAACTCCTGCCTGCTCTAAAATGGAGGCAATATGTGAAGAGTAACATTTGATCCATGATAAGAAATGCTATAAAGATCAACGCACATGTTCTAAACCTGTAATTTTGCTAGAATTATTCATGATTCACATTTGAATTAAAGTTTCAAAACCCTTTTCTCCTTTTCTGGTCTCTGGGCTATTGCTTTGGTTTCTATGGATTTTACTGAGACCTCCGTTGATTTCATGCTGTGCATTTTATTCCTATAACATAAAATCCCAGAGTTCCAAGGTCAGGAGATGCCACAGGCTTGAGGCCAAACAGATATTTGTCAGCAGTATTAAGACTGTGACCTTAACATTTGGAAGAAATGGACTTCATAAAAATTCTAAAATAATATATACACACATTACTATATGTAATACATAATACAGATATAGAGATTATTTATTTTATAAAATATTCAAATCCATTCCTTCCAGATTTATCTACTGTCTATCCATCTGTTAACTTACCTGGCTACATGATTCCAACAAACAACATTAGAAAGATTTTTTAAAGAGTAATTACCAGCTTACCTACTGACCAGTATGGGAAATAAAACACATTCACAGAAATATCAATTCTTATGATTAAAAAAAAAATCTACTGCATTCAACTTGCTGAAACCACAAACCTTATTACCAAAACGCTTATGGTTCACAAACACAATCTCTTTTTGCAGGGGGAGGGAGGTACCTCTAATTTTAATTAGTCATCCTGATTAGGCTAAGAAACTTTCTGACAACCCTCAGTAAGGTCTGTGTAGGAGCCTGCCTAAATTCTTGACATTTTTCTAATTGTTTTCTGCCAAACCACATGCAGAGAAGAGGGTCGCACTGGAAACAGTCAGTGAGTCCTTACTGGGCCACATACATCCTTAGCATTTTGTGCACACGTGTATGTGTGCACGGTCCTTCCGGAACTAAGCTATGTTTGTCTTCTTGATCTTCCACTTTCCCTCTTTTCACCTAAAAGGCAACATCAACTACATAACTAACATGAGTCGCCAGGAATTATATATCAATGCATTAAAAACTTCAGCTTCTGACCACGTGTGACCCCACGAGTTTTGTCTGTCTAAACGGATAGATTCAGGAGGGCAAGGGCTTTTCTGAGACAAGTCTCCCTATGACATAAGGATCACCTTAGCACCCATTATGTCTTTAGAAGAGATTTGGTCTCCAAATGTGGTATTTAAACACAAGTAGATTTTAAGGCCAAAACCAGCAATTTATGATGGAAGTCCTGCTTGTAAATCATGAAATTCTCCTTCTCTACCTCCCCTCCCCTACCTTCCAGGGGAATGCAGTAAAAAACGAAATGAGAAAACCATAATTACAATCACATTCCTCCCCTTGGGGTCAACCTAATTATCAGCCTCTCACCCCAAAACAAATTCACCTCTTTAAGAATGATGAGGACCGTCCTTATCATTCATGGGAAGGATACAAACAAAGATTAAAATGCCATTTAGGCATAACTGCGATCTTTCATTTTTAAGTGACCTCTCAGTTTAATGGATTCAATGTATCCTCATTCAAGTGTAACATATATTGCAGGGGAGAACTGTAATAAATGGCACTGTCATGACCCTTAGGTTAGAGCTAAGGAATATTGGAAAATAAATCTTAATTCTGGATACTCACCAATCCCGCAATGGGGGTAGGCAATCTATTGATCTTTTTAACAAGTCCTGGCTTTATAGCATTCAGCAACCTGTCATGAAAAAGGCAGAATGTCAAGTGAGGCATAAAGCAAGACGGATCACACAAATCTCACCTTTATCCGGGGCTACGGCTAAATTGCCGAATAGGAAAAGCATTGAATTTAAAGCACGTAGTAAATCGCAGTACTCAATGAGCCTTCATGCATACAAGTGGGGAGCTTTGCCAACATCAAGTTTGTCCATAGCAGGTGAAGTTTTAGAACTGAGGAATGCTGGGAGAGAAGGGATGCAGACGGGAAGGTGCGCCAAGGGAAAGGACACGGATATGAACGGGATGGAGGTCAGGAGGGAACTGTCTAGGACTGGAGCCAGTGATTATTACCACAGACAAGGCCTGCTCCCAATTCTCCTGGCCAAGGCAGGGGTCTCTCCAGGAATGCATTAAGTTCAGAGACCAACATCTGTCTTTGCAAATAATTTGCCAAGACTAATTCCACCTCCAGACCCCTTTTGCTCATTGAGAGTGCCTTGTTAAATGTGGGCGATCTTCACTTAAGAAAGGGAAGAGAATGCTTAGTGAGAAGTTAACCAATCATGGCTTAAAGACTCTAAATAAGGCTTACCACAATTCCCTGGGTACAGAAGATATGTGAGCAAAACATCTTGGGGGTCAAGGTTGAAATCACGTAAAAATGGTAATATAAGCAAAGGAATGTAAAAAAAAAAAAAAAAAAAAAAAAACCAACTCTAACTCCCTGTCGTCAGGAAATAGTTCAGAGCGAAAAGAAACAAGGAAGGCAATCTGGAAAAGGAAAATAGGGCTGGCATCAGGGTGATGTGGTGGAATGTTGCATTTGTGAACTAGGTTATTCAGAAAGGAATAATGGAAGGCAGGGAGCTGCAGAAGGGAAGCGTTTATTCCCACATTCAGGAATTAGAGAGGGGAGGCCATCGGGTAACTTATCTCAGGATTGCAGTGCAAAGAGAAAACTAAGGGAGGCATTTATCACAACTCGGGGTCCAGCAAACTAGGAACCATGGGCCAAATATGGCCCAGTGCCTGTTTTTGTAAATAAAGCTTTACTGGAGGCCAGCCATAGCCATTCATTTATGTATTATCACTGCTGCTTCTGTGACAGCAGAGTTGAGTTACTATGACAGAGAACATATGGCCCACAACGCATACAATTTTTACTATTTGGCTCTTTACAGAGTAAGTTTGCCAACTTCTGTTGTAATTCACGGAGTCCAGAATGATAGAAAATTCGGAAGAACCTATGCTTGATAGATCTCTACAAATCAGTAACAAAAGAGTCATTGAAACAGGTTGGCAATTAGTCTTGAATTCAGCTTCTGTTTGACTTTGACACACTGTATTCATGAACTGAGAACCATCGGCCCACTGCTCATGACAGCTGGGATCCTGGTTTCACAGCAAGGATCAGTCCGTCGGTTTGGGTAACTTTCACTGCAATTTCAGCACGCTCCCACCAACAGGCACTGCTCAGAGGAGACACGTGCTTTTCGCCCAGTGACAGCCAAGATGGCACTCTTCTCATGAGCCCGCTTAGTTTTAAGTAGGAACCTAATCTTTTTTAAAAAGTGCTTCTTTATGACTTATTTTGGAATTACTGGTTTTTCAAGTCGGAAGACAGCTTGTTCTCTCCTCATTTTACAGCTTAGAAAATTGAAGCCTGATGATGATAAATGAGTAACTTCTCCAGAGCTGATGAGTGGCATAATCAGGCCCAGAATCCAAGTTTCCTGGATCAGCACATTCTCGTGTGCAGTGTTAGTTAATGTTCCGTATCTCATGCTTTCAAATAAGCAGATAGATATGATGTCTCCAAAGTGAAGTTTTTAAATATATAAACACCTGGGATATGTTACTTTTTTCACTAGTTCTTAACAGTGTCATGTTTAACTGTATTTTAAAATAGTATCAGTGCACAGTATTGGTAATTCAAAAGGATTCAAAAGACCTAAGTCTCACCGTAACCCCAGTCCCCCAGGGTCCCAGACTATTCCCTGAAGGTGACCTTAAAGACCTTTCAAAGAAAATATATAGAGATACATACAATTTTTTTTTTAAAGGACAGATGTAGCATAAGTAAGCACTGTCCTCCACCTTGTTTTACCACTTACCAATAGTACTTGGAGGGACAACAATGTGCCTTGGAGCATATGCCTTATGGATACATGTGGACCTACATCCTTTTTCACCACTGTGGACCGCAGACTGGATGTGGAGCTGGCCGGGGACTGAGAGCATTGGCTCTGGAGTCCAACTGACCGAATCCAAAGCCCAGCTCTGCCATTCCCTGGGGCTATTACTTAGGGCAAGTCCCTTAACTTCAGCCTTGACTGTAATATAGAAATACAATAGTACCAATTGCACAGGGGGTCACTGAGTCTTAAATGGGACAAAATACGTAAGGAGTTAGCACAGAGCCTGGTGCATAGTAAGGTCTCTATCAATGCTTCTCTACATTTGTCTGTAAGCATTTATTTTATACTCATTCAATTCATTGCATTTTAGATCAACTACTTACTCTAATACTTTTCAATATTCTAATGAAATAAAATAACCACTGCTACCAGATCCCCCAAGCTTTGTTGCTAATTAGCCAAAGCAGAAAGAATAACAAATACCCTATTAAAGAATTTATAAACTGAAAATCCTCCTTTAAAAGGCATCTTTGGGGGCACCTGGGTGGCTCAGTGGGTTCAAGCTTCTGCCTTTGACTCAGGTCATGATCCCAGGGTCCTGGGATCAAGCCCTGCGTCTGGCTCCTTGCTCAGCAGGGAGCCTGCTTCCCTTCCTCTCTCTGCCTGCCTCTCTGCCTACTTGTGATCTCTATCTGTCAAATAAATAAGCAAAATCTCTAAAAGGCACCTTTGTATTAATAGGTTTAGTAGCAATGCACCATCAACTCCTCTTTTATTCAGGTTCAGATTTTTTTAATAGACTTTATTATAGCTGTCCTTTCCCGAATTATATGGCAGAAATCTTTCTTGTCACACGATGTTCTTCAAAAACAACTACGAGATGCTGGACCTTAACCACAAAAGAGCCACAAAAAAAAAAAAAAAAAAAAAAAAAAAGAAAAAATGTTTAACCACAAATTAAAAAATAAAAAGCCAAAGTGCTCTTAAATAATTGGAATGCTTTCAAGATCAAGGCAGCTGTGTTTTTGGGGTGGGTTTTTGGGTTTTTTTTTTTTTTGTATAAACATTGCTCTAGTCCCGTACGCAGTTTACAGTACACAACAATAAAAGATTACACCGAATTGACATTGCGGGAGTGCCCAACACCTGCCTGTCTTGTATTTTGCATTAAACTGAGGACATTTCTTGCACACATTAGGATACAGATGAGAAGTTCAAAAAATACAGCGATGGGTAACAGTCAAGGATATTCACCTGCAATTTTACTAACAACCCCTATCGCCTACCTATGTAAATTAAATATAAATATTTTCAATAAATAGTTCTTGATGACAGGCTTTAAAGCAATGATTATGGGGTGCCCGGGTGGCTCAGTGGGTTAAAGCCTCTGCCTTCAGCTCAGGTCATTATCTCAGGGTCCTGGAATCGAGCCCTACATGGGATTCTCTGCTCAGCAGGGAGCCTGCTTCCTCCTCTCTCTCTGCCTGCCTCTCTGCCTGCTTGTGATCTCGGTCTGTCAAATAAATAAATAAAATCTTAGAAAAAAAAAAAAGCAATGATTATATTTTATATTCACGAACCCTTTGAGATCCACTGTCTCCAACTATCCTGTCCTGTAGAGACAGGTCATGTATTCATTCCACCATTTTTGTAGAAGAAAAGACAGCCCCAGACAGATGGGAAGACCTCCCTCAGAGACATGCACAGCTGGTTCGCACCACAGCCAAGACAGCCTTCATGTCTTAGGCCAGTCATTTTATATGGAAACTTTGTGCTTTAGAAAGTCCTGCTTCAGTATGTGCCATCAAAGTACAACTCGACACTCACACATACACAAAGAACAAACCTTTAACACTTAATGAAGAGGAAGGTGTAGTGAATTTGGAATAAGTAATCTAGGTTTTAAGAGCTAAACTCTACACTCATTAGCCACAGGCCACTAGAAGTCCCTTGAGCAGAGTGTCAGTTTTCCCTTAATGGGGATTTTGAAAACCTCACCTTCCATCCAGGATTGTGGTGAAGAGCCAATGGGACAATGTGCATTGCAAGCGTTTGGTAAATGGAAATTTATACACTCATACCCATGTGGTCTACTACGTGCACCCTTTTTTGCTAAGTAAGTTCAGGTCATTTTATTTTTATTTTTAAATTTTTTTAAAGATTTTATTTATTTATCTGACAGAAATTACAAGTAGGCAGAGAGGCAGGCGGTGGCGGGTGGGGTGGGGGGAGAAGCAGGCTCTGCTGAGCAGAGAGCCCAATGCGGGGCTCCATCCCAGGACCCACCCTGGGATCATGACCTGAGCCGAAGGCAGAGACTTTAACCCACTGAGCCACCCAGGCGCCCCAGTTCAGGTCATTTTAGTTTCAAGTTTTCCATTAGCCAGCTGGCGAAGACTAAGGTTAAGTTTTCCTTATTTTCTTTTTCTGGCCACCTTGGACAAAAATCTCACATTAATGAATCAAGTCAGCAAATGTGTATAGCTTGCCTAATCTACGTGTGATAAGAAATGACTAGAAACAGGAAGACAAGTCATGATCTGGGATAATCCTCAATTAGGAAAAAGTTAATGACATTAAAGGCAAGCACAAATAATGTGTTTCTTATACGGCAGAAATTAAATGGTGTCTACTAAACTCATACTCTAAATCTGAAACACACCGTGACCTGTATCAAGGAAGGCTATTCCATATGTTCCTTCACACACTCAACAAATATTTATGGAGCATGATGTTCTGGCCTGAAGCTGGGTACAGGGACACAAAGGAAGACACAATAGACCCCAGGTTGCTCCCTCATGGCGCATGCTCACTAACAGATTTAAAACCCACAGGAAGACACGAACTGTGCACATCTGTGGTTCATTGTCACACCACGTAGTGCACGGGCCATCCTGAGTTTCTGAGAAGTTGAATTAAAGACACGCTCGGCACGAATTCTATTGAATACAGTTCTTAAAAGATTAAAGATTTGATTCCTTAAATAAACAATTGTTGAGACAGCTAGGAAATGAGACTCGTGTTCTGATTAGACCACAGGCTGCATTCATGAACTCTGTTAATACCTAATATCGTTGGGAACCTCTCAACCATTGTTTAACGGTCATAAAACAGAAATGAAGAAATCTGTCTCTATCTGCGACTAAAAAGAAAAATCTCAAATCTCTATTCTGGGATGGAGAGTTTCTGGTTCATTCTGATTCTTCCAGCTGCTAAGATAATAGTTCTGCAAGGGTCCCAACACCGAGAATACAGATACAAAGGTCACATTACAAGACCATCCAGACATCAGGAACGAAACCAATGAGAAGTCTGCCATTGAACTGTGACATAAATATTAAAGGCAAAATTTTAAAAGGATTGTGAAATTCAGCTTACTCTACAAGTCGTTCAATTCATGAATTCAAGTCTCATAATGATCCTAGGGTTTAGGGGAGACCAGAGGAGATATCTAGACCTTGCGTACAGGGTTGGGAAGTTCATATTTAATCTCATGGGAAATCACTTTATTCCTTACAAGAGATTACCTCACTGTCTCATTACCTTGGTTTGTACAGCTGCGATAGGCAGCTATGATCACAAAATTACCTACTCTGTGTCCCTTCTAATTTGGTTCCATAGTGTTTTTCTATGTGGTTTCCTTGATCACTTTCTGGGTTTTTTTGACCATGTACCCTGAATGAAGGTATATGCACTTTCATTTAATCTAACATGGCAACTGTTTTTGAACCGAAGCATGAGATCAATTTAACCCTGATCATAAATCTGTTACAGATGTCATTTTTAAAGATTTCTTTTTAGAGTTGCCTCAGAAAAAGGACGAACATTTATAAGCCCTCTGGGGTCAAGAAAAATGGACTAAAATGTAGGGGAAAGTGAAACCTGAACCAAACAAGAATTTATATGAACGAAACAGTGATGGAATGAAAATTGCCATCATTAACATCCACCAAATCTTTGAGGGTTGCTGCTATGCATTATATAGAATGGGGATTATCCAGAACGTTTATGCCACCTGCCTTGAACATACTCAAAGAAGAGATCAAAAGAGCTTTACAAGGCCTTTGTCTTGGAATTCCAAGAAGTTGGGACTGACTATGAATTATTCTAATACAGCTCCTGTGACAGAGATCACCGACCAAATTCATCTCCTCTCCCTCCTAAGCACACATTTCTACCCGGGCTACATTTTCCACCCTCTTTGCAATTTTCTGTAGCCCTATAACAGAGTTCTGGCCAATGGGGTGTAGGCAGAATAGTATATTATCACACCCAGGCCTGACCCTAAAACTTCTCCCAAGTAACTCTCTCTTTTCCCTCTTCTTCCCCATTTATGGGTTAGATGTTCACATGAAGAAACACCAGAGAGAGAAGACATGTGTTAAGGATAGAGTCTCTATCATCTCAGATCCTTGAACCACTGCCTGAAGAAAAGTCACCTCCACTCTTCCCTGCTGTCAAAACTGAGCTACACAAGAGTGAGAAGTACATTTCCATTGTACTACATCACTGAGATTAAGGCACCCAGCATTACCTTAACTATCACAGACCTCCAGAAGATCTTCCTCCAGTAAAGTGGGACCCCACTTTGCCCAAACTGCACCCAAGAAAATCCTGTCCTAAAATGCAAAATCACACACCTGGACACACCCTTTCCCCTGGGGCTCACTGGGAGGGCAGCTGGAAGGGACAAGCTAAACTTGGAGGCACTGCAGACAAACGGACCCATTTTTACTTTCCCGCATCTGCTAGGGAAAAACTCTTCTTCCATATCACTCTTGTTCTCGATGCTAAAACACTAACACTAATGAACTACTCTGTAAGCATGGAAGAGAACCTCCTGAATTATCTGGAGTATCTTGGATTCCTTTTGATTCATTCTCAGCCTCTCTCACAGCCCAACCTTTGTATGGCCCTTCCTGCTGTTTGGAAATTATGGGGTTTGGGGGACTAGAAGAGACTGAAAACCAATAAATCAATCTAGATAAGAAAACTGCCACCAGGCACACATCTGAAGTCAGAGTTTGCAAGTGGTAGTTAAGATTATAAACTCGAGCTTCTTAAATCTGGGAGGAGGGCTTTCCTGTGATGGTCTGCTTTCTGCACTTCAATAAATTATCTCCAGCTACCAGTCTTAGCCACCTAAATCAATCTGCCCACCACCCCCAGTCTCACCCCCCTTTTAAACTGTGGCCTTGGCCGAGCTGCTTCCCTTTCTCAGTGATTTCTGGGTTTCCAAGTGCCCACAGGATGTCCCTCCAAGTGCCTTCACCTGGTAACGGAGCTCCTTGCCCCTGACACTGCTTTCCCCCCACTCAAGATCCTCCCTGATTTTATTTGGCCTAAGTTTAAGATGACATGTGTGATCAATGAACTGTGAAGGATGGCACTACATGAACAGAATTTAGCATAACCAAATAAAAATGGAGACAAAAGTTACCCTGACACAGGCAATGATATATGTAATCGTGAGTGTGCTATGTAGTAATTATGGATAAATGATAGTAATTAGTATTTCTTTTGCATAACGAAAACCTGGTATTGCTAGGTTTACTGTCAGGAGGGTGGAAAGAAAACCGGGAATGTGAAATTGCTGTGATTTTTCTCTGAAAGCTTCCAGAGCCAGAATTTGAGTAGGATAAACAACCAGCCCTCACTCTCCACACTTCTTCAGAAGCAAGGGCTCAGAACCAAGAGTTATGGGATTGGCACTCAAAATTCCAAGAGGAACAGTAACCTCCAGAGACAAAAAAGACATGGGCTCAAGGGGCGCGCGGGTGGCTCAGTCGTTGAGCGTCTACATTTGGCTCAGGGCATGATCCCGGGGTCCTGGGATCAAGCCCCCTATCAGGCTCTCTCCTCAGCAGGAAGTCTGCTTCTCCCTCTCTCACTCCCCCTGCTTGTGTTCCCTCTCTTGCTGTGCTTCTGTCAAATAAATAAATAAAATCTTAAAAAAGAAAAAAAAATTGATAAAAAAAGAAAAGGACATGGGCTCAAATCCCAACTCTGCAACTCACTAGGCAAGCTATTTAAGTATTCAGCATCTATGAGCCTCAACTTGCTCCTCTGTAAAATGGGGACAATAGTACCTATTAGCCATGGACTGAGAGAGTAAGGGCCTTGGCACAGGCCTTGTGTATAGTTTACACTCGATAAATGGCAATTGCTATTACCATCTCCAAGCAGGTTTTGACCCCAGCCCTCCTCATAGGTGGAAATTTGATACATCCGTCATTGCTCACCTCTCCTCCCAAGCATCCTGCCTCTGGTCAAAGGGAGGCTGGGAGTTGGGAGAGATGAAAGGACAGAAGGGAAGGAATGAGCTAATGTTAGTCCCTTTGGAGGGCAGGACTACATGGGCGTAGTCTCCAGAACTGGGGATGGGGAGGAAGGAAGGGAGGATGCCGACAAATGAAAGGCAGTAAGAAGCTCCAAGGACAAGCCCAGCTATATTGTAGCTGTGCCCACAGCTGCCTCTGGCCCTGTTTCCCTGCCAAGTTCAGGCCATCCTTTAACTCTTGCTCCTGTCTCCCTACCCATCTTGTCATCCCGAGAGTTTTGCGATAAAGCCAAGAGCTGAAGATGCCCTTTACCGTCCGAGAAAGGGGAAGTCAGCTCCTAATTTGGCTAGTTAGAATTCTGAATCAATTTCCTATTCATTCCACATACTGTTATCAAGCACTTACCCCACACACCAGGGGCTGCGCTAAGGCCAGACAACCTCAGGGCCTGGGTTCTCCAGTGGGACTGTCACGACCTCAGTCGTGGTATGGGTTACATAAGACTATGAAGAATACTAGTTCTATAGGGAAACTTCCAGGTTCTAAATGGTGACTTGGAAGAGAACTTTGGGAACACAGGCCATACGTTGCAGTTGTAAACTAAGGATGGCCACAGCAAGACAAGTGTAGGAAACATCTCTGCTTCTTGGGAACATAAATTCAAATATTTGTGTTTGGTGCACAGCAGAAAGTCATCAACGTCGCCACTGTTAGCAGCTGTAATTTCCTAAAAAACAAACATAACCCCACTGCTCTTTTGTACAGAGACCATATTGGCTGCCTATTCCTTGCTGGATGTTACTGGAACTCTTAACATGCTATCCCAGGTCTTCTGAAAATTGACCTGATACCTCCCCTTCATCTCCAGTCTGCCCCATCTTGAACTTGTCCTAGTCTCTGGCAACAGTTTCTCCCTTAAGTATTCAAAGCCCCTTCAGCTGCTGAGCATTTCAAGTGCTTGCTCTTCCCTCTCTCTGACCTGCCATCACCACAAGCCTCCCCCCAACTCTTTGTGGTCTGGCAAACTCATACTCATCCTTGAAGACACAGCTTAAATGTTATCTCTCCTTCAACCATTTCCTAGGTAGAAATTATGTCTCCCACCTCTGAATCCCAACACTCTTTGGCTTCCTTTCTTATCACACATCACAGAAATTGTCCAATCTTCCCATCAGGCAAAGGGTTCGTTCTCTCTGCAGCCCCATCTCTACTGTGAGGGCTGGTCGTTGGGAGGGCTTCAATCTGTGCTTGCTGAGTGACGTGATAATGAAACAAGCAACAGTGGCAAAGTACTGGGAAACCCAAAATACCAGTTTTGAAACTACAATGGACTTCAGGGACATGGATAATTTGCAATGTTTCTTGTTGAACCAATTTTTCAGCACCAAGACCAGAGGTGGGTCCAAGCAATCCTACTGTACATCTGACAGGCTTCTAGTTCATTCCCACCAATCACCACTACTTGATTCATTTGCTGTTAGTCTGTGGGATGGGATGAAAGTGATAGGAGTCACCCTGTTCCTCTTTAAAGGACAGTGGGAGCTGGTTGGCCCCAAAGGAAACAGTAAAGTCTCTGGGTTCTTCTTTATGATGTACCACAGGACACACAATGGGAAGGGTGCAGGGGGAGGGGACTGCGTTTACTTCCTCTCAGGCAGCCCACATTTTACTTTCCTGTGGGTGCAGCAGAAATATAAAATGCAGTCTTATTCAGAGGAATGGAGAACATGTTCTGGAAGTCAGAGGCAATTGCTGGGGAATCAGACTACAAGCAAAGCCTTTTCATGTTATAGAAAAGGAGCTTTAAGTGAAGAAAAACTATGCAGTATTTAAGCAACAGAGTTTCCTAATTTCTATGGCCTTTCTATGTCTAAGGTCACGATGCCTGATGTTCATTAATCTGATTAATTAATATGATTTTTAATTTTCATTTTGAAGTTTTCTTTACATCTTTTTGGAAATAGACAGAACGTTAATATAATCAATTGACAGGACCTTGTCTTCAGTAAAGTTCTAAAATATCAGCAGCACATTACAATATGATATTAATACATCTAGAAATGCACTAAATGACATTTGGAATGAGTCCTCTAGAAAGCACTGGAGCCATCTTGAAGCAAAACTTCTAAATTGCATTGTGAATGTGTACACATGCATGTATTGTGTGTGTGTGTGTGTGTGTGTGTGTTAATAGCTTGAGATACAACTCACTCATTGAAAGTATAGAATCCACATGCACTGGTACAATTCCTTTTTATGGCCAAATAATATCGCATTATATGGCTATACCATATTTTACCTATCCTTTCATCAGTTGATGGGCATTTGGGGTGTTTCCAAAATTTGGCTATTATGAATGATGTTGTCACAAACATTTGTGCATACGTTTTTGTCCGGATGCACATTTTCCTTTCTCTCGGATATGTACCTAGAAGTATAATTGCTGGGTCTTATGATAACTCAATGTCTAACCTTTCGAGGAACTATCAAATTGTTTAGCAAAGTGAATGTCCCATTTCACATTCCCACCAGCAGTATACAAAGTTTCCAGGTCCTCCACATCCATACCAGGTTTATTGCCTTCCTTTTTCAATTTGCCATTGCAGTGGGTGTGCAGAGCTATCTAGTCATTTTGATTTGCATTTTTCTAAAGATTAATGATGCTGAACATCTTTCCATGTGTTTATTATCCATTTATATCTTTTTTAGAGAAATACCTCTGTAGATATCTTTGCCCATTTTTTATTAGATTGTTTATTCTTTGATTATTGAGTTCTTTATATATTCTAGACAAGTCCCTTCTCAGACATATGATTTGCAAGTATCATCATATTTTCTCCCATTCTGTGGGTTGGGAGGTGGTATTATTTGCAGGACAAAAGCTTTTAACTTTGACGTAGTCCAATTTATCTATTTTTTTCTCTTATCATTTGTACTTTTGATATCATACCCGGGTAAACATTGCCAATGTGATTTTTGGATTACTCCTCCTTCTTCCCATTTTTTTCCACCAAAATGCTAATCGACATTCCTGCCACATGCAAGCATCATTAGGCAGAGAAAGATGGTGAGTCACTGTAACTATACCGAGAACTCATAAATACAAAGTTAAAACATACAATCTCATGAGTAGTGCCCTGTGTAAGACAAATTACTTGCTCTCAGCACAGTCAAAATACTTTTCAAATCAGAAACAAGAGAGAGTGCACCTGAAACCAGGGCTGTCATCTCCACGCCAGGACATATGGTTGTTACCCCCATGGGTGCTAAGAGGAGTAGGGAAGCCTAAACTCAGGATGTCATGAGGGTCATATTTTAGTGGAGGAAATGGTACCCAATGTATGGGTTTGGGATTTAGGGAGATGGAAATGGATAGGAAGTGGGCCCCCCAGGTGGCTGGAATGACATGCACCAAAGTCACGGAGGCAGGGAAGCACAAAGAAAATTGTTAAATACAAAAATCATTCTCTGTGGCCGTGCAAAGGATGGTAAAGATAAGCCAAACAGAAACACTGCACCCAGACAGTAAGGGACACTGGGTTCCAGGCAAAGGAACTTGAATCATGTCTTGTTTTGTGGGAAGGGCACCAGGCACAATGAAGCCATGTTTGGGAATGTTAGCCTCACAGTAAAGTCTATAGTAGGGTAAGGAAAGGCAGAGCTAGAGCTAATCACTCAGCCATTCTATTTGTCTTGTCGTTCATTCTTTCTTCTCCTTAATATAAGAGGGAAGTCGCTTTCTGCATAGTTAACTTTAAAAATAAATCATTTCTAAACTGGGTCCTTGGTGGGCTATTTAAAAGGTCCTCTTCTGTGGGTTACCAAAGGAAACATTTAGAATGGCATGCTTGAGGCAGGAATTTTGCATACTTCATTGTGGGAAGTCAGCCCACCCAGCCTGACAGCCCAGTAGAGACCACCAAAAAAAAAAAGGATTATTAAGGAAATACAATTAGGGAGCTACTAAACGCTCTCAAATACAAGCAAAGCCTAATCCAGCATGGAACCCCACAGACAGGCAATGAGATAGTCCAGTTTCTCCTCTACCACACAAGCAGCCCATATTTAAAACTCTTCTTATATGTTTTTTTAGTCAATCGATCATTCCAATAAATGTGTCATAAATTTGTTCAGGAGTAAGGAGATTAAGCCTGTGATTTAAGTGAGAGAAGTTGAATATGTTTTTAAGGAACAGACGGCTCCAGGGTGAAAGAAATCACTACATTTTGAGGGGAGCGGTTCTTGAAAGAGAATTATGCTAAGTTAAGTTTCAAACACAGTTTTTTGGAAGTCTCAAAAAAAAGACCCAAGTCTAGGCCATGTAAAACTATGTATTAAGAAAAAAAGAAGTTGGGGCATCTGGGTGGCTCAGACAGTTAAATGTCTGCCTTCAGCTCAGGTCATGATCTGAGGGTACTGGGACTGAGCCCTGAGGGGGGGCTCCCTGTTATTAAAAAAATAAATATTTTTTTAAAAAAGAAAAAAGATGTTATGACCAGGATTATATAATTTTTTCATGGAAAAAATATTTGCCAAGATGGATAAGCTTGAGAATGTTTCAAATGCACACAAGTCCCCCGCACCCACCCAGGAAACACAGTTTGAATGGGGATAGTAACACTCCCCATGCACACTGTGCTGAGTCCCCCTTTTGAGTAGGAACACCCAGGGCTGTCTATTTGATGAGAATTCAAGAAGAAAAAAAGACAACACTGGGAGTCCATTCTGCACTTCTTGAATCCTACGAATTCTTCCTCTATATTCTGCATCTGTTTTTATCTTTCCTAATAGAAGGCTCTTGAGATAACTAAGTTCTTGCCCAAGTTCCCACCTAAGCCAGGCCAATTGTTCAAACAAAAAAAGAGCAGCTTTTCACTGGAGAACTTAAAAAAAAAAAAAAGAGTGGGTTGAAATGTCCTTACTTGAACTTAAAATCTTAATGAGACTTGGTGCCAAAGAGCGGGAGATGAGCCAAGTCTGTGAAGCCAACTGTGATATGGCCGAAAGACAAAGGAGAACCCTACACAGAAGGCCTATCAAATTCTTACCAGCCTGCTAAGGCCAAAATCAGTAAGGGCAAAAGGACCCAAGTTTGCTGAGATTCGAGTGAGCATCTGGGTTAGAGAAAGAGCTCCAGACAAAGAGTTCGAAGACACACTGTGTTCTACCAGCCTCCCCGTCTCCATCTAGTCCTTACAAAGGAAGGTGGGAAGAGCTGACCCAGGCTGCTCACCTACCAGGGTTATGGTGAGGATTAAGTAAGGGAGGGGTTTGTAGATACTGAACAAAACAATGGTGATTAGAAGGCAGCAGTTTGAGGTTGCCAGCAACTGGGTCGACCATACATCCCCGTTTGCTGAGGACCGTCTAGATTTCATTTGTTGTTTTAGTGTCTCAGCTGGTTTAAAAAACCCCTTTCACTCTCAAAACCATCTTGACTGACTGACAAACTACACGGTCACTCTACAAAGGAGCCATTGGTCCAGACTAATCCCTTTTCTTTTTTAATAGTTGAGGAAAATCCTGCATGTGCAGCTGACATTAGATAAGGTCTTTACCAAGAGCCTGTTGAAACAATGCAACAGAATGAGCCAGACTCACAACAATTTGGTTGACTCGTGATTGGTGGTCTGGACTTTCCCAGAGATGACTATTAATTGAAAAAGCTCTCCAGTGCCTTCCACTACCAGTGAGGCAGGCCTTTTCTGAAGCCTTGCGTGAGCTGACCTCTCCTCGGGCCATGTAATACAGGTGACCACCAGCTTCTTAAGTCTTCTTAGCGCCCTTGGTTTCCAAGGCACTACACTTCCTTGGGTTTCCTCTCATCTGATATCCCTCTGTGAGCTTCTCTTTCTCTTACCCCTGACCCAGTGGGGAGGCTTCCTCAAACTGAGACCATGCTCTGCTGTTCTTCCTTGATGTGCTCTTTTCCTCAGAGTCTGTCATCTATCACAGCTTGGCCTTGATGTCCAACAATGGCTGGCAAATCATATTTGAAAAAGTTAAATCCACTGCCTCACCTCTAAGCTCCAGACCCTGTCCCCAGCAGTCTACAGGATGGTCCCTGGGTGGGCTATCTATTTCCCAAACTCACCCTGCCCAAACTGAAATTATGACCTGTCCCAACAAGTAGAGGCTCCTCTTCTGTGTGCACCAGACGCCTGACTCTGCTGGCCATCAACAATAGAAGCACTGAAGTTATTTTGTAGCCCTTTCTTTCACTTATCAATATCCTCTACCCTACCAAGTCCTACGTATTTCTTCAGAATTCTTACTTCTATTGCTCTGGAGGTCAAATCCAAAAATCTTTCCATGACTTCCAAGGCCCTGAGCAATCTTGCCCCTGCCTCCTCCTCCTCCTCTCCATCCACCCTCATCTCACACCTTCATCCCCTCTCCTTTGACATGAGTCCCCTTGTAATTCCTTCAATGTACCGAGCTTCTGTCTTAGGGACCTCAGACATATCATCCTTCCAGTCTAGAATATGCTTTCTCCCTTACTTCCATCTCCCTTCCCTCTTTCCTGACTAATCTCTTGTCACTTGTCACTCAAGTCTCTATCTTAATGTCTTTTCCACAAGAGAACCTGAGATTTATATCCCGTATGGGATATACAGGATATATTTATCCCATATATTTATATATACGGGATATATTTATATTTATATATGGGATATATTTATATCCCGTATGGAGTCAGGATTTAGATTCCAGATCTGAGCAGGGTTCCCCTATTACATGATTTTACTGCATAGTGTACTAGGCTTTCTAGTAACTTACCATACTTGAAAGTGGCTTCTGAAAAAGCTTAGTTGAATGAAGGAAGAGAAGCCACCTTCCCGCCCTGCCCCCACTGCCGTCGGAGCAGATCTCTTCTGTGTATGCCAAACACGGCCTACTCCTTGACTTCAAACCTTGCCTTCTGCTCTTGTCTCCATGAAGGATGCCCTTCTCTTTCCCTCAGCCTATTCTCAACTTAAGTAAAATTCAGTTGATGTAACATCTCCCCAGTGTTCCCAAACTGTAACAATCTCCCTTTGTTTTACTTCTTAGTAAATCTCGGCAATTAAATCTCAGTCACTTGCATTTACTCACACACTGGTTTATACTGCTACTCACACACCGTTTTGTACATATGTTCAAGCCCCAAGATCATTATAAAACTCCTGAAGAGCAGGGATCAAGCCTTCCATTCCCTTTTTATGGTCCTCAGTTCCTACTTTGAGGCTGCGCAGAACATGATCGATATCAACTCCTCCGCATGACAAAATGTCTCTACACAAAGCCACACCATCAACTGCCAGCCGGTCCTAGAAGGCTAGTACACATCTGTGGCATGCCACATCTCATGCTGGAATCAGGACAAGAATCCAGGACAAGCCTCCCTTCTTAGAATAAGCAGCTCAATCATCAGCGATGATATAAACACGTTTGCCAACAGATTTCTTATCTTCAGAAAATTATTTCACCAGAGTAAGAACTGAGACAAAAAATCCACTAGGACCTTCTCTATTGGTCAGTCACTTGCAAACGGACATGCTCAGACTTTACATTCCAAGAAAACGTGTCTGCAGAACAAAAACCCAGAAGTTCAACCTCTATTAATTCCAAAGAAGATGGAGCTGGAGTGGAGAACCTTAGACTTAAAGAAAGTAGGTACATCTATGCTTTCATCTTTAGTCTTCAAGGATGGGTCTGTTCTTTATGTAAAATTGTGTGTGTGTGTGTGTGTGTGTGTGACTCTGAACTGAGTCAGAGGAGGAAAGAGGAAAAAGGGGAGAAAGAAGAGGACAGGGGCGGGGAAGGGAGAGCAAGGGAGGAGAGGCGACAGGACAGAGACAGAGGATAACGCTGACAATGACAGCTAAGACTGGGAGAAAGTTAAGGTCACTGATGATTAGGCAGCCTAGGGAGCAACTCCAGTACTGCACTCACTGCATTCAGGAATTCCCATAAGAGAGGTGTTACGTGTCAGACCAGCGTCCAGTGAAGTCAAACCACAGATAAACAGAAGGGATCTTCAGGAAGCCTTCACTCTGGTTCCGGAAGTAGACCAGGATACGTGCTAGCTCGGAGGTGGTACAGGTACTTAGAAGCCAGACAGGAACCTACCAATCCTGCCTAGAAGGTTCTGGAACAGCTTCCCAGAGAAAGAAACCATGACAGACTGTGGAGAGTGGGAGGAAATGACATCACCACAGAGGTCAAGGTTACTGTTTTCAAAACAATCACTCTGGGTCTCAAAGTCCTGCCAGCCAAAGCTCATTATTCACAGATGATCAGGTTTGTAAAGGTCCCAAACTTTCTTGCCCAGTTTTTGATCACAGGCTCGGCAAGACAAGCTGGGAAGGAAAATCCCAGTGCGTTCATCCCACGGTTTGTTGGCAGCCCCTGGACAAAGAGCTGATGGGTGCGCAGTGACACAGAGTTGCACTGACTATGTCATATTCATAATTGACTTCGGGCCTGTTTCCAACAAGCATAATGAGAACAGCTAGGGGTCCGGAGCGCCAAGCAAGCCCCAGACAGTGGCGAGCACTCTGCAGTTCTCTCTTACCGGAAGATCCCAGGGACCCGAGGAGGTAGTGACATCCCCCTTTCATACACAAAGGGACAACAGTTAACAATTAAGGGCCTGCTACGTTCCAAGCACTGAACAAAGAGATGTATCCATATTATCAATTCATTTAATCCTCATGTCAACCATCTTAATCAGGTACTAATTCTACTGCTTGTCATAGCTCACAGAACTGGGGCTCCAGGAGGCCAGGTAAGTGGCGTGAGGACACATGGACACACACCAGCAACGTAAGTTAACTAGGTTGAACCTCATGAAACCACGTTTTCCGACCGTTTTTCGTCTAGTTACACAATTTCACAGGATTCAACCTCAGTGTTTTCCCAATCCACTCGCTTTCCACTGTGCTCGCTCATAAAAGCAGAGGAACTGGCTTTTCTTAAGTGTCTATCTTTGGATGGTAACAAAAAAGAAAGTAAAGAGGGTGGGGGAGGATGAGAAATCAAACCATGGAGGGGAAGGGAGGGGATAGCAGAGCACACACCCTATAACAAGATCCCATCAGAGGTGACGGCATCATGAACAACCACGGGGCGGGGGGCAGGCGCCGACCTCCAGCACAGTTGAAAATCCACCTAGAACTTCTGACTCCTCCAAAAGTTACCAATTTTTAGCCTACTGTTGCTCAGAAGCCTTACCAATAACATCAACAGTCAATTAACATATATTCGGTATGCTGTATGTGTTCTATGCTGTATTCCTACAATAAAGTCAGCTTGGGAAAAGAAAATATTAAGAAAATCATAAGGAAAGAAAATACATTTGCAGTACTGGACTGTATTTATGGAAAAGTTCCAAATGTAAATGGACCCACACAGTTCAAACCACATTGTGCAAGGGTCAAAGTTGTGATCATTTTGCCACTCTGACTTTATCCCTTTCTGCAAAGCCCTCTTTCTTCCTGAATCATTTACTTCTAGTTGCAGTTAAAGTATATGTGGAATCCTTGTATAATTCTTCTCACTTTTCTGTAAGTCTGAAATTTTTCAAAATAAAAAGTTGGGTGGAGGGGGACCTTACAAAAAGTCCTGGGAAAACCTTTCCTTAAAAGTTATTTTATTTTCCCATTTCTGCACTGCCCAGAGTCAATTACTTAACTTTACCAGGGTAAACAATTACATCCAAAATTCATCCCGTAGTCCTTATGGGCTGGCAAACGTTTTCTGTAAAGGAACAGACAGTAAACATTCCAAGCTCTTGGAGTCACATACAAAGTCTTGTTTTGTGTCATTTTCAACCTTTTTAAAATGTAAAAACCAACCTTAGCAAGAAAGAAAGCCAGGACAAAAACAGGCCAAGCCTGTTACCAACCCCTGGTATAGTATAGACAGAATTCCATACAGTTCTCTCTAAATAATAAAGTCGGAGTCAGGAAAACAAATCAGAAACTTTCCTTTCTGGATTTATTTCAAAACCGTCTGCTCTGGGTGCTGGGAAGGAGTGACGGTCATCAGCGACTCTGTCTGGGGAGGGTGTTCCTTAGGGAATGGTTGTTTGCAGCCTTCCTTTTAAACCCTGAAGTCTGCCAGGACATCTGCAGTATTTGCTTAACATTTCTAACAGCATGACACTTGTCACACGTTTGCAGCCCGGTCACATTTTGACCTCAGACATTTTATGGACCGCTCCGCCAAAGACTCACATCATTGGAGCGTTTGACCTCCAAACCTGAAGTATAGATGCTTGGCAAAAACAACTGAGGAGGAGAGAAATGATGAGAGCAAAAACACATCTACTGTAATTCTCCTTGGCACGTGCGGTCTCTCGTCTGTACATACTATCGCTGTAAGTTACACATTCACGAGTAAGTCTCACGGCACACAGGGGGAGCCCTGCAAAGCCACGGGTACTGCACTCCCCAGGCAGAGTTCAAGAACTCCCACAAAGACTCTGAAGCTATTCAGTTCCCACCCTATGGGCTGCCTGGAGGTGCTGGCCTTTTCTCCCTTGTCTCTGTAGCCTTCAGTACACATCCAGCCCTCTCCTTTCTCTCGCCTCATCGGATGGCTCTACCAGAGAAAACGGAAACCCCGGCCTTCTCCCCTGACTACACAGCCTCCTTATCCTCTCAGCTCTCTCATGCTTGCACTCTTACTGGACTCGCCTTTTTATCTTAAGAAGGACCAGTGGGGCCGCCGGGATGGCTCAGTCCGTTAAGCATCCAACTTTGATTTCTGCTCAGGTCACGATCTCAGGGTCCGGGAACCAAGCCCCACATCGGGTTCCACGGTCAGTGGGGAGTCTGCTGAAGATTCTATCTCCTCTCCCTCTGCCCCTCCCCCCCCACTCATGCTCTCTCTCTCTCTAAAATAAATAACCTTTAAAAAAGAAAAGAAAAGGGGAAAAAAAAAGAAAAGAACAATAAAAGGACCATCAGGCCCTTGATGCTTACATCCCAAGACCACCAACTCCATGTCGTCCTTCTTTATGTTCTGTCCCGTCAAGACCCAGTGGCTGTCCTCTATATTGCCCTCCTCCCCACACTTGACGTTTTCTGGCACTGACCCCAGGCCAACATCACCAACCCCAAAGCTCTTGCTTTTCTCTGCCATTAAAATCACAGTTGTGGGCACAGGACAGTTGTTAAGAGCAAAAGATAAGAAATCAGACTTCTGCATGTAAATCTTTCTTACCTGTATAACCTTAGGCAGTCCTCTGTGCCCCACTTAATTTCCCCCTATGCCCCACTTAATTCCTCTGTAAAACAGGTATGAGGATAGTCCTTAGAGGCCACACGAAAGTTCAGCAAGAAAAAAATCAGATCCCAGGCCCAGAAGGATGTCCTCTGTTTGACAAGAACTAAATTTTTTTCGGACTCATGAACAACTTGGGAAATGTTTCCTGAACAAAGCACATGATGTCTCTCCAGCTGCAACCAACCCTTAGAGCTGATCAAACTCACACAAAAAGATGAGAGTCTATGGAACAAAAGGAATCGTTCACTGAGGCTGTCCATGGCTTCTTCAGCTGGGGTCATTACACTATTACAAGACACCAACTGGGCTTCTGTTTGGAATAATACAAAGTTGAAAAGCCCTAACAGTTTTCCGAAAGAGGGCCATCTGTTATGAAAGCCTCAGTCTCAGAAGAGCCGAATTGCTACTTTCCAAGATTTGAAATTGCAGGGAGTTCTTACATTGTTAAATGTTGCTACATTGCGGGAGGTTTTGAGTTAGAGCCCCTGAATCACCAGCATCCCCCAAATTCCCTCTGGCTCTAGAGAGAGGCACAGCCTTCCGCATTCTCATCTACTCTCCAAACACAGGTGTCTCAAACCTGTATGGAACCACCATCTGGGAAACTCTAAACTGAGTTTCCTGCCTTTTGGGGGCCCCAGCCATTAGCCAACTCCACCCCTAGAACGATGAACAACGAGAACATTCTCCTCGTTGCCAGAATGGTCTTTGGATCCAAATCCCAGGAATGACAGCTGCTAACCTCAGGCTGCTGCAGCCCCACACACTTCAGCTCGGATAAAACCTTGCCCCACCTCTCTGCCCTGACCAGAGAGGATGGGAAAATCTTCCTCCTCCATTGCTCCCAGCCTTCAGGGCATCCAGCTCCTGGCCCATGCCTTCGCTTCTCATTGCTCTGGGGCTCCTGGACTTAGAAACGTGTTTGTATCTGGTTTCTCCAGCTGCTGACCCAGCTTTCCCTAAAAGGCTCTGGCAGAGGCTCAGCCCGTGGGTCTCCTTGCCTCAGGCCACCGACACAGTTCATTTCACCTCAGCAAACTCATTGCTGGGGCAGCCAGCTAGAGTCCCACAGGGAAGCCAGAACTTGACCCTCCCTGGTCCTCAGACTCCTTCAACTACACCAGTGAGTCTAATCCTCTGCGGGGAGAAGACTTAGACAATAACTCACTTATCCTGAGTTTTGGCCCATGTACTCATTCAGTAACACTTGTCCAAGCCTCCGTGTTGGCCAGTTCCCTCCACTTCACTCTTGGCTGTCGGCAGTCCAAACCCTTTATTTATTTCAAGAGGCCCCTGGCTATAATCTGTGCCTCCCTCTTGTCTAACCATAATATTTCTTAACCATGGCCTAGACCCAAGCCCCACCCCTCCACCCCTAAACAACCTTAACATTCATTAACGTGTTTATAAAAGGCCACCAAGGAATGCCAAGGCTCACATGACAGAATCCGTCCTCTAACTCAATCTCTTCATCTAGGTAAGAGGCAAGTTCTTTCTTTTTTAAGATTTTATTTATTTATTTGAGAAAAGGAGCACACAGAAGCAGGGGGTGGGGCAGAGCAAGAAGGAGAAGTAGACTCGCCGCTGAGCAGGGAGCCCAATGTGGGGGCTCGATCCCAGGACCTTGGGATCATGACCTGAGCTGAAGGCAGACGTTAAAGTGACTGAGCCCCACCCAAGCACCCCAAAAAGCAAGTCCTATGCATGCAAAAGTCTCCAGACCCAGGGGCAGAGCAAGAGGGAGAAGTAGACTCCCCGCTGAGCAGGGAGCCCAATGTGGGGGCTCCATCCCAGGACCTTAGAATCATGACCTGAGCTGAAGGTGGACACTAAAGTGACTGAGCATCCCCGGGTACCCCAAAAAGCAAGTTCTATGCATGCAAAAGTCTCCAGACCCAGAGCCTCGTCTTCAGATGAACCTGCTCCATCCAGTCTGGCAGGCTATACTACTTCCTGACAGATTTATTCATGGAAGAATAGTGGAGAGGTGAATGTCTACCAGAATCTTTGGAGCCCATGTTAGTATGCAAAAATCGGTACCAAAGACCCACTTCAACAGGGTTAAGAGAGCACAGTACACATACATTAGATCAGACTATGGCTACTCCGTTAACATCAGGAGAAGGCTTAGCCCAGACTCATTGGGAAAGCAGGTGTCAGAACACAAGGGAAGTGTCAGGAGTCTGCCTGCATTTGTCTCTGGTGAGATGCTAAACTAATTATGGTTTATCTAAGAGATGAGCTCTCATTTAGACGGAATAAAGGGAAATGAGGCAGTGAAGGAAGTATGAGAAGAGAGAAGAGACTTCACAGGAAAGAATGCAAGGAAGTGGCAATCAGGGCATATAAATTTCCCTTTGAAGAAGAAGGGACAGCGGGAGCAGGAAAAAAGCACGGGCATGAACTGTGTTGAAAGCTGTGTAATAACCAACATTTTAGGACAAATCTAATTTTTTTTTTAATTAAAAAAAAAATTTAAAAAGCACCTCATCCACATTATCCTGTTGAAATTCACAAATAGTTTATGAAACAGGCAAAAGTTATCACTATTTAATTACCATTTTAGAGAGAAAAATTGAGACTTAAGGAGGTTAAATAATTTAAGACTTGAGTTTCTTATTCTCAGGTTCCAAAACCCAAAGTCTTTCAACTACCCCAGTGGGTCCCAAACAATATTCTGGAAGTCGCCAAAATAAGAGTACGTCCATTCTATGTCATTTCACTTACATAAAGTTCAAGATGTAAGGCAAATAAATGTTATGGTGATAGAAATGAGGACAGTGCTTTTCTGGAGGTGGTGGAGATGAACTGGGAAGGGACAGGAGGGAACTTGCTGTCCTCTCTCAATCAGGATGTAGGCTACATGCACGTACACAGTTCTCGAATCCCATCGGACTGTGTAAATTTGCAGCTGTGCATTTCCTGTGTGTACATTTCACTGAACAAAAAGCAGTACTAAATTACAGAACCTATTAAATTCAAAACCTGAGATCTTAAAGTATATGTTCATCCCCCTATAGGTGTTAAGTTTCTCGCTTATCTTGTGTCTAGAACCACTTCACAGAAAGCTCTTGTCTCTGTCATCACAGCAGTACTTACAATAAAATTTGGGTTCAACACATAAAAACTGAACAGTGCAGTTATTATTCATGTTGGAAATTTGCCAAGAGCTTAAATTGAATATAATCAAAATGCATCAGGGGAGCAAGCCCAGTGAGGAACATCACCTGTCATGTTTTAAGGTGTTGTAAGTAGATGCATTGCTTTCACTTGGTACAACTGCTTTTGTTTTGGGCAAAAGGGGGAGAAGAGTTGACACTTTTATATGGTTGGGTCCACATCCTTCCCATCCCTTGGGGTCTAGATTCCTACAGTGTAAATGTTGTTTGGAGTAGCAGCCACCAGGTACTTCTTCTTTATCTAATCAGAAATTGCCATAGTCCCCACCATTCCCTACTGCGCACTAAAACTCCCTCACCTACTTATATGTACTGCCTACCCCGGGGATGTTTCAAATTTTCAGAAAAACAGCGAATAAATTGAAAACATAATGCAAATTTTTACAGATGTACTGAATGGCATTAATGATTTTTCTTGATTAAAACCAACTGAATAATAGGATATACTTACTCGCAGAGAAGGATTCCATTTTCTAACCCCGTCCGAAAATCTTTATCACCAAAACTTCTGCCAGTTACTTGCTGAAAAGAAGAAGAAGAGAGAGAGAAAGCATAAATTTTTCTTTCTTAATCAGGAAGATCAGTGATTTCATTTTTAACATTTAAGAGCCTTCAAATAACTGGTGGCATTCCAAGAATGGGGAAAATGTTAGATCTGAATTTCCTTTATGTGTGTAGCTTTGCTGAGATCAGCTAATCTTAAATTTAGGCCATTATTTTGAAGCTTTTTCCTACCCCAATACCTCAAAAAAAGGTCTGGTTCTTCCTGATAAGGATGTTACTTTTGGGGCTTGGCCATGATAGGTCAAGGTCACAGGCTCAACCCACACACTTTCCAAAAAGCCTGCAGAAAGCTCCACCTAAGGATAAAGTATCTATTTGTTAAAACATTAAGGGAAGCAGAGGGAGGGAGGTACAGACACCTAACCTCAAGAGACAAACATCAAGACAGGAATATTAGAGCCAATATCCATAATAACTTGGTGTGAAAGAGGAAAACAAAATCTGGAAAAGAATGACTAATAGCACAGGACTGATGGCCATTCTTGATGCCTCTGGCTCTCAGCAGCCCTTTGACCTAGGTACCAGGGCACTCATTGGTTCATTCAATAAGTATATTGAGTTTCTATGGTATGCCAGATAAATACGCATACAATAAACCTTAAAGCAACCTCTAAAGCAGCAAAATAAAAATGTTAAAGGAGATAAAATGGAATCATAAAAAAAATACTCTTAACAATTAAAAAGGCAAAAAGAAAAAAAGAGAAAAAGAGAATATAGAATACATGAAATAAATAAAAAATAAATAACAATACTGTAGACTTAAACCTAACTATATCTATAAGTGCATTAAATACAAATGGCCTAAGCATCCCCAATTAAAAAACAGAGATTGTCATAATGGAAAAAAAAAAAAAAGGCAAGACCAAACAAGGTGCTACCTAGGAGAAATGCACTGTAAATATAAAGATAGAAGTAGGTTAAAAATGGAAGAAAGGAATAAGATAATAACATGCTAATGTTATTTTTTGAAACTGGATATTAATATCAAACAAAGAAACTTTTAGAAGAATAATACCAAGGACAGAGAAAGCCATTTCATAATGACAAGGGTATAGCTAATCAGGAAGACCAAAAAATCCTAAACATTTTTATATCTAATAAGAACTTCAAAACACATAAGCCAAAACAGATAAGTCTACAAGGAGAAATAGACAAATTCACAACTAGAGTCAGAAATATATTATCTCTCTCCCATAACTTATAGAACAAGCAAAAAAAAAAAAAAAGAAATCAGTAAGAATATGGAGGACTTGAACAACACTGTCAACTAAATTGACTTAACTTACATTTCAACAATACTTCACCTTACAAGGGCAAAATACATATTTTTCTTCTTAAGTTCACAATGAACATGTATTGAGATAGACCAGCCTCTGGGTTAGTAAACCAGGTTCCACAAACTTAAAAGAATTCAATTCACAAAAAAAGCAAGCCATCTGACCACAATGGAATTAAATTAGAAATTAACAATAGAAATAGCTCAGGGAAAAAAAATCTCCAAATAATTTTAAACTAAGTAACACAATGTAAAAAACAACCCACTAATCAAAGAAGAAATAAAAAGAAATTAGGATATATTCTGTAGTGAAAGAATATGGCAATGTAAAAATGTATGGAAAGACACGAAATCAGTATTTTGGGGAAACATATAACACAAAACACCTATATCAGAAAAAAGATCTCAAATCAATGAATTTTGCTTCTATCTTAAGCAAATTAAGCCCAAATTAAGTAGAAAAAAAGGGGAAAACTATATCAGTTGAAATCAAACCAAATAGAAAACCAAAAAGCAATAGAGAAAAATCAATGAAATCAAAAGCTATTTACTTGAGACCAATAAAACTGGGAAACATTTAGCCAGGTTGATAAATCTTTAGCTAATAAAATAGACAACCTTTGGTTTTTAGCCAAAAAAGAAAGACACACATTACCACATCAGTAATGACAGAGATGACACCATTACAGATTTTATAGACATTAAAAGGATAACAGGGGATATTATAAACACATTCATCTCAGTATATTTACCAACTTAGATGAACTGGATAAATTTCTTGACACAACCCAAGTTCATTCAACAAAGAAACAGATTACTTTCCCAAAAGGAGATGTCAGTCCCAGAAAGTTTATCTGGTAAATTACATAAATATGTAAGGAAGAAGTAATGCAGTTCTACACAAACTATTCCAGACAATTGAAGAGGAAAGCATGCTTCCCAATTCAGTTACCCTGACTACAAAAGCAAGACAAAAATATTACAAAATGGACAGATACATATACACATAGACACATGCATACATGCATACACACACACATACACACGCACACAAAACATGACAACACGTTATCTCTTCATGGTGGGAAACAGGTGTGATTTTTATTTTCTTCTTTAAATTCTCCCTATTTTCCTAAAGCTTTCCTGAAAGAAAGAAAGGAAGGAAGAAAGAAAGGAAGAAAAAGGGGGAAAAGAAAAATACTTATTTGTTACTATCTTCCCATTCTTACTTAAGGGAAGGTGAGAAAATGGATAAAAAGTAGTTTGTATTTACAGTTTGCAAATATCTAGGTTTTTTCCTAAAATAAATTAGGAAAGTTCTCCTTTAAAAAGCTGAGATTTTAAATGCAGACTTTTTAAACAATTTAGCATTTTCTTTCTTGAATATACTAGTCCTAATTTATATTCTCAAAGCCCCACTAAAACCTTTATTCACCAAGAACTGATTAGAAGATTCTGAGAACATTTTTTCCCAGGTCTTTGTGTTTTTGTTAAAATTATTATGTTCTAGGGGCGCCTGGGTGGCGCAGTGGGTTGAGCCCCTGCCTTCGGCTCAGGTCATGATCCCAGGGACCTGGGATTGAGCCCTGCGTAGGGCTCTCTGCTCCACAGGGAGCCTGCTTCCTTTCCTCTCTCTGCCTGCCTCTCTGCCTACTTTGATCTCTGTCTGTCAAATAAATAAGTAAAATCTTTAAAAAAAAATTATTATGTTCTAGCACCAGTGGTGCTAGCACTGAGACCCAAGAGAGTTTACCTACATCTATTATAGAATCTCTGGCCAAGATAACCCAGGCCCCTCTCCATTTATTGAGCCATGATGATGGGCAGAGCCTAGAGACAGAAACACAAATGAGACAGGATTACTGCATACAGAAGGCTCACAGACTACAGAGGAAAGCAGATAACTAAACTCGTGCCATAAACAGAAGGTAACAGGACTATTGATATTATAAGAAAATATTAGTGGTACAAGGAACCCTTAAAATATTCATGTACTATTTAAAATTATATTGTATGTGATGCATACCCAGTAAAAAATTTCAAGTAGATTTTAACAGTCCCAAGTCAGCCTGCTAATTAATATCCTCCAAGGTACAGTATGATTAAATTCGGCTTCCTAGACTGCCAGTACTGGAGATGGGAACAGGCACCATGCAAATGAAGGAAGGTTCTCATTTCTGCCTCTGTTCTTCCTCTGTTTCCATCCCTGCTCCTGTGTCCATTAGGTCCCAACATAGTCTTCTTACTGCTCTCTGCTGACCCTAACACCGTCCTTTCTTCCATGCCCAAGTTATTTAGTACAGAGGTGTCCAGATCTTGGTTAAGAGGGTTGACAGTTCAACAGACTCCAGAAATTCAACAAGGACCATGCCATGGAAGAGTTAGGTCTTCAGACTAGTAGCAGCATCTTCACTTGGAATTAATGTTAGAAATACAGATTATCAGTCCTCCTACCCTCTACAAGACCTACTTAACCAGAACCAGCATCCAACAATATCCCCAAGTGATTCATATGAAAGTAAATTTTACAAAACCCTGACCTAGCATAGAAAGTAACGAGCCAACAGTTCAGAATCAGAAGAGGAGGACCATCCACTGAAATTGGGATTCTGTATGTCTTGTCTCAACATCTTTCAGAACATAGCCAGACTCCAAACACTTCTCACTGCCTCTACTCTACCACCTACACCAAGCCACCATCATCTTATACCTGGATAAGTCTCTTAACTGGCCTCACTGGCCTACCCTTGCCTCCCTTCCCTCTAGTCTCAAAAGAGCAGCCAGGGCAATCTCATAAAGTTAGATCATGCCACTACTCCACTTGAAGTCCCCCCAAACCTCCCCAAACTCCCCAAACTCATAGTAAAAGTCAAAGTTCCTACCGTTCCTTAAAGGCATTCACCAGAAAAACAAGCAAGCAAGCAACAAACAAACAAACAAAAAAATAGGAACACATTGACCAAGCCACTGGACACCACCATGATTTCAAGAGTGGCCATAATGAACCTGCGCATACCTCCCCATTCGAAGGGATCCTCAGAAGTACTTATGGTGGCACCTATGTCACCAACTATGCCTTGTGTGTCTTTCAGGAAAGCCCAATATCAGACCCTTGCTTTATGGTTCAGGATTAATTCACTTCCATTACTATCCAAAATATCTGTTACTTACAGCAATGCAGGGACATGCTCTAAGTGTCAGATTAAAATACTCAAGAATGGATAACTTACCAGAACACTGATAGTTTTAAAGGAAAAGAAACACTTTCACCTACTTTGGTGATTAAACCAAAAGCAGAAGAAAGAGGACATCACAATGTGTCATCACACTATTTTTAGGCAAGTAATTATGAAGTAAGCTCATCTGTATTTGATTTCCTTCTCACTGAACTAAAAAGGTAATTATGTTTCTGAGTCTGTTCATGTCAATGGCACTGCTCTAAACCATTCAAATAACTGAAATATGGAGGCCTTAAAAAAAGGCAGTCTAATAAAAAGAAAATCCACACAACTTCATGGTCACATTTTTATGATGTGTTTATAATGTAACACATTATATATCAAAATGCTACACTTTGCTAATTACTTTGTTACCACTTTATTAAGTAATTGCCAAGAATAGTCAAAGACTGCCAAGAATCATGCTCTCAGCCTGTTCATTGTCAATTATACAAACTATTTCAGAACTATTTTCATTAATCTTCAGTTGTTGTTATTGTTTTTTTAAAGCAATCTGGTGGACAAACTACTGTCCACCACTAACTGCAGGTCTGAAGAGAATTTGAAATAAATGTTGGAAGCCCTATCACAATGATCTTAGAAAGAGATTGGATAGCCGGACAAAACGATGGTCTCTGGATTCAAGTAACTGAAAAAAAATACAGAATTTAATATATTTCAACTTAGCTTTTAAAAGACATGGATATTTTCGGGGCACCTCGGTGGCTCAGTGGGTTGGGCCTCTACCTTCAGCCCAGGTCATGATCCCAGCATCCTGGAATAGAGCCCCACATTGGGCTCTCTGCTCAGCGGAAAGCCTGCTTCCCCCTCTCTCTCTCTGCCTGCCTCTCTGCCTACTTTTGATCTCTGTGTATCAAATAAATAGATAAATAAAAATCTTTTTTAAAAAAAGACACAGATATTTTCTCTAAATTGTACAAAAATAGGGCGCCTGGGTGGCTCAGTGGGTAAAGCCTCTGCCTTCGGCTCAGGTCATGATCTCAGGGTCCTGGGATCGAGTCCCCACATCAGGCTCTCTGCTCAGTGGGGAGACTGCTTCCCCCTCTCTCTCTGCAAGCCTCTCTGCCTACTTGTGATCACTCTCTGTGTGTCAAATAAATAAAATCTTAAAAAAAATAAAAATAAATAAATTGTACAAAATAAGGTATGCTTCATATTACATTTTTGTTTTGTTATTGCCCAACTCCACCCGGTAAGGTGAAAGTGGGAAACTTTACTTGTTTTCTTCCCTGTTGTATGCTCTGTGCCTAGAAAAGTACTTGGCTCACAGTAGATACTCAATAAATATTTGTTGAAGTAACAAAGAAAAAAAGGTATGCTTTCAGAAGGTTGTGATTTCCTCCTATAAACAGTAAATAAAAAATAATACCTCTTTAAAATTCACTGAAGAATTATTTGTGGCTTATTAAACTCCCTTCTCTTCTGATCATATTTGACTTAATAAAGGGACATTTCTGCATATTTTTACACTTAAACTGTAAAATAAAGCAGAACTGAATTGCTCTTATTTTTCACATTTCCTGAGAAATGAATCCATTGCTATTTCTGTGTCCTTTGTGAGGTTGCTAGAAAAATCAAATCAAGTTTCTATGGAAACTCTCCATAAACAATCATAAATCATACTCATCTGAGCTAGAATTAGCTATCAACCAATCAATCATCTACTGAATACCCATTTCGTGCCAGGCGATGTCATAGCAATGTAATAAGTGTGTGAGACCAAAATAATAAAATCTGTACCCTATCCAGGAAGGATCCACAATCCGGGAGAAAGATCAAAGAGCACAGTAGGTGTTGGAAGAGAAATATGGACACAGATCTATAAGAGAAATTCACACAAATTGCATGACTGAAGGAACAGTTGCATGATAATAGTCCACGTTCATACACGAACTACCATATGTCCTTTCTGTTCTCAAAGCTTGCCAAGCATTATTTCATTTAATCCTCATAAAAGCCTAATGAGGTGGATCCTATTATTATTATTATCGTTATTAGTCCACTGTAAAGTCAAGGAAACCTAGGCACAGAGAGAGGTTCCGTCAGGTGCCCAAGGACACAAAAGTAGCAAACAGTAGAGTGGGGATTGAACCCCAGGTAGTGTAACTGCAAAGTTCTTATTCCTAAGCACAATTTTGTGGAGCATCTGAGCAAAGGAATGAACTTTCTCTGCCCAAGACAGTCAAGGAAAACCTTTGAGGAGCTGACATTTGAGTTGGTCCTGAAGGGTAAGAGGGATTCCTCAAAGGAAGGAGATGAAGTAAGGCACTCCAGGCAGACACCAAGATCTGCACAAAGGTTGCTTTGAGCAAAGAGGAAAGGTTCTAAGGGCTGAGCACAGCAGGGAGATAGGTAGAGAAGGAGATGGTGGGAGGGCCTGAGGGCGGGGGTGGGCAGGCAGGGCCCAGAAGTAAAGGATCTGTTTGTCAGAGCTATGGGGTGACCTTGATCCTGAAACAAAAAAGACACCCCAGAAGATGGGGACAAGGAAAGGGTTCTTTGGCCATCACTCTCCCCACTAATTCCTTGTTCCTAAAGAGATAGTCCCAAAGTGACATTTTGCTTGTTGCTCTCAATTACTTCCTCGAGGACTCCATCATTCCCATTTGATGTACAATGACTTTGCTTTTGGAATTAGTGTGATGGAAACTGTCTGTCCAGACCTTTGGGACCACTGCCCTCAACCCCATACACATTCCTCTGTATATGGTTTCTACCACTATCTTTTCATCCTTTCTTCAAAAGGAAGTAATATACTTTCTCTTTCTCTGTCAAGGCTCTGGGTGCCATCCCTTCCCACCCACGGGTCCTTACCCTATCCCTTGGCCCACATCAGTCTTCACCTCCCTGCCAGTAGCATGCCATTTCCTCTTTTCTTCAGAACCCTGATTCAGTCCAGCCCCTCAACTATCCTGTTTTTCTCCTTCCTTTCATGGTCCAAACTCCCTGTATAAGCATTGAGAACCCATTGCCCTTAATCATCATAGCTCAGGGACCTCCAAGCTGTCCACGTTTAATTCCCTGAAAATTCTTATAGGGTTGAGTTGAGACCCAGGAGTCTGAGTCTGAGCTCCACAAGCACAAGCTAAATCAGAATTAGGTTAATGAACTTCAATCAACCCTCAGCCTCCCCACTTACAAAATGATACTTGTACCTACTCCAAAGGTTTGCATGAAGAGTCAGTGACCAGAGTTCAATAAATCTCATCGTTGACACTGGCAAGAATACTAGAATTAGATCCCGTTATTAATTTCTCTCTTGTCAATACTCTTTACAGGTCTTTCCTGCCTGATCTTGGATCTTGGATGATGCCAAGCTTTACTGGTTCTCCCCTTATATTCTAATGTCATCACACTGTCTGATCCACTGAGACATCTTCTCCACTGATGGGCATCAAGGTCTTTCAGCATGAGAGTCAACCACCCCTCCCCCCCGCCTTTGGACCACTTGCATCTTGTAGGCTTCCCCATGACAAAACTCTTTGCTTTTCCTTCTACCTTGTTCAGTAAATGCCTTACGTACGTCTACCTCACTCACTGCCTACCTGTGCCACATGGTTCTTTTCTCCTTTCCTCACTTTGCCTTTGGCCTTTCTCTAGCCACACATTCCCCTCCCCTGGGTAGTCCCATGCCTTTAAATATGTCACATACAATAACTCGGGCATTATTATGAGTTGGAATATCCCGCCTTTCCATATCTCTATCTTGCCTGTGCTGACTCACACACGTTATCATTTCTGGCACTGATCCTTCTCCCCTGAAGTCCAGAAATCAAATATCCAGCTTCTTCCTTGACATCTCCACTTGGTTACCTAATACACGTTTTACTCTTACCAAGATCAAAATGAAATTGGTGACATGGGTCCCCTGATCCAAGAGCAATGAGAAGAGAAACGTTTCTCCCTCCAAATGTATTCTAGACCTGCTCTTTCCCCCCTGTGTCTGCACTACCACCTTAGCCCAAGCCTCCCCTGCCTCTCTGCGAGATGACAGCCACAGCCGCTGGCATGTTCTCTCTGCTCCCACCATGGCCCCTCGCCAAGCCACCTCCCACATAGTCTCCGGCAATGTCGCTATAGATCCAGCCGGTGTCCCTTCTCATAATACCAAAATAAGTCCAAGTCATAGTCACAACCCCTTCATTTCACAGATGAGACAAGTAATGCCTTGCCCATTAAGTGACAGATGGGACAAATAATGTCCTGCACATTGAGTGACTTGCTCCAAGTCATGCAGCTGGCCATCAGCAAGGATGAGACTAGAATCTGGGCATCACTGCCCCACTGCACTGCCTTCCGAAGCCATGTCTCCTTGTGGTACGTACATCACTACACTCTCTTTAATAACAATTGATTCTTCTCTCCGTTCAGTTCGGGTTGGCAGAGAAACAGCACAGAAGTCCAGGCCTGAGAAGATTTAATCAACATGATCAGACCACGATCCTCTCCAGCACAGGATCTAAGTGCTTAATATTGAGGATAATAAAATGCAATCTGCAGAATCCATTTATATTTTCAGCATGTCATCAGAAAACCAGAAGGCGGCTGTTTATAGCCACAGATTGACAGACTCCACTAAAAAAGAAAAAAAAAAAAAGATCTAATTAAGAATCCAGGCAATGCTCAAAAGCACCCTGGGAGCATTAAATCCTGTGATCCAGCCCTTGTATTCTGTAGGCACAGAAAATGGGTCAGTCCGGGAGCATGTGAGTGGGGTTAGCAGGAACGGTCTTTGCACATCCTCAGGTTGTTCTGGCCTTACGAAGAGGGGAACAGAAGCTACAAAAACAGACAACACTCAAAGTGAGCTTTAACACAACATCGAGTGTTACTGACTGATCTGAGAGCAAAGAGAGAGAAGAGTCCAGAGGACAGTGGGCTAGTGGAGTGCTTCTGGGTTATGTGTGTCCTCTTGGTGTTATTTTTACCTGGGTATCATGTTTCGTCCCTTAAATAAATATTTTAGTTCAGGCTAATTTTGGCAAATCAGTGTATGGAACTGTCACCCGGTCCTCAGCACACTGAAGTACAGAACCTCTCAACTGGGCAAATCTGGGTCCAAATTTCAGGTCTGACACTCAGGAGTTATGGGACACGGGACAGAGGGCTTCATCTCTCTGAGCCTGCTCCCGTGTCATTAGGAGACAGTTGCGGGAGCCTGTTTTATGAGGTACAAAACCCAGCTAGGTGCTGGGTACAAAACCACACGGGGAAGTCAGCGTGCTACTCTCCTCCCCGCAGCGTCTGGGTTAAATGAGACCATGAGGAAACAACTGTGCAAATCCAGACTATGACACATTTTATAAGAAAATTGACCTTCAAAAAGCCAATGTCATGAAGAAAATGGAAGGGCTGCTATTTATAAAATGAGGGACTTAAGAGGCAATCAATTGCATTGTTTGCTCTTGACAGAAACCCTAGTTTAAATGAAACTTTATGAAAGACATTTTGGGCACAACTGGGAAAATCTGGATACATACTAGTCATGTGATAATACTCGGGCATCACTTCACTTTATTAAGACTGACAACGGCATGCTGGTTACAAAGGAGAACTTGGAGACGCACGCTAAAGTATTTAGAAGGAAAGAGGTCTGTCACCTGCAGTTTATTTTGAAATGGTTGGAAAAACACTTGGGGTGTGTGTTAAAGTGTGTGTGTGTGTGTGTGTGTGTGTGTGTGTGTGTGTGAAGTAAATGCAGAAAATGTTTGCAATTATTGACACTAGGTGTGGCTTACATGGGTTTCTTTGAACTAATCTATCTCCCTTCCTTCCTCCCTCCCTCCCTCCTCCTCCTCCCTCTTTCCTTCCTTTCTTTCCTTCTTTCTTTCTTTCAATGTCTCAAAATATTCATAATCAACTGTTGTCTAGGGCTAGGACTGAAAGTCATTAAGCAGCGCCTGCAGAGTACTCTGGTCAACAACCTGACCAGTGCCTTCTCATTCATTCATTCATTTTGCTAGAGCACTTCTCTTATCTATTTTCACTGATGACAGTTCACTATCAGTCACTTACCAGTGTACTACTGGTCATTTCATTTATATTCAAACCACTCTCTCACCTGCTCACGACACACAAATGGCACTCGCCAGCCATCAAATCAATGTGACACTAACAATGAGGACGGGAAGGAAAGGGAGGTCAAGCCCCTTGGCTTGCTGATTTGGGGCAAAGAACTGGAGCTAGAGGCTCTGCCAAGTACACACAGTCCTGTGACAGTTGTAGAGCTGTGTGAAGAACTGGTTGATTTCACCACTGGGGATACTAATAACTGAATAATTTTTAGCCAAGAATCCAAACTAACCACAAAACTGTTGTATTTCACCAGTACATGGCATTTAAAAAGGCATCCAAGTCAAGTTAGAAAAGTACTAGAATTCACCCCAACAACTTATTAGATTACTAAATGAAAATAAAATGTGGTGAAAAAGAATGAGAGCTCGCCATTTGCGACAACATGGATGGACCTAGAAGGTATTGTGCTAAGTGAAACAAGTCAGACACAGAAAGACAAATACCATCTGATTTCACTTATATGTGGAATATGAAAAACAGAACAAGGGAACCACAGACAAACAACAAAGAAAAACCCAGACTCTTAAATACAGAGAACAAACTGATGGTTGCTGGTGTGGGAGGGGAGTGGAGGAGGGGAGATGGGTGAAATACATAAATAAAGGGGATTAAAAGGTACAAACTCCGAGTTACAAACTGAGTAAATCATGGAGATGAAAGCACAGCATAGGGAATATAGTCGATATACTGTCATCACGTTGTATGGTGACAGTCACCACACTTCTCGTGATGAGCACACATATCATGAGTAATGTATAAAAATGTCAAATCCATGCTGTACACTTGAAATGAATATATCATTATATGTTGATTATACTTTAAAAATGATGAAATGCTCATTACACAGGATAATCACACAGCCTATCCTTTAAAAAGTTAGTATGACTTGGGCAACACAACTATGAAGAAAAGCAAGGAAGTGGTCAAAAGAAAATGAGCACATTTTTTCACGAACATTTTTTCATGTGTCTGATATTATGAAAAAAAAAATGAGCAGACGGGCGCCTGGGTGCCTCAGTTGGTTGAGCTGGTTGAGCGACTCCCTTGGCTCAGGTCATGATCCTGGAGTCCTGGACTGAGTCCTACATCAGGTCCCTGCTCAGCAGGAAGTCTGCTTCTCCCTCTGACCTTCCTCCTCTCATGCTCTTTCTCTCTTCATTCTCTCTCTCTTGCAAATAAATAAATAAAATGAAAGGAAGGAAGGAAGAAAGAAAAGAAGGGAGGGAGGGAAAGGGAAGGAAAGGAAAAGAGCAAAAGGAGGAGGGAAGGAATTCTCCCTGGGATGGGGTCCAGAAAGTGTTTCCAAGGTGGTGAACTCTCCTCCTGAATTTGGATCTACTTCTTTTTTTTTTTTTTTAATATTTATTTATTTATTTGACAGAGTTCACAAGTAGGCAAAGAGGCAGGCAGAGAAAGAGAGGAGGAAACAGGCTCCCTGCAGAGCAGAGAGCCTGATGTGGGACTTGATCCCAGGACCCTGGGATCATGACCTGAGCCAAAGGCAGAGGCTTAACCCACTGAGCCACCCAGGCGCCCCTGGATCTACTTCTTGACATAGTGATTCCAAAACTGTCCACCTTCAGTAATTCACTACGCTCTATGTTTGTTTCACGTGGTTTTCTAGAACTGTGTTATACTTTACAACTTAAAAGATTTTAAAGGGAGGACTAGGAATATATAGGCCAACCTCCATTGTGATCCAACCTTATTTTCCTTTTTCTCTTTAGTAACTAAACCACTTTTCCATTTGGTTTTACTCAGAAAAGTTGGGAGTGGGAAGATACCACTTTTCAAAGGTTTTTCATTCAAATGTAATAGAAGGACACCTCCATATAGTAATAGTCCTTAAGTCTACTATTAAAATGGTGACTGAGATCTGTACATGTCCTCTGCATAGTATATTTTAAAACAAACACTTGGATATCACACAAAGGAGCCAATGTACTGTCTGGCTTTGGAAAATAGAAGACATATCGTCTGTGAGTATGCCATGCGAAGAGCTCTAGGCAGACACTTGGTGCTGGGAATGGCCAGAGTGCCCCTCACCCCCATCTTCTATCAATGGAACTTTTGTTTGAATCACACAGTTGTCTAGCGACACCTACTCAGCACTGGTAGGAGGCCAGAAGTCAAGACAACTGGGTTGCAGCCACAGTTCTGCCAATAACCAACAGCTTCTAGCAACTCACTTCCCTTCTCTAAGATAGCCCTACACAAATCCACAGGCTTTCTGAACCCTCCTCCACCTTAGCCTCCCACCTTGAAATTTTGATAATAGTAACAGCATCTTTTACGGAACCATAACTGACTCACTTATGCCTCCACTGCCCTGGGTGGTAGACACATTGTCATGGTTGATGACACAGGTTGTGCCCTGGACAAGGGTGCCCAGCTGAGGAGACAAGTTCAGGTTAAGAGCCAGCCTGGGCTCTCTCTTTCAAAGCACAGCAACTTGTTGACGGGAAGAGTCATGTCTTCCTAATTCACACAAAGCCACTGTCTGTATCCAAGCTCAGTCCATCCTGAGAGGTCTTTTTTTGAGTTTACACAAAATTGCTCAAAGGTGCTATCAAATGTAAGTACTATTTTTATCCCTGTTATCCAGATGAAGACACTGAAATGCAGGCCAGTAAGCAATCTGCCTAATTTCATACAACTGGTAGGGGGCAGAGTCAGGACTCGAAGCTGGGCAGTCTGGCTCCTGACCTGTGTTCCCAACGCAGTACGCTATGTCACCTAAATATGTCCGTGTCCCTGGCATTTTTTCCCCATTATCAGTTGAGTTGTAAATAAAGCTCTGACTCCCCATTGTCTGTGCCACCTTCTTCTCTCTTCAGTGTGCCTTTTCCTTACACTGTGGAATAAGAAAGTAAACCCCAAATCCAGAAAAATGTCAAAATGCCCGTGCATGTATTATCACTTTGCACAATTCCATAACAGAAAGCTGTGATGTGCTGGATTTTTATCTCCATATGCAAAGAATCATCACAAATATCAAAAAAAATCCAAACTGAAATAATCCTATATACAACTTGACCCCCTATGGAAGGAAAAATAAATACCCATTAATGGGGAATGGAGGGGACGAGAAGGAAGGAAGACAAGACGCCTCATTTAAGACCATTAGGCACTTCTACAACAAAATATTTCCCTGTCTATCTTCCTCTGGTTCTTTAAACTTGCGAATAATGTATTATGGCAGGAAATCTGTTCTTTTGGCTGGTTTGTGATGAAGACAGCAGGTGGTAATCCCGGCCCACTAAAATGCCGTTCATCACTGGGCCTAGTGACAGGGCAGTATAATGATTGCCCCAGACTGAGGAAGCAGCTGCCATCTTGGCTTCAAGGGGAGTAAGCACTGCTCAGGCTGTGTATTTAGCTCTCCTTACCTCCTTCTGCACAAATAACCCACACATCAACAGGGAAGCAATCCTGTCTTCAGGGTGATACAAAGAACTGTAAGAAAACAGTGTAACACTGCAGGGTAATTAAAGTAAAAACAAGAAGACTATTCTTTATAAACCCAATATAACCCAATAACAAAACAAAACCAACAATGGGAATTACTACCCCCACTTCATCTTGAAAAACAGTAACCAAAACACTAGGGAGAAGAAGAAATGAGAAAAGTTTTAAAAGGTTATAACACTGCTATTGTTAGAACTAGTGCTATGTTCTAAGAGGTCTTTGATTATATTTTAAAAACCTTTTATAATCAAGGTGTCCTCAGAGATGGCCTAGAACCATTAGCGTTCTGCTGAATGTTTAACAATTGGTTTTCGTGGGGGGAGGGCAAGAGCCCTAATGTGTAGCACCTGCCAATCTCCATGGTGTAAAAATTCCCACCACTGCCAAGTTCGAGCTCAGTCTGATGTCACTGAGCACAGTGAGGGGCAAAGACCCATAATCTTCTCTCCTGAGCCACAGAAGCTGGCTCCAAACTTGTAATCTGTATTACATAGACATTATGAGAGGCTAACAGTTAAATAAAATATTTTAAATGTATTACCATTTCTAAATACCCAGGATAGTAGAGAATTTATCAAATAATTGAAAACAAAGCATATGACTATATGAAAATTTACATGCTTCTAAACTTGCATATACTCCTGTGTGTAAACAACCAGCATCTTATAGAACACACAACTATTATGATGATATAAATCTATTATCCGATCCGATACCTATTTCCAATTTTCTGACTACAGGTAAGCAAAGCAAAAAACTGCCACTAAATTCTTGAAACTTGGAGCAGTAAAAATAATCCAAAGAACAGGCCTTTTGCAAGCATTTAAAATCAAATATAACAATTTTACTTTTGTTCTCCTGAAGTAAATGTTTCTGAGTTGTGGAACAGAGCTCAGGTCCTGGGAAGTTTGTACCCTCTCTTGACCAAAATTTGAAGACATATTTCTACCTCTTCCTTTTATAGGAGAGCAAAGAATGATAGCTAAGCTAGTCATTGTTCCCAAGCCCATTCTAGCACACAGCAGTAAAAAAAAGTGTTTAAGATTTTATTTATTTATTTGGGTGGGGGGGCATACACGCATAAGCAGGGGGAGCAGCAGAGGGAGAGGGAGAAGCAGGCCTCCTGCTGAGCAGGGAGCCTGATCTAAGACTCAATCCCAGAACCCCCAACTCATGGCCCCAGCCAAAGGCAGACGTCCAACCACCTGAGTCACCCAGGCACCTAGAGCAATAAAATTTTTAACCAAATAAGTATGTGGGCATTTACCAGGTTGTAATAACCCTTTCAGAGGACAAGGGGAAAACGCACCTCGCCTCCGACATAAGGACACAAACTCTTCAAACAAGAACCTCGACCACGCTAAGAGGTAACAAGAAGAATGAGGAAAGCAGACCAGTTGCTATTTCCCTGGTGATTGACATAGAGAGCTGCTGTTTGTAGAAGGAAGGAGGGAGGACTAATGCTGTTGGCAACAATCAACAGCTCTGTTCTTTCTTCTTCTTCTTCTTAATTGCTAGAACACCTGCTGCCTCTGTCTCTTTACCCTCATCCATTATGCAACATGCTGTCGGTGATGGAACCGGGATATGCCATTGCACACAATGACAAACCTGATGAAAGACAAAGGAACGGACCCAACATCTCAAAGAACAGACCGCGAATAGTGCACACATTTCCTCTCCCACTCTTGGGACCGGAGGGTCCTTCAGAAATCTATGCACCAGAACATATTGAGTTGGCATTTTACGGCACTGCGTGGAGTCAAAATGCCAAGAGAATACTGGTTCTTCACATCATGTCCTTAGGGGTATTAAGTTATTCGTTCACGGGTATTGGCCTTCACATTTACTCTCTGGGCTACCCAAGAGGAAATACTTATAGAAGCATTTCCAGGGGTCCCACAGAAGCCTCGCTCTACGGGATGGTAAGACATGTGATGCAGGAAAAAGGCTCCATGGTCAACTAAGTTTGGAGACTGCTGTTTTTTAAAGATGTATGGGGTTTTTTCCTCAACTTTGAGCTTCTCAGAGCTAGTAACAGGCTAATGTGCACAGACAACCTCCAGTGGGCAATAACCTAGCCTTTCCCGATCTGTCTGAGCAAGACCTCTTTTTGAGAAAAGTCTCTGGTGGGTGGAAGCATCGGCAACTCTGGCTTTCTACAGAGCTGGCTAACTCCTGGCCTGGGGGACTAAACAGGTCCTCACACAGGCTATTTGGCCTCTATCATACTGCATCCCCTAGTCAACTGTTTTGTTTTTTTTTTTAAATGTAAATAAGACACTAAATATAAAACCCGGAAGTGCTAATATTTAAATGACAAAGGGTTTCTATTGCTTCTCTTGGGAAAAAAAATGGTGGACTAATGGAGCATGTTGTGCCCACAGACTTGCTTTCTATGTGCAGAATATTTTAAACCATAAAGGAATTTTTTAAAAAATGTACACAGCATCCAGTTCAGGGTGATGTTAAGCAAAGAAAAATTACAAGTGCATTTGTGTATAAATGTTCAGAGAAGTAAAACAAGGCAAGTGAGAAGGGGATATTAAAGGGGTCTTCTGAAAAGAGGTGATGAGCTCAGATGGGCCAGAGAGAAAGGAGGGATGTGCGTAGAGTGAAAGGAAGCTCCAAGAACACAAGCAGGGCTGGAATCAATAAGTTATAAAAATAGATCACAGACTGCTTCAAAATAGAGATACAGAACACACATGTTTTATTTAAATTTGTAATTTAATTGAGGAACTCAGCAGTCAGGAATTTTAATAATTAAGTAGCTCTGAGCCATGCAGAGGGTCAAATCAAGCCATTTGGCCATTAAATCCCATCTCTAAGAGGATAAACACTAGATATTTCTTAGATATATGACTAAGTAATTCCCCAAACAGTTTCCATCAAATGCCAGGTGCAAAAGCATTCACGTCAAAATCCTCTCCAGTTCCACAGACTTGGGAGCGCAGGGCCTCCAAGAACAAGTGAACCCATTCGAAAATAATTCTGGAACTTAAGAGATCCTATTACTAAGAAGCAGAAATAGATTTTCAAGTGCTCACTTTGAAATATTAAGCACTGTTCCACCCAGATCTTTCCAGCATCCTAGAACATTTATTAAAAACCAGTTCAAAGTGAGTCAGCTTTGAAAATAAAGCTTCACCTTGCCCAAAGTCACAATGCATAGTAGTTTAACTTCACCACAATGTGATAAGCATAGTCTAAAAAGCAAAACAAAAAAATACAGAAATATTTTCTTATTAAGAAATTAGATCTATGGGGCACCTGGGTGGCTCAGTAGGTTAAGTGTCTGCTTTTGGCTCAGGTCATGATCACAGGGTCCTGGTATTGAGTCCCGCATCAGGCTCCCCGCTCAGGGGGGAGTCTGCTTCTCCCTCTACCTCTGCCTCTCTCTCTCTCTGTCTCTCATGAATAAATAAATAAAATCTTAAAAAAAAAAGTTAGATCTAACACATGATAGGAGCTCAAAACATGTTTCTCAGTCTGAATTAAGATCTAACTGTTGCTGTTCTATAATTTATTGTTTTTCACATGATGACTCTTTTCAAGATTTCAACTTACAACTCAAAACCCTAACCCCCAGACTTGATGAGTCTTCTACCTATATTCTTAAAAGAATGCCTTGCTTCGATAAGTTTGGCATCCTCAGACACAAAAGAAGATCATTCTCCAAAATCTTGGGAGCTTCCAGAATGTTCTCTAACATTAGCACCTTTTTTTTCTACATTTGAGAATTGCCTCTTTCTTTCAGAGCAAGTCCTTTCAACCTAGGCCCTTGCTCCTGCTTGCCACCCCACTTCTGATTCCCTCCTCTCCCTCCTCTTTGCACGGCTGACCAAGCTGGGGGATCTTTGGAATACCTGTCGGCTTATGGCCATCTTGATTTAAATATTTCCAAATGTCTCCTACTGCCTGGAGCTCAAGCCCTAACTTCTTAGACCACTGATAAGAATCTGCTCTACGAGTTTACTCCTTGCATGAATTCACCACACACATCCATGCCTCTTTGCATTTGCTCATGCCATTTACAACATCCAGAATGCCTTCACTCTTTATTTACACATGTCCAATCCTATGTTCAAATCTCCAGATACAACACTCTAAGATTTCCACAAAGCACCCACAAGAGCCTGTACCTCTTGGCAAACCAAATTTCTCTCCAACTCCCAAAGCGCTTACTGTCTCTCATACATGAGACAGACAGTGTTTATAATCAAAAGATCTGGACTTAAATCCTGCCTTCACCACTAATTCTCTATGTGATGTGGGGAAAGTACATCTGTACTATACCACTTTCCTCACCTCTAAAGTAGGGAAAACGATAGCACTGATCTTAAGTAAGGATTAAATGAGATCAAGCGTATGAGACACATGAAAATTGTTCATGTAATTTAGCCAGAACTGTCATTAATACTTCTATGTCTTGTCCCTGTGTTCCTAAGTAGATTAAGTTATCCAACAATTATTCACAGAGCACATATCCTGGCCTGATACTACTCTAGACTCTGGAGATGTGGTCTCTGAATTCACGGCACTGGGGTCTAGTAGACAAGATAGATAATAAATAATTTAACAGATGATATAAGGTGGTGATAAGAGCTATGAAGAAAGAGCAAAAGGAGATAAAAAGTGGCAAGGAATGGATGGCTACTTGAGATATTTTATATTAAAAAGGTCTCACCAAAGAAGTAACACATAATCAGAAATGACACATAATCAGAGAATGAAGGAGGTCATGAACAATGCTGATTGCCATGGGGAAAGCATTCCAGGCAGAGAAATGCAACAAGGCCCACAGGTGGGTGGGAACATGGAGTTGCTGGTGAAGAAAAAAGCAAGTGTGGCTGAAATGGAGCCAGTGAGGGTAGCAGGGCAACAAGATGATGGCAGTGAGGCAGCTGACAGCCTTATGGACAAGAATAAGGACCTTGTAACTTGTTCTCAGTGCTGTTCAAAGCCACTGAAAAGAGAGTTTTGAGCAGGGAAGAGATGTGATTTGATTAACACTTTTTAAAATTACTCTGGCCATTGTATGGAAAATTGATGCAGGAAAACAGATGGACAAGATTGAAACAGGAAGACAATGAGGACACAACTGCATAGGCCGGGTGCGAAAAATGATAATCTGGAATAGGGTAGTAGCTGAGGGGGTGTTGAGAAGTGGTCAGATCCCAAGCTTATTTTGAAGATAGAAGCTAAGAAGTTTGCTCATGGGCTAACCAAACATGAGATATCAGCAAAGGAGAAGAGTCGAGAATATCTGCACGTTTGGACCTTGAACAACAGGATGTATAGTAGAACAAGCTATTCGGATAGGGAAGCTTGGACAGGAGCAGCTTTAGAAAGAAAAATCAAGAACGGTATTTTATTTCTATCAAGGTTGAGAAGACTGTGTGATATCCAAGTGGAGATACTGGGGAAAGAGTTAGATATAGTGGGGTTCAAAGGCAAGGAGTTAGACCATGAGATAAAATCACCCACAGCACGTGCAAGAGAAGATGTCCAAGGACTGAGTCCTGGGGCCAGCCAATAATTAAAAGTCAGGAAAAAAGAGGATAGTCCAGCAAAGGAGAATAAGAAGGACTAGCTAATGTGTTGGGAGTCCAATCATAAGATAAGGATGGTCTGGAGGCCAAGAGAGGAAAAACGTTTGAAGAGGGAAGGAGTGGTTAATGGTCCGATGGTGCTGAGAGGTTGTGTAAGATGAGAATGGGGCATTATCTGTTGGATTTGGGCAATGAAGGACACAGGTGACCTTGACATGTAACTTCCATGGAATGGTGAGTATGCACATGCTCTGGAGCAGATAAAGGAAAGCACGGTCAACTCTTCGAGTGAGCAGATATGGAGAAGTAGGCAGAGGTGGACATATACTTTAGAAAGGGCAGGTGCTAAAGGAATGATCCCGTGGAAAACAGAGGTCAGTGCAGTAGAAAAGAGAGAGATGATAACTGAGGGAGCAAAGAGTAAGTTTCTGAATATGTGAAGAGATGTAGATCACAAGGGTAAGGTCTGGCTTCAGATGTGCAGGGTGAGATCATTCATTGCAACAGAAGGAAGGCACAATAAATGGGTACAGACCAAGACAGATGCTAAGTTTGACAGTGGGAAGATCAGCTGATCTTTCCAGGTTGCTTTTCAGAAGCCATCAGATGAGGGTTAGGAAAAAAGAATAGTATTGGAGGTTGAAGAAAGAAAAATATGGAGCATGAACTGACAACCTGAGTGATGAAGAGGGTAAGCTGCCATCTGATGGTCCATTCCTCCCTCATCCCCTTCTCTGACTCTCCCTCAAGGACCTCTGCAACTTTGCAGCTGTTATCCAACAGCACAAAATCCTGGGACTTGTGCTTAAAGATGAGCCTCAATTTTTTTGAGAAACTCTAAATCTCAAAGTCAGAAGAAACTCAAAGCAAGAAAAATTTTTATAAGTTTTCAAAACCAGCAATGACATTATCTTGAAAAGGGGTATTAAAACTCAAAAAAAGTTTTTCTGGACTATGTGTAGCCGGCCATACCTTGGACATGATGAAAAATGCCCAGTACTGAAAGCATGGCCCTCAGCCTACATTCAGAGTCACCTTCGTCTCTCATTTTGACAAGTGCATGGGAGTCATTGATGAGTGGGATATTCCAGAGAAACAACACTTCAAAGACCTGGGGAATCTATTACTGAATTAAGGAAGGAGACAGAAAATAAACCAGCATGGTATGAGTTTTTTGTTTTTATTTTTTAAGATTTTATTTATTTATTTGACAGACAGAGATCACAAATAGGCAGAGAGGCAGGCAGAGAGAGAGGGAAGCAGGCTCCCCGCTGAGCAGAGAGCCCAATGCAGGGCTTGATCCCAGGACCCTGAGACCATGACCCGAGCCTAAGGCAGAGGCCTTAACCCACTGAGCCACCCAGGCGCCCCGTGGTATGAGTTTTGAGTTGTGACCACACTAATATATTCTGGAGTAATATAAAGGATCCTATTTTCCCCTCAAAAAGAAGTGAGCTCAACAAAGGTGGAAGAGAGTCAGTCACTCAAATGTGGCTGGCCTCACTTCCACTGTTATGGCAGTTGATCTTTATATATATATACACAATTTTAAAGACTTATTTACTTGTTTGAGAGACACAGAGAGTGAGGGCCAAGGGGAGACGGAGAAAGAGAACCCCAAGCAATCTCCTTGCTGAACAAGAAGCCCGATGACACAAGGGTCGAGCGATCTCATGACCCTAAGAGCATGACCTGAGCCAAAATCAAGAGTTGGACACTTAACGGACTGAGCCACCTAGGCACCCCTCAATTATTGAGGCGGTTTAAACAAACCAATGTCCAACTACCAAAAGGTATGACTTACTGACTTTCCACCTCCTGGGAGGTATCGTCGTCTACAGCCCAATTGATTGACCCTGAGACAACCTTATGAACATGGTGAAAGCTGTCACATTTGAGAATATTTAAATGGATACACAATGACAAATCCTTGTTTCAGTCTCTAGGGAAGAAGGGTTTGAAAATCACTAAGATGAACACCTTGCCTGGGTTTTCTAGGGTAATAGGATAGCTTTGCAGCTTCTTAAAAGTAAGAATCTCTCCACAAATGAGCTTCATGCACATTCCCAATAGACAAAAGGCCAGAGTTGGAAATTTGAGCACCTACTCACATACTATAATGGCCAAATAAAAGACATTAAAAGTGTATACAAATAAACAGGACTCCGAAAGGGAGTTAGGATGTCATCACCAACTTTGATCTCATCCGAATGAGAGAAAAACAGATACTTGATAACATAGGGCTATAAACCTTGCCCAAAACTCTTGAAGGTAATTTATAATTTCTTAGGTTTCAGAATGGTTACTTAATGTATGTACTGTCTATTATGTAACATCTCCAAGAGGTCTAGCTAAGCACCCTGTAATCAAACATAGTATTTTTGTGGTTAAAAAAAATTTTGAATATTCACATTAAATGGAGTAAATAAAAATAATTAATAGCCTGTAGTCATTTCAGATCAGGTCAGAGTTGTGCCACTAAATGAATTATGGAAAGAAGGAAGGAAGGAAGGAAAGAAGGAAGGGCGGGGAGGGTATAGGAGGGAGGAAGAATAAAAAAAACAAAAATATTGAAAACCTAAAATTAAAAAGAAAACTTCTACTTCTCAAAGCTGTTTAGGCTTTGTAACTGTACCCAAATGACTGTGGACCTATACAAATAAAAGCAAACACGCAAACTTTGCCCTGTAAATTTTCTATATTGACCTACCAGACTCCCAAAGAGCTTTCACTTTCACCATGTGAAAAGCCAAAACAAAAATAAAGATTATCAAATACCAAAAATCACCAGGCAAGCCCCATATCTTTGGGGTATGATTTGTAACACTGAAAGAATAGTACCCAGCCCATGTCGGTGCTTCTGACTCTACTGTGAAGGTCACTGCCAAATATTACTTGACCTCTGGGTTTCAGTGTTACCTGTAAACATGATGTTGATATTGTTTTCTGGTAAAACTGCAAGATGTACAATGCTTGGTGACCACTGACCTTTCCAGAACATTCTGTTCAGTGTGAGAATAATAAGGACCATATGCCAGGTCCAAATTCCTTGTAGACAGGATCAGAGATATCAAGTTAAAAAGGAATTTAATAGACTTGGAGAGATACTTACAGACTCCTGTTCATGGCAGCATTATTCGCAATAGCCAAAAGACAGAAGCAGCCCACGTATCAGTTGACAGATGAATGGATAAACAAAACGTGGTATACACATATAATAGAATATTATTCAGGCTTAAAAGCAAAGGAGATGCTGCCACATGTCATAACATCGAAGAGCACTGAGGACACGATGCCATGGGAAATAAGCCAGTTACAGAAAGACAAATACTGTATGATCCCACTTCTGTGAGGTGCCTAGAGTAGTTGATAGAAAGTAGCTGGAGGTGACTGGGAACTGGGGGGACAGAGTAATCAGGAGTTAATTGAGTTAACTGTTTAATGAGTACAAAGTTTTAGTCTTACAAGATGAAAAGGGTTCTGGATGGATGGCTGTGATAGTTGCACAATAGGAATGCATTCAATGCTCCCACACTGTCCACTTAAGAGGGTTAAAATGGTAAATTTTATGTTATTTGTATTTTATCACGAAAGTAGTAATAACAAGAAATTTAATAGTTCAAAAAGGCATGGTGTGAAAAAGTATACTGACCAACCTGAAAGGCGACACAGGAACTCGACAAGGAACAAAAACATCCAAAATGACAAGGAAGGGGATACTGACGAACCAGGAAGCTAGCAGGGATAGAGAACTGAACTCTTACCTCCTTGGGAATTTGCAGGGACCTGCAGCCAGCAGGAAGACTTTCGAGATGAGCAGCATGAGGTTTACCTGTCATTCTCCCCCTAACCTGTCACTAAGCAATGGAACGGTTTCGAAGCCTTGATAGTGATCAGAAAATTGGGAGGCCCACAAAGCAGGGTTCACTGAGTAATTGAGAGAGAAGAAAGGGGACCTATTAGTAGCACTTCTCAATCTGATTGCACATGACAATCACCTAGAAATACGGCCCTAGCCAGAGACTCTAACTTAATTATTCTGGAGCAGAGCCTGCCCACAGACACTTTTTCCAAAAGCTTCCCAGGTAATTCTATTGCATAGAGAGGGTGGAAAATTACTGAGCTAGAGGAGGGGTATGCAAAGGTTTCCAGACAGGTAAGTCTTTTCCCCTTGGGACCCATACTATCTCTGTCACAACTACTCAACTCTACCTTTGTAGTTTGAAAACTGCCATAGACAAACACAAATGAATGGATGTAGTTTCTATAAAGCTTTATTTATAAAACCAGACAGTGGGCCACAATGGGCCGACCTCTGCTCTATAGGGAAAGAAGGCTTCAGATTTTCTAAGTAGATTAAAAAATAACAACAACAACAAAAAACCACAAACCAACTATTTACTTGGGCTTTGGAAGGAGAATTTCAAATGCAGAGAGAAGTAGGGCCCATATACAATGCTAGTCTTAGATTTGAAAACAGAAACTGTGGGGAAAGAAAGAAAAAGGGAGGACAGCATGCTGACCCAGTTCTCCACATGACATGTAGACAGGAATGAAGCAAACTAAGAAGTGAGTAGTAATTTTGTGCCCCTCTTTAAGAGAGAATGGATGGGGGACAAAGGAAATGAGGCACTGGAAGAACAGGAAATATGACCCAGGCTGCAGAAGAGGTAGCAGAAAGGCATATTGGTAGGAGGTAATTGTAATTCGAGGCCTGGAGTCCAAAAGTGGAGGGAAGCTGAGACTTCAGAAGGATCATTTGGCTGAGAACATTCTGGAACACACTGGCATGCTGGCAGCAGGGACTTGGGAATCACTACCAAAGGCACCACCAGTTCAGAAACCTGTTGAGTTGATTTCTCAGGTAGGAACAAATGTGGGGGCAGGTGGGAACCACCCCAGGAGACTGGCTCACAGATTTGAGAGATCCAAAGAGGAAGCAACGAAGGGCGGCACCAGGGTAACAAAGCCTGGGGACTCCGCCGGGGATGAAAACACAGAAATGGGCAGGAGAAAGGCTGAGGGAAATTACCTTGGAGAATTCCCTCTTCTAATTTTGGAGCAGGCTGCCCAATTCAGCTCTGGGCTGCCAGGAATGGCAGAATAGAGTCGTCCAAAAGAAAAGCTTGGAAATTAGCAGTTCTGAATACACAGAACGTCTACAGAAGAGTGGCCAGGTATCCCGGGAAACACAAAAAGGTGAGAGGCACCACACCTGCAAATTTTTAAAGTCTGCCAGTAGACGGCTGTGCGTCTGGTCACTGTGATCGGGGTAGATAAACCCGGGAGAGTATTCGCTGACTCAGCAAATATTGGTGTGTACTTACGATGAGAGAGGGAGGGAATACTATGACGGCGCATGTGGAGGGGGAGAAGGCGGTCCTTAAGTTACACACACAGAAAGTTACAACTGCTGTGGGTTTCAGAAAGGAGAAACATAATGGCTGGAGGGGAGCTTTGGATGAGGAGACCTGATCTGCTCAAGAAAATGGCTCCCGAGCTGAAAGTAGAAGAATGAGTAGGAGGTCAGGGAGGAAAGACAGATGGAAGAGTCTTCTAGAAAGAGGAAATAGCACGTGCACAGCCGGGCACAGGGCTGGAACATGGCAAGCATGAGGGGTGGAAAGAAGAATCCCCATCAGGAGCTTAGGGAACGAGGCGAGCAGAGTCCAACACCTGGATGGAGACATGGATGGAAGTAACACCAGTACAAAATCTCATGGAACCCTTGAAGAAATCTCAGCTGAGCCCAGGAACAACGGGAAGCCATGGAATGATTTTAAGCCAAGTTAGACAAAAGGCTAACAGGTCAGATTAGTGTTTGAGGAAGATGCCACTGTTAAGAGAAAGGATTGGGAGGAGAGAAACTGGGAAGTAGATACAGAACAACAGTGGGATGCTTCTGTCGTGGATTCCTACCCAGGAACTATGCCACAACTAACCAATAGTGGCTGATTTCTACCACTTCAAAATGCCCTGGATGCTAGACACTTGTCAAGATTGACTGGCAAAGGTATAACCATGAAGCCTCTCTTGTTTTCTCCTGTTCTGTTTGAGCCCTAAAAACAGATAACATGGTCTCTGTTCTAGGCTATCACTGATAACATAAATGCAGGTTTATCACAAAAAGAAAAAATGACCTCTAGGAAGTCAATGGTGTCTGGATCTTAAACAGTTGACACTTTGGTCTCCCTGCCCAAGTTCTTCAAGGGGTCTTTGAGGTGTTGCAAAAGAATTTCATAGAAAAAAAAAAAATTCCTTAGCTGGTTCACTGTGTGTGTAAGTCCCTCTGAGACCTTCCAGAAGGTAAACGACTGTAGTAGCACAGAAGACAATATTCAGTTAGTTCAATATTTGATTCAATATTCAAGATCCTGGATCTCTCTAAGCAGCCCCATCCCAAAAGAATTAAGAGTTATGCCATGCTGGTGCTCAAAATTCCTCTGGCCTTTCACATAATACAGACTACACATGAGAGACCAACGTGTGCTATTAAACGTATGCTCACTGACTCCATGTAAAGATGGAATTTCAGTATAAACTCTGAAAAAGTAAAAGTTCTATTTTAAATTTCCGGGCAATTACAAGGAAGGCAAAATGTTGCCTTTTGCCAGCTGTATTAGTTTTGGGGGGAAAAAAGCCAAACAGACTTTTCCTCTTTTATGTTTCATATCCAAGCCACAAGCCAGAATACACTGGTATTTACTCCAATGCTAATAAAAGTAAATTACTTTGTGGTTTTGGGTCACTGGTATAAAACTTGTGCTCTTTTTAGTTTATGTAATGTACAAAAGTTCAAAATTTCAAGATGAATCCAGGACAAACTGATGACTTACTTATGCTTTTCTGTGTGATTCAAAGTGTTTTTTTTTTCTTCTTTTTTAGTTTATGTTTGAATTACTTCTGCTTCTCTACGCCAAATGCTCTCATGATTCCTATGGGATTCGTTTTCTCTCTTCTTCTGCTATCCTTTTACCTTTACAATGGTACAGCTTATTTTTTTCTTCTTGAGCCATCTCCTGGATTATAATCTACTCAAAGCGGAAGTAAGACCCATGAGCAATTTCCATTACCAATGAGAGCTCTCATCTTAAACTGTAAGTTACCAATAAAGATTTTTTTTTGTCCCCAGAGAAATAGAATCCAATTAATCCTTTCTGCAGTTGTCTTTTTATTTCCTAAAGAATACAAGTCCACTGGGACCAGAACAAACAACTTGAAAGGAACATTCTAGGACCTAATACACAGATGCCAAGCATATTGCCCCCCACCCAATTCATCAAGTCCCTGCACCAGATGTTGGGGCTGTATACACCCAAACTTCAGCGTGCTTTCAAGTCAGTCTTCCCAACAGCCAGAGGCTCAAGTTGACAGTTCCCTTTGTAATTATTTATCATACAAAGAATTGCACAGACCCACAGCGGCAGCCCCCTTGACGATGCTGGCCAAAATGCTAAATAGGTTGGTCTTCTGCAAGCTGTCCAAAAACATGCTACTGATTTAGACAGTCCTGCGGAGCAATCAATCATGGTCTAGGCCCCGATGAAGGGCCATGGTCTGCACATGTTCATTTCATTAAGATCTTACTTAGGTCTGAGGTCTTTTCTCCTTTATGTTTTAAAACTAAGGGAATCATTTCCATGCAAAGTAAAGGGACAGGATGTAAAGAGGAAATGCCACTGGGGCTAATGTTTTGCTGATGGCCTTCACAATTCTAAGTCATCAAAAAAAAAAATCCAGATTATGCCCAGGGCCTCCCAGCCCTTAAGAAATTGCCAAGCTTTCACAAACCTAACAGAAATCAGGCACCAGCCCTAAAAGCAACTCCCCTAAGGACTTTTCTGTTATTTTTGTTTTAAGGTTGTCATAGACATCCTAAGGGAGTGTATCAGTAAGTTAAGACGAGACTTGTGATTTGAGACAGGGATTAGGTATCAGTACAGTAAAATGGGAACACAGACCCTCAGCTTCTCAAAAAAAAATCTGTAATTTTCTTTTCTTTTCTTCTCTTTTTTTTTCCTTAAGCAAAAGACAATAAAAATTGCGCAAATCCCAAGATAGCTATACTTCAAGTGAGGCAAAATCTCCTTGGTCATTTTAAGCAGTCAGAGAAAGAAATACAAACAAACCATCTAGCACTGATTGCTAGGCCTCGAGGGAGAGAGACACGGCCCAGCACGTGGATTCTGGAGGGTTGGAAACCCTGTTCAGCCACCGCCCAGCCGTGGGCAAGTTGTACTTACACAGGCTCTGCCTCAGTTTCCTCATTTGTGAGTTAGAGATAAAAACAGAGCCTACCTCCTAAATGTTTTGTGCCGATTCTGTAAATTCACAGGTGCTCTGGAAGCACTGGTTTTGGGATGAGGGTCTGGCGCATGGTAAGTGCTGTGGAAACGTTCACGGTTCCTATGTCCACAAAACCATAAACAGATTATTGTGTGTTGATCATTGAACAAATAGAAAGAAATGAGGAACATAAGAGCCACTCAGAAATGATTTGTTTGTCTGAAAAGAAAAAAGCAAACAAAACCCAGCAAAATGCCCCATGCGCAGTGCCCGCTACACACCCATGTCCGGGGAGGGGGGGCGCACGAGGACAGCAGGAAATTCATCTGCGCATGCGCATCCTTGCTACCACGCCTGTCCCTTTGGTTCCGAGCATCAACCACACAAACTGATATAAAAGGCTTCTCTAGAAAAGGAAAAGGTAAAGGAACACAGCTTCTCCAACACTCATATCAGCACACAAATGAACCAGGGCTGACAGGCGGAAGCTCTTGGGACCAACAGGCGAGTGGCTCCTTCTGAAGAGGCAGCAGGGTATAAGGAGTAAAGGTGGGAGGGGGCTGGAAAAGCCGCGCTCCCAGGGCCTGGGCACTAGCCGCCCCTGCAGGAGCACTGGGGCCTGCCAGTAACAGCTAGGACTCCGCCGGCAGGCTGAAGTAACAACCATCTGAGTTTTGGAATGCCAGGATCAAGTCACCTTACGTCTGCCCTGTAGATTAAAATATTTGATTTCATTAAATACTAGCTTAAAAGGTCTAGGTACAAAACTTGTTCACAAAATTTTAGAACTGGCTTGGTCTCCAAACTCCTCCAGAAATGAAAACCTGCCTCTTTGGCATCTTTCCTGCCTTCAAGTGGGTCTAGAACCTTCCCCCATCTCTCCCCTACCTCTTTTGTAACTGTCTTTGTAGCCTAGGCTTCAGTCTATGATGGTCCTCCCCTCAGAACCAGAGTTACCTCCCCTCTCTCAGTCTGACTGTCTCGGTGCACCCATTTCCTCTGTCCTCCAACCACCAAATCTCTCAGACTCTCTGGAGGTGGGGTCAGCACCCACATTTTTTTTTTTTAAGATTTTATTTATTTATTTGACAGAGAGAGAGATCACAAGTAGGCAGAGAATCAGACGGAGAGAGAGAAGCAGGCTCCCCGCTGAGCAAAGAGCCCGACACGGGGCTCGATCCCAGGACACTGAGATCATGACCCAAGCCGAAGGCAGCGGCTTAATCCACTGAGCCACCCAGGCGCCCCAGCACCCACATTTTTAACTCTAGTTTTGACTCTGTATTCCTGGAAGTGACAGGGCTGTATCTTTGATACACTAGGCTCAGTGCCTATTACAGTGCTGGGCACACAGTAAATGCTCACAAATATTTATTTCATGGATGAATCTATGGCAATTTCAACTTCTAAGGGGACTTATTTCTTGAGAGAGAGAAGAGTGGGAGCAAAAGGCAGCAGGCAGGGGGTTACGGTGTAGAGAGAGAGAGAAAATCTCAAGCAGGCTCTACACCCAGTGTGGAGCCCAATGCAGGGCTTGATCTCACCACCTTGAGATCACGACCTGAGCCGAAATCGAGTCAGACGCTTAACTGTCTGAGCCACCCAGGCGCCCCAGGACTTATTTCTTTGACTCTCTTTTTGAACCCTCCATTCATGTCTGCCTCACCCCCAAGCCTCATCTGCACTCTGCGCTGTGCAGTGTTTCCCGAACAAACTCAGGTTAGCTAACAGCGGCATCTGCTTCCCTGCTCTCCCTTTATGCATGACACTACCTCCTGCCTACTCAATTGACTTTTTGTTTCCATCAAGATCTCTAACTGCCCTATTCTCCTGAGCCTGTCACTTCTGTTTTGTTTTGATGACCTTCTACGCAGCTGGGCTGCATGGCTGACCATTTCAGATGGAGCCACCATCTCTCGGTGTGCCAAGGCTTGGACCACATACATGGTCTACTCTGTCTGCAGCTGTACTGTTACACAGGGTCCCAAATCCTTAGTGGGTGGCTCACTTCCTAAAAGTCCAACAATCACTTCCAGGACAACAACTTTCCAATGTCTATTTCTAGCCCGATCCCTAACCAGGTCCAAACAAGCAGCTGCCTAGACGGTATCCTGCATATAGCCTGCCAGAGCCTCAAGCCCACCACGGCCCAAAATGAACTTAGTCTTTCTACTTGCAACGCAGATTCTCCTCCTGGTTTCCGCCACTGCTTCGAAAAGGACTACCAGTGTATTTGCCATACAAACTTCCGTTTTCTCTTTATTTCCACCATGATTGTGTCATGTCTGTTCATTTTACCTCTTCATGGCTTCTCCATTCAGAATCTGCCTTTCCATTTGCAGGACCCTACTCCAGCCTCATGCCAGCAGATAGCACCAGCACAGTCCAACAGAACTTTCTGCAACGATGGAAATGTTCATGTGGTTATTAAACACTTGAAACGCAGCTAGTGCCACGGAGACACTGAATTTTACATTTAATTTAAACAGCCACATGTGGTCAGTGGCGATCATACCAGACAGCACAGATAGAACCCAAGTTTCATTCCATCTGGGCTAGTCAACTGTTGGCTCTCAGAGCCCTTCCCTACTGCCTCTGCCCTCTCTCTGCTTTGTATCACAGGGGACTTCCAACTCCCAAGCTCTCCTGACTACTGACTACTGGCTTCCAGATAAACACAGACAGTGAGACACTTTGGGAAAGTCTAGGTAGGGCAGGACGAATGGAAATGCCAAGGAGCTGTCCCCTCCTCAGCTTTGCCTCAGGTAGCATCTCTAGCTGCCGCCAGCCCCTCCCTCCACATTCCCAGCTCCCACTGGTGGCCCTCACCACGGTTCTAGCTCCCACTGGGCAGCACCATCTCTGAGCTCAGGTAACACTATTTTCTCCCTCTGCCCCTTAGCTCTGGGAGTAATGGTAGCTTCCTGCCATTGCTAATCTCTGGGTTGCTTCACTATCCCATTTTGCCTCTTTGCCCTTGAACTAATTCCGTCCATTGAAACATCTACTATGGTTTTTATTTTCTTCACTGAAGACTAACTAGAGTTTCCTCTTTACTCTAATTCAGCCTGATAATGGCGGCCATGAAGCCAGTCATAATCACCATCTTCGTCATCAAAGTAATGGTATGACGGCACATCAGCAATCATCACTTAGACAATCCCTGCGCATCAACCATTACACTGGGGATTTTACATATCATAGCTCATTGTTCCTTATGAAACCTAAGAGGCTGGTGTTTTTATCCCCATTCTATAACCGAAGATAATGAGGCCCAGAGGGTTAACGTATACAGGTTAAACAGCATCGAAGATACTTCCTGCATGCCTCCGAAGTTCCTGGAAGCTCCTTCCACTCCAGCACACTGTCAGACGCTACTGAGCACTCCTCCTGGTCTCAGAAAAGAAGTGTCACTTCCTCTGCCTGATCTTCACAAGAGACTCTCAGCGATCCGGCTGTCACTCACTCACCTTTCCAGTCCTGGCTCCTCCTTTCTCCTTCCCCGTAGCCCAGCTGTCTCTCTGCTGTTTCCCTCACCTACATGAGCAGGGGCTCCCCACCCCATTCTATCACTCAGGTGCCTCTCAAGACCTACTCAAAATTCCACTTAGTTTCAGCATAACAAATATTTATTAACTGCCTCCTATTTCCAAAGCACAGTCCTCTCACCTTTCCCCCCATTTCCTTAATTTCTCCTTCAGTTATCCATTGTTTGGCTTCCATTCCAGTCATGTTCTTATTGTAATGTCTTTACTAAATAAAGTCCTTGAGAGAAAAAGGTGGCGTTTTAAGGGTTTTTTTAAAATCTTCTCTTCGCACCGAAGAGTGACTTTTATGAACCCCTCACAGGTGATTTGCATAGATTTGTTGAGTTCATGTATATAACTTTTCACAGGTGCAGCGTCATGTGCTTTCTCAGGAGAAATGGGAGTCAAAGGTCGACGCTTTGTCCAAAGTTTCTACCGTCCCCACAGTTAGGGACATGGATTTTTGAGCCAAAATGCCTAACTGCCTATGCTTAGCTACTTGGGTCACTGTTTTGTTTGTTTGTTAGTTAGTTAGTTTGTTTGTTTGTTTTTTACCCACAAAGTGAAGATCTATTTGCCTTAGAATACTCCTGAGAGGATAAAGGGATCTATTTATACAAAGTGCTTTCACCAGTGTCTGGAACATACTAGGTGCTCAGTACATGTTAGTTCTTATTAATACACATCACCTCTCAAACCAGTGGTATGATGGACTTGGTGAAAATGTACATTATTTCCCTTACTTATGTAAGTAAAAATCTCAGATCCATAATCCCTTTCAGGTCTCATCTGGCCTCCAGAAAACAAATGTCTATACCTAGAATACAAGATCATCAAATTTATTATATGCAGAAGAATGTCAATAAGACTAAGAGCAAGATAAAACTGACAGTTGAGAAGGTAAGATATTTCACAGTTTGTCTAAATGGAGAGCTGTACGTTCAATTAACCCAAGAGATGCGTTAGGTCATGCTTAGGATAGAGAACGCACGTGCATCTTCTCTATATCTAACCAATGTATGAATTCTGGATTTTTGGATTTGCTATGCCCAGTTTCCAAGTGGAATTTTCCTTTTGGGTGCTCTGGCTCTGATGGCCTCAATGTGAGTGACAGGGGGCCAAGTGGCCTCCCCTTGTTATACAGTAACAGGATATCCTCCATGCCCTGGAAACCTAGCCCCAATATTATGAGGAAGCCTAGGCCACATGCAGATGCCACTTGTAGGTACTATGGGGACAGTCCCAGAGCTAAGGTCTCGGCAGATCTCCAGCATCAACCACAAGACACGTGAGCAAGTAAGTTTCAGAGGAATTCAGCCCCCAGCTAACATGGAGTGGAGCAGAGTTCTAACCAGAATGCAGGTCTGTGGGTGAAATAAATTCTGTCATCATTTCTGGCCACTTTGTTTTGGGATACTTTGCTAAGCAGGCATAATAACGAGAACAGACAGATTGTTCCATGGCAATAGCTAATTGATAAAAGCAGTATCTTCTACCTGCTTCTGTCTTAGTGCATCTCCCTCAAAACTGCAACCCTGGTCAAAGAAGATGGTCCCGGGCATATGGTATTGTCCTAAATCCAGATCAACCTGATAAGAAAGGTAACTTCCATGAAAATTATTAAAATTATGAAGTATTATAGACCATTTGCCTAATTCGTTGCTTAAGGCAAGACAGATTACTTGCTGCACCCAGGAAACTTGTGGTTGCTTTTTTGAGCAAGAAAACATCACCCCCAAAAATCGAATAAACATAAGAGAAATAAGAAAATGTATCCAAGAGTGGTACAGATAGCTAAAGCCTACAAGAACAGAGAATCCAGCTGGAACATTAATTTTCTCTATTAATAAAATGACAGTATGTGAACCCTAAAATAAAAGTTAGTAATAAGTTGTATAAGAAATATAAGCCCAGCTGTGTTTCAAAATAATGGCTGATGGTGCTCACGCTGTAATCAAGTCTTAAGTTTTACAAACACCAACAGACCAAGTATTCTCATTAACAAAATCACTATTGTAATAAAAGACATCAATCTAGCTGTTTCACTGATATTATAAGAACCCATACAGGTTAAAAAAAAAAAAAAAGCCAGTGTCTCAGACACAGGAACTAAAAAAAATTAGAAATAAAGGAACATTAAGATATATACTCATTAAGTAGGTAAGTGGTTGTACTCATTATTCTAAAGAAACAAGGCATTTCTAGGATTAGGATTTCTAGTGATTAGGGTCGAGTCCAAAGGTACTACCATTGGGTATCTTGTGCAAAGCCAGTCTATTCTCAGAACAGGTTAATAGCGCCAAAATGGTCAACAAGATTCTTGCCATTACAGACTGGCCACAGCAGTAACAATTTCAGACTTGAAGAACTCCCCAAACTCAACACTAAATGCATCTGTGGGCTGAGTCAAAGGAACCAAAGGCAGAAGTCCTCATCAGTGTGTTTGCAAGATGGCTGTATGTTTTTTAAGAACCATCTGGGCAGTGTATGAAACCAATGTAGAAGACTAACCTGAAGATCCCAACCACCTGAAAATGGCTGAGTTGAAGCCACACTGTTAGAGGCTGATTTAAAGAAACAAAGAGCACGTGCCGCTGACCTTGCACACAGTTGGACTAAAGCAGTGTCCTCCCCCAAACACCCAGGCTCACTTATAAGGTTCAATCCAGGCAGCATCTCTCTCCCCACCCTGGGATCCAGCCCCACCCTCTCTGCCCTGTGGACTGGGTCCAACCTCATCACTGCTGGCTCACCCTTCTCCTTAAGGGTCAAGGGGAACACACCCAGATGTGGTCAACCAGAATTTGCTCACAATATTGTTTGATACATTAAACAACAACTCATCCTTTTATCTAAAGCCATACTTTCAAACACTATAATTGATATCAGCCTCTTGTTTCTTCATCTTTCAGCATAGCCAGAGCCATTGTTTGCTGGAAAATCTGGGAAAACTGTATTCTAGAAAAGAAACTACACATAAATATTTATAGCAGTCAAACCCACAGAGAAACACAGTACATTTTATGGCAGTATCTAGAGTAGTCAGGTTAAGAATTCCAACTAACCAAAGAAGCATACTGGCATTAAATCTGACCACACACACACGTACACACATGTTCGTGTGCGTATACACAGACACCTGCAAAACCCTAAAAAAATCATTTTCTGTGCTATCAAAGCATTTGATGCAGAACCGGAGAAGATCAGGATTTCAATTTCTCATTTTCTCACCACAGAGCACGGGATTGCCCTTCAAATCCACCTACCAGGTGTGAAAATAGCCTGATAATCAGATCAGATTCACAAGGGCTCTCCAGAAAACAGCCTGCTGTGACTGTTGACGTGCCCAGCATAGCTTACACCCCAGCTTTATCTTTGAGAAACAGCTGTACAATGTGTGCTGCACTAGACACACTGCCTTAAGACACTCTCAGAGGCTGTCTGAATGCTACACATCTCTCCCGGAGCCAACATGGACAGTGTCCTTGAAACCAGGGGAACAGTTGACCACACCTACTCCCCAAATATGCAGCTGTCTGGCACCCAGATGCTCATTCTCTCTCTCTCACTCATCCACCCATTTGACAAAACTCCCATTTCCACTGTCATTCAGCAAACATGTAAGTGCTTTCTGAGAATGCAAGTGGGCATCTTTAAAGACCTTCTTTACCACCTGATGAAATAGAAATTAAATTTTGGGTTGATTTCATAAAATCATAATCAAAGAGAATCACTTAGCTGTTGAATTTCTTTCTCTCCCTTATTTACCAGATTCCATCCTAGCTCTTGAAGGGGTTTACACTTTCGTGATGGGTAAAAACATTAAACAGGCCTACAACTGCAAAGGGTTGGGGCCCCAGGAGGGAGCATGAAGGCGGTAATGGAGGAGAATGATGGGGGGAGGGAGGAGAATGATGAGGGGAAGGGTTGACTTACACAAGGTGAGAGGGCAGGACTGGAGCCCTGTCCTAAGCAGTGGTAACTGAAATTAAGCCATGAAGGCTGGGTAGGAGTTGGCCAGGTTGAGTGTTAGAGTGGCGGGACAAGGAGAGAAGGGTAGAGAAGAAAGAGAAGGGTGGAGAGGGGAGGAATATTCTTTCCAGAGAAACAGTATGAGTAGAAGCACTGAGGCAGACAATTCACTCTAAGAAACAAGCTTTATTTAATTCATAAATTGGCAACACAAGAGAGTATTAAAATTCTTAACATAGAAAAAGGTCATACAATGAATCAATCAGCCTAAAAGAAAAAAGAACAAAAAATAAGAACAGAAGTGTTACTAAAAGAAAAAAATATATATTACATATAAAGCGTATATATATATATACATATACATATATGCTAACTAATATTTATAAGATGCCCATCTTCACTAATGTTCAAAGTAAATTAAAGCACAGAGATAGCATTTTCTCCCTATCCTACTGATAGACGACCAGACTGGTAATGCCAGCACGGGGCAAGTGTGGGGTCAAAAGTCCTCTTGTTTCTGAAGTCCTTTTGTTTCTGAAGTCCTTCTAGAACATCAGCCTACGGGTGCCTATCTTTCATTGGCAAGTCCACTGAATATCATGAAATAACAAGGGTGTGAATGGTTGTCTAGAACATACCAGGCTCTAAAGTATTTGCATAAATATTTACCAAGCACCCAAAACATCCAAGGCACAGGTCCTGCAAGGATAACTGAGACCTCCTCTTACCCTTCAGAACTAGTTAACCTGTGGGGTGACAGAGAAGTATGCATTTAGATCTAAGACATGGCAGGTTATGGTGGACATGAAAATGGTGCAAATAAAGTGTTTCGTGTTTGTCCCTGAATAAGCAAGAGCCGTCTGATTTTGAGTGATCAGCAAAGGCTTTGTGGAAGAAACGGCATCTGAAATTGTCCTTGCCATCCAGAAGAAGGATGAAGGACTAGATTTGGGTAATTCCCAGAGGTGGAATGGTGAATTCGCAGGCGGTGTCCCTGCCTCTTAGAGTCTACAGTTTGGCAAGGACATTAATTGAGTGTGATGAGAGGACAGATGTTCAAGGAGCTCTGAGAACATCATCAAGGCGAGTATCAAAGAATACAACAAAACCCAGTGTTAGTGAGGATGCAGGGAACTGAAACTCAAATACACTCCTGGTGGGAGAGTCAGGAGGCATAACTGCTTTGAGGATAAATCAAAACAAAGAAAGGCTGAAGACACGCAGATCATATGATTCAACAGTTACACAAATACACCTACAGAACTCTTGCACATGAGCACTCAAAAAAACAGTGCAATCAATCAGTCAGGGTTTGCTATAGTGAAAAGTTGAAACACCTTAAGAGTTTATTAGCAAATGGCATGAATAAGCCATGTTATCTCCACGCAGTAAAACTCAGTAGCAAAAATTATAAATTAGAATTACATGGATAAATTTCGAAGACAAAGTAAGTTACAGAATGATACGATCAGAGTCTTACTATTTCTATAAACATGCAAAATAAGAGTATACAGCGTTTTGGGGTACACATGTATTTCACACAAATATAAAAACATGCATAGAGATAATAAAAACCAAAATCAGATTAGTGGTTGCCTCTAAGTGTGGCAAGAGAATGGAACTGGGGAAGGGTATTGAGTAGGCTTCATATACATGTACTTTCTTCCCTGGATAGACTAGAAGCTCTTGAAGCCAAGACAACACTGGTTATCTCTCAGCCTTTATAACCTAGCACTGTGCCCCGCAAGTTATTAGTCCTCAAAATCTGCTGAGTGAGTCAACAAATGAACATCTCCTCTGAGCATTATTTGGATGTCTGCCTCCCGTGGCTTTGCTTGGGCACATCCTTTCTTTCTATGGTCTCTTCTGGTTGCACAGGAACACATGCAAACGTTTGCATACCGCCCAGGGAATTGAAATGGTTGGAAAACTCTGTAATAGGCTGACAATGACAGATCTTAGCAAGGCAGTTCAAGAGATAGAGCTAAGGAAGAGATGGCCAAAGACGGGACAGGATCTCCTAAAAAAACACTGACTTTCCAGACCCTGAACGTACTGATAGCGGAACGAGGAATCTACTTCGTGAGCCAGTTGTAAGTGGGATTCAGGAATCACACGAGCTTACAGACTTCAGGGTTTTTGCTTCAGTGACATCCAAAAGAATATTTGGGCCCCAAATTTCTAAGCATGTCATTAGAAGCCATCGTGCTCCCTTCCTGGCCTGCACACAATCCTGTGTCTTCCCACGATCTTAGGGACATCTTCAACCGTACTGATGGCGGCAATGAAAGTAGTCCCCGAGAGGTGTCTGTAAGGCTAGCGTTGTTAAGGGCTGTCAAGAATCTCTGCTTTCACAGAGGCCCAAAGTGAGCAATCTCGTGGGTTCTTAAGTCCGCACTTTTGAAAACATCACCCTACTTTAGATTTGCAGCCAATCACAGGCCTACTTTAGATTTGCAGCCAATCACAGGCCGACTTTAGATTTGCAGCCAATCACAGGCCAGCGAAAAGTATGTTCACACTGAGAGTGCGCAACAAGCGGACTCACCCCTCACACAGAGGGATTTGTAGGTCCAGAGACAAGGCTCCACTGGCAGGGGAAGTACGCCACATGTTTGCGGTGCAGAAATCCACGCATCAAAGAGCTGTAACAAAGGATGGGAGATGAACCCTTCTAATGAGGTTCGAACAGTTGGCAGCATTTAGCCCCACTATTTCATAATGTTATGCAAATTAACCTTCACAACTAGGAAATAACTTCAAAATGAGCTAATAAGTGGCGGGCAGTGGTTGCCCAGTAGCAAAAGCAGGCTTTGCTTTTTTTTTTTTTTTTTTTTTCTTTTTTTTTTGTTTTGGGGGGGGGGGGGGGGGGGGGGGTAGCCAGGCTCTGGGGACTAGCGCTTGAGCCTAGAGAAAGAGTCCTGCTAAGTAGGGCTGGGTTGTCTGCTTCTAAGAAGCAAAGAGTGCATCCAGAAAGCCTGTCCTTGGGCTTATGAGGAAGCAAAGTGGGAGCTAAACAAGCCTTACACCAGCAGAGCCTTCCCCAAAGGTAAAAGGATGGGGCAGGTGGGCGTTCAGCTCAATGGATGAATTTTCACGCAGAGTAAAAAGAAGAAAGAAAAGGGAACAATGCAATCATGGAATGTGCCACGCTATCCCCCAAAGGTAGGAGTTTAAACTGAGCCCTGTAATCAAGTAGCAAACATCAAAGGAACTCTCTGAAACCAGGAACTGCAGATCTGTGAAATGTAAAAAATTTCCATGCTTTCAAAACTTAAAATATTTCTGCTTTCATCTATAGGACTTGAGATGAAATATGAAATGTTGAGTGTTGACACAACAGGCCAGTCCTCACGTCTCCCTGAGCCGACACTCAGCCAGGAAAGATTGGGGGGGGGGGTGTTCAGGAGGAGGGAAAAGCCCCAGGAGCTGGAAATGCAATAGGGGAGAGCAGGCGGGGGACTCAAGTTTTCTTTGGACCAGGAACATAAATGTCTTAAAATAATTACACCTTTGAGGGGCATCTTACTTTTTCCATATGAAGATTTTATTTATTTATTTGAGAGACAGAGAGCACAAGTGGGGGAAGCAGCAGGCAGAGGGAGGAGTAGAAGCCGGAGGGTGGGGATCGATCCCAGGACCCCGGGATCATGACCCAAGCGGAAGGCAGACACTTAAGTGACTGAGTCACTCCTTTTTTTGTTGCTTTTTTAAAGATTTTATTACTTATTTGACAGAGAAAGAGATCACAAGTAGGCAGAGAGGCAGGCAGGGGAGCGGGGGGGGGAGCAGGCTCCCTACTGAGCAGAGAGCGCAACCCCAGGGCTTGATCCCAGGACCCTGAGATCAAGACCTGAGCACAAGGCAGAGGCTTTAACCCACTGAGCCACCCAGGCACCCCATGGGTCACTCTTTTTCCACGTAATATAAATCATTTTCAATCACCTGTAATTCCAAAGAGAAAAGGAGACCTTAGTAGTAACGGGCATATTTGTGCAAACTTCTCATAATAGTATTTCAACTCATACACTTGTTCTATGATAAGCTATACACACATAGTGAAATACCGAATGAAGAACTCGGTCTGTCCTGATAAAGGACAATTTAGACTCACTTAAATATGTAAGTACCCCCAGGTCATCCAGCAACGTCTCCTACAACTGTTACATAGCAAAATTAAATTTCCTGCCTTACTATTTTACTCTCACTAGTTATTCAGCAAATCCTCTCTGCAGGAATTTACGGAATGCCAATGACAGGCCAGGCACCCCTCTCCATGTTCTTACATCCCAAACACTTTATCCCCTATTCCTGTTATTCTGATGTTATATCTCAAGTACTGCCATCTTCCAAGGGCCTCAAATCTAATAAATCTATAAATTCAATGGATAGTTATAAACAGGTCTTCAAAAGAGAAATACAGTTGACCCTGGAACAATACAGAGTTTAGGGGCACCAAACCCTGCACAGTCAAAAATCTGTGAGTAGCTTTTGACGGCCCCAAAACTTAGCTGCTAATGGCCTACTGTTGAGCAGAAGAAGCCTTACCAATAATAAAAACAGTTGGTCAATGCATATGTTGTATGTTCTATTTATTACATGCTGTATTCTTACCATAAAGCTGGAGAAAAGAAAGTGTTATTAAGAAAATCATAAGGACTGGGTATGGTGCATAAACAATAAATTTTGGAACACTGAAAAAAATTAAATTTTTAAAAAAAGAAAATCATAAGGAAGAAAAATACATTTACAGTCCTGGACTGTATTGTAAAAAAGAAATCCACGTTCAAGTGGACCCACACAGTTCTAACTGTGTTGTTCAAGGGTCAACTGCATTATCTTGTCGCTGATTAGAAAAATTCAGTATTATAAATAGATGAAATCTTCCTAAATAAAATATAAATTCAACTTTGTATCAATCAATGTGTAAGGGTTGAATTGTGTCCCGCACCAAAAAATTCATATGTTGAAGCCTTAACCCCTAGAGCCTCAGAACATTTATTTCCAAATAAAGTCATGACAGATGTAATCAGTTAAGATGAGGTCATACTGAAGTAGTGTGGGTCCCTGGTCCAGTATGACTGGTGTCCTTATAAAAGGGGAAAACTTGGATGCGGGCACACATACAGGGGAATGCCATGAACACAGCAGAGAAGGAGGGCCTGGGACAGATCTTCCCCTCAAAGCCCTCAAAACGGAACCAGCCGAGCCAACACCCACACTTTGGACTTCTTGCCTCCAGAACTGTGAAACAATAAATTTTTGTGGTTATTTAAGCCACTCGATTTTACCATACTTTGTTACAGCTGCCCTAGCAAACTGATATAGAGCAATATTCCAATAAACAAGCCTTAATGCTTAGAATCACTTCAGTCTGATATTCAAGTAATGCTACAATCTGATACCAGCTCATTTTTCTGGAAAAAAAAAGTTTTAACTGTGACAAAAAATGGCATCAGCATTTGAAGAATCCATTCTAAGAAGCCAAGGGGAGGGGCGCCTGAGTGGCTCAGTCGGCTGAGTGTCTGCCCTTCGGCTCAGGTCATGATCCCGGGGTCCTGGGATGGAGCCTCACATTGGGCTGGCTGCCTGCTTAGCCGTGAGTCTGTTTCTCTGCCTCTCTGCCAGCTTGTGCTCTCTCTCTCTATTAAGTAAGTAAGAATCTTAAAAAAGAAAGTGAGAGAGAGAGAGGAGCCAAGTGGAAAAGTACAGAGATTCATGTACAAGGGAAGTTCTTCATGACACTGTTTATAACAGTAATAAATAAATAAATAAAATGTAAGCCATTTACAAAGTCCAATGCCTGAAGTCTGGCACGCATACACACAAACTTATGAAGTGTTATAGGCAATAGGAAAATAGGTACGGGCTGTTAAGGGAAGGGAGAGTCAGGGGCATCTAACTGTACTCAGGACATTTAAGAAAACTAGCAAAGGAGGTAAACCCCAGCATGTTCCTTATGACTTAGAAAGAGTCCACCAGAAGGACAAAGGGAGGGAGAGCATCGAAGCCCAGGGAACGGCTAAGACACTGTTTTAGATCATGGGGGGAAAAAAACAAAAACAAAAACAAACCCTGGGCATCTAGGAAAGCTGCCTGAAGTTTGGGAAAAGGAGGTTGGAGACTTGGAGGACAGAAAAAGGGGCTGAGAGCTCAGCTGAGCCCTGATCAAACTGGGCAGGACCTCCTAAACTGAGGGCAGTGAATTGGACTGGCAGCACATAGAGGGGTGTTTGGGCAAAACTCAGCCTTCCCACTTCAGGCATAATTCATTAGGGTGTGATTGATAATTTAATAAGAGGTTAGTAGAGTGACATATGTAATTAATAAATGTATATCTATGTAAGTAAGTTGGGAGTACGCACTCAAAGACTTTTTGCTGAAGAGGTAAGTGATCCAAGAAAACCACGGTGTCGGCCTAGATGTGGAAATGAATCATTTTCCCTCAAGGGTTCCACAGAGGCAGCCCCATCAACCCAAGAAAAGAAGTACTGGGGAAGCAAGATGGGTAAAGGTCATGGAGTTTCCCTTTCGAGGTAGTGAAAATACTCTAGGACTGATTGTGGTGAAGCTTGCACAACCCTATGAAAATACCAAAAAAAAAAAAAAAAAAGGAATTTGCATACTTTAAGCGGGTGACTTGTATGGTTTATATAAATTTGTTGTTGATAAAGCTGTTATCAAAAAGGACTAAACAAATTGGTCACCTGGGTGGCTCAGTAGGTTAAAGCCTGCCTTCGGCTCAGGTCATGATCGCAGGGTCCTGGGATCAAGCCCCGCATTGGGCTCTCTGCTCAGTGGGGAGCCTGCTTCCCCCCGCCCCCTCTGCCTCTCTGCCTGCTTGTGATCTCTGTCTGTCAAATAAATAAATAAATAAATAAATAAATAAATAAATATCTTAAAAAAACAAAAAGACTGAAGAAAAAAATGAATGAATGAGTGCGTTTCCTTATACCTTCCAAACACGGCATCCAGTTCCTGGGTCATGCAGTTCCAAGGAGGGAGCAGCAAACAGCTGGAAGCACTATGAGAAATGACAGGACTTCTGCGTCTGAGGGCTTGGAGGGAACAGACTAGGGAAGGGCAGGCAGCTGAACCTACAGGTAGACTGTAACATTCAGAACCAGGGACTCCCAACACTGTAGTTGTCTTCCAGCTCCCTGAACCAAATGTGGCTCTCGTCTGTGGTAGGATTTTCTCATCTGGCCGAGCCTAAAGCAGACCCCCAAAGCCAAAGCTCTAGAATATAGGAAAAAACCTGTCTCACATCCTAATCGCATATACCTGTGTGTGTACACGCACAGATGTCACTGAGCAGTGCTTGCCTTTAGCTCTCTTCAGTGTACCCTGATATTTTTATTCCATTTCATTCTTTTTTAATGCTAGTCACAACCTGACGAGCCTGGGTGGCTCAGTCAGTTAAGCATCTGACTTTTGATTTTGGCTTAGAGTCATGGGATCGAGCCCTCTGTGGGGCTCCACGCTCATTGGGAGTCTGCTTCTCTCCCTCTCCTTTTGCCCCTCCCCCCACTCACACACCCTTTCACTTTCTCTCTCTCTCTCTCTAAAATAAATAAATCAGTAAAAACAAAATTTTTTTAAATGCTAGTCACAACCGGTCACCTGGTATGATTATCTTTGCAAGGGTCCCAACAAGCAGTGAGCAAATCACGGCTCTACCATTAAGAGGGGAGACAAACAGGCCTTCGTCTCAACACACTGTCCTCCATTTTCCCACATTTTCAGGATCTAGAATTAATCCACTCAATAAGAATTTTCCCTCTGTTTAATAAAAGAGGTAGTGATTAACATATGTTCCATATTATAAAAAACAGATTTTTAAAAGCAGATGTGCAAATCCCAACTCCATTACTTTATTAAAAAAGAATATTTGGTTTTTCTTGAAGATTCCATGAATCAGAGTCATCTAGTTTGGATTGACATCACTGCAATAATAAAAACAGCATTTTGCTGCCTGCGAATCATCTTATTTCCAGACAGAGACACGAGTGGTGATCCTGTGAAAGGAGAAATCAGCATTCACCCAACTTGACCAAAGGCCCTCTAACTTTTTCTCACGACACTTGTTCCTCTTGAAATGCAATGAATTAATGGAACCTTTGAATTTCTTTCTGATATTTCCATTACACTGATTCACGTTAGAATCTGTAACTGAGAAACACACACACGCATACCCTGAAGTCATTTCTCCTCTTCCTAATTCAATTTCTGAAGCCACTTTTCCATTTTTAAAGAAACTCTGAAAGATCAAGGGAAACATTAGAGACTTTATCTGTTGTCATTATATAAAGTGTTACCAATTGGATTTATATACAGGCTTTCACTAGTTTAATCATAAATGCATGGTTTATTCCTTTAAATTCCAGCTAATTGCCTAAGGGCTCATGCTGTCTTGCAATACTTACTCAGCACATCTCTCCATTTGTTCACCATTCCAGAAAGGTTAGAGGATGTGTGGCACATTAACTCATTAGCTAGTACGAAAATAAAGCAATCAGCATTCAGAACTCACATCCTTTTAGCTATTCCCATGCTGTTCTCATAACTTCTAAAAGTTATAGTTCCATTAATTATCTGTATTTCTGACACCTTGAGGATAATCTTCCCTTTTGTATTGATTAGGGATCTAGTCTTTCATCTATTTTAACATACAGGTGTAGAGGGCCTTAAAAGACTCAGAGGTTTCAGGGGTGTTTGGGTGGCTCAGTGGTTAAGCATCTGCCTTCAGCTCAGGTCATGATCCCAGGGTCCTGGGATCAAGTCCCCATAGGGCTCCCTGCTCAGCAGGAAGTCTGCTTCTCCCTCTCCCGCGCCCGCTGCTTGTGTTCCCTCTCTCGCCGTCTCTCTCTCTGTCAAATAAATAAATAAAATCTTTAAAAAAAAAAAAAAGGCTCAGAGGTTTCAAAAGTGCAACAGGAATAGGAAATGCTGGCCTAAATCCTCTATGCCCCACTGCAGCCCCTCCCCCCACACCCCCTCCACCCCAATCTTACATGTCTCACCTGTGCTTCAAATAAGCAACCTGGCAGAATGGAGACTTTTTCCCCATGACACTCCGATTATACCGGCAGTTGGGAATTGTTCCCCTAATCTTCTGTTTGGAAAATGGACTGGCAGAAATCCTCAAACCCTTTAACAAGGAAGACCTATTTTAGAACAATTACTCAATGTACTGAGGCTTCAAACCATAATCCTTTAGGGAAACTTCACTCTCTTATATTTGAACTTTTCATTCTTTCCACAATTGTAATTCTCTAGGAATTCATTCAGAGAGGGAAATAAAACCCACTCTAAGTTGATATATATTTATCCCAGCCACAAAGCTCCGAAGTCCCCCCAAGTTTCCCTTTGTTTCCCTGAAACATGCTGGGAATGCACCCTGGAAGAGAAAGGTACTGCCAAGACCAACAGACAATAAAGCAAGATATAAAGGTCAGGAGCTACCCCATGTCCAGAATGCATAGAATCATACATAACCTCAGGTCACTGGGGCAAAATTAATTTCCATTTTTAGGCTAAATACCACTTGAAACATATTGTGGATGGGGCACCTGCATGGCTTGGTGGGTTAAACATCCAGCTCTGGATTTCGGCTCAGGTCATGATCCTGGGGTCTCGAAATCGAGTCTCACATCAACCGCTGTGCTCAGCGTGGAGCCTGCTTAACATTCTCGCTCCCCCTCTCCCTCGGCCCCTCCCCCACCCCCACTTGTGCATGCTCTCTTCTCTCTCTCTAAAAAAGAAAAGAATCACAGAAAAAGAAAAGTATTGTGGAAAGATACAAGTTGGCGGGCAAACAGATAAGGAAAACTTCACATAACTTTCATGTTTTCCGTGAATACCTAATTGGAGGAACTAATTACAACAATTCACTTCTACTGTTTTTCTTGAAAATATTAAGAGTGCTTCCATTACAATTTTTACTGCCAAAAGGTTTAAGGACAAAAATTCCACAAATGTCTCCAATCCTTCTGGCTTCACGGGGCTTCTACCTTACAGGGGCTCTCATTTCGGAAGACAGCCATCATTTTCAACCTGAACTAGTGCTGGCAAACGCGGGGTGGGACGAATATAACTTTCGTGGTCAACCCACTGATCATCAGTCAGAGGCTTGAGAGCCAAATATGCTTCCTACAAGTTAATAAAGAGTGGGAAAACCGGTGAAGAGCCCTTTAGTCTGTATGTACAAAAGCACACAGTGGTTATTGAGCAAGACCATCCAAGCCAGAAGAAGTTGGCAACATCACCAATAAATCGTCCAACATGTTAACCTCAGTCTGGTGGTCTGGTTATCACATCAGAGACTGTGGATGGGCAGACTTAAGCAAAATAAAGTCCTCAAGATTTCTTTTATGAGAACCTTATGCCTAACCCACTAGGGAAGGGAAGATTATCCAAAGAGATACTTCAATCCCCAATGTTGAGCAACACTACAAATCCCATCGCTCTGATGGCCGGCTCAGAGGCACTAAGGTTTCTAGGGATGCCCCTCCTTAGGGCAGATGGAACCTCATGTTGTTGTACTTGGCAAGTGTGAATGGTTGTGTTAGCTCCCCTGTTCCCAGGGTTATTTGGGAAGGGAAGGGCTGCTGGGATATGCTGACTCCTTAATGAGAGGTAGAGATTGCCAGGCAAAGACGCCATTGTGTTGGGCAATGAAGAGCCCCCACAAGCCCAAGTTTGAGCTGGCCCGACATCAACCAAACAGGCCCAGGACCAGTGACTTACCTCTAAGGTCAAGCTTCTGTATTAATATTGACTTCCCCTAAAATGCTGTAATTGTATGTCATCCTTACTTATCATTTCTTCATGATACTACAAAAACAAACCAATGCTAGGCACTGAACAACGGAGAGACAAGTGTTTAAAATACGACTACAAAATCATCAACTGGCTGTTTGGGAGTCTCAAAAAGAAAACCATGTATAAAGAAAATCTGCTAGAACTTAAACTAAATGAGCGTCTAAGTTTTGGGAATTACTCAGACTCCTACAAACCCGACGAGGTCTTCAGTCTCTAAGTCCTCTGCACGCATTTCAACTCCCTTCTGACCCACTGACAATTGCAATCCAGATAGAAACATCTGTCCTGCCTCTGATTACAGGGTTTTTTTTTCCTCTCACAGCCTTTTCTATCAATCACTGTTAGGCCCAGGCAGGTTGCATTTCCTTGAGTCAGTGAGTTTGATGTGGGCACATCCTTCAAGACAAAGCAAGTAATAAAGGAGTAAATTGCTGAGTCGCTTGTATTAATGGTTCTCAACCCCTGAGGCCCAGGCAAATCTCCTCACATCCCTGTGCTAGAATGAGAGGCCCAGGAGCACCCCATAAGTGGGTCCCTCTTATCCAAACTGCTCCCTTGGTTAACTGAGGACATCCCACTTTATCGGGCATGAGGGCTTTCCTTCACCAGGTGGATTTCTGATGATCTCACAAGAGTTTAGCCATTGCTTACAAATACTGTGTACTAACAGATCTTCATTTCTCCTAGGGTATGGTGCTTTTGGATCACATATGAAGATTTGGAAAAATACAGCTGCCTTGGCTTCCTGAAATCTGGAAAGCTTTACAACATGAAAGAAGAATGGTTTTGCTGGATAATAATCCATTTGCAATAAGAGCACGGTCCATACTATTAACTGTGTTTACCCACTGGTTCATCTGAATATTCCTTGATTTGCTTTAAATACTATAATCAAATGTTGTTTTTAAATTCAACATAGGTTCAGGAAGAGCAATTTGGAGTCTCACAGGTGGTCTGAACTCACTAGTGTTTGATACACTCTCCAGAGCAGAAAGAAAAAGACATCCAATATGACTTTTTTCTCTTTACATTGGAACGCGAGACACAAGAGCTTTCAAGAGGGAACTCATTACCCAAAACTGAGACTGTCGCTTACTAGTGTTTCCATTTAAACAAATCTCTAAACACACAGAAAAACGATATGACCCTTCCTCTGATAAAAATCTAGCATCAAACACTGGCAGGCAAAATTGAAGTCACTTCCTGAATTGCTAACCAGTTACACAAAAAGAAGGAATCACCAAACACGACATGTTGGTATTTTTCTCTTTCATTTACTTAGCAATTCCTTTCTTCAAATGAAAAACCATAGTTTTCCAGCAAATATTATTTATCTTGGTTAAACCACCAATGCCTAATAATGTAATTATCTGTGATAAAATGGAGTGAGGAGGGAAAGCAGACATGTGCTACACTGACACGATTAAAACTCTGTTATTCTTTCTCATTTGCATCACTGTAACACGAGCGCTTTTGTGAGAAGCTATATTTAGACTTCTGGGTGGTAGAGAGTCTCTTTCCTCATCCCCACAGCATACAGAGAACATGAATACAGAGACAGTTTGTTTGGAAAGTAATACAGGTGATTTCACCCCATAAATGGTGATCCACACAAATGAAGTTCTAAACTATGACTTAAATCAGTCAGTCAGTTAATTGGTCGGTTACACACCCGATTTCTTCCTTCACTCCACAAAGAAGTACTGAGAGCTACGTATGTGCCACGGAATCAGCCAAGCATGGATACAATAGTGAGAAAAAATAAACACTGACCCTAAATAGCCAAACTGGGGCCTTCTGCAAAATGCGTTTTTGGTGGTCTGTCTTTATGATGTTTTTAAAGATTGTATTTATTTCTTTGAGAGAGAGAGAGCATGAGCGGGGGGGGGGGGGGGGAGGGAGAGGGAGAAACAGGCTCCCCACTGAGCAGGAAGCCTGTCTGTCTCAGGACTCCATCCCAGGACCCCGGGATCATAACCTGAGCTGAAGGCACGTGCTTTCAAAATTGAATGCCTGGGTGGTGCAATCGGTTAAGTGTCCAACTCTTGGTTTCAGGTCAGGTGGAGACCTCAGGGCTAGGAGACGGAGCCCCCAGGATGGGACCTGCGCTCAGCACGGATTCTCCTTAAGATACTCTCTCTCTCTCCCTTTGCCCCTCCTTGTCCTCTCTCTCAAATAAATAAATTATTTTTTAATTTAAAGACAAATAAATAAAAGTAATGCCTGGAAAAGGAATCATATCTCTTGGCTCATGTATGGTCTCTACATTCCCACTAACCCAAGAGTTCAGGGACAGAGAGAGACAAAGAAACAAAACTATTTCAGATTTTGATTATATTTCCTTACCACAGGTCCCACACAAAAAAGACTAAAATTAATATATTTTTAGCTTATACTATTATTAGTTTATTCTAGCAAAGGAGTTTATATTAGCAAAATGGATAACTGGTATTAATTTTTTTAAAAGATTTTATTTATTTATTTGACAGAGAGATCACAAGTAGGCAGAGAGGCAGGCAGAGAGAGGGGGGAAGCAGGCTCCCCACTGAACAGAGAGCCCATTGCGGGGCTTGATCCCAGGACCCTGAGACCATGACTGGAGCCAAGAGCAGAGGCTTAACCCACTGAGCCACCCAGGTGCCCTGGGTATTAATATTTCTTAATAAGAGGTCTTTCATTCATTAGGAAGTCAAAATAAACCTCAAAGAAAAGAAAAAAATAGAGATTATTATATACAATTTAGCAACCAAAATTCCTAAACAAAACAGCACTACACAGCAATCAGAACGTGTCACCATTTAGAAATGCATTTTTTTAGTATCTGTGAGAGATCTTGTTTCTAATTTGTTTTCCAAATCCCATGCATATTTTAGATGTTGGGGCTGAGGAGGAAGAAAAATTCCAAATATTTAATACAAATTCCACCCCCATATTCATTTTCCTTCATATTAAAACCAAGGCACAATCATGCCTTTACCAAAGAGAAAAAAAAAATCACATATTTGAGAGACAGCACACCTTAAGTTTTTTAAGTCTTTCTCTATAGAAACTCAAAAACAGAGAGAGCTGGAAAGAGGACTGAACCAAGGAATCTAAACCAAATACAAGCATTAAAAAAAATAATTAGATCTTAAGGGGTGCCTGGGTGGCTCAGTGGGTTAAGGCCTCTGTCTTCGGCTCAGGCCATGATCTCAGGGTTCTGGGATGGAGTCCCGCATTGGGCTCTCTGCTCGGTGAGAAGCCTGCTTCCCCCCTTCTCTCTCTGCCTGCTGCTCTGCCTACTTGTGATCTCTGTCTGTCAAATAAATAAATAAAATCTTTTTTAAAAATTAGATCTTTACTTAAGATATTATGAATAGATTTTATTTACAAAGAAGCTGCTCAATTCTCAATTTTTATTTAAAAGAGAGACAAACGGCACCTGGGTGGCTCAGTCAGTTAATGTCTGCCTTTGGCTCAGGTCATGATCCCAGGGTCCTGGGATTGAGCCCTGCATCAGGCTCCCTGCTGAGCAGGGAGCTTGCTTCTCCCTCTCTACTGCTTGTGCACATGCTCTCTCTAATAAATAAATAAAAATCTAAATTTTAAAAAAAGAGTCAAATGTCATTTTTCACTTATTTCTAAAATAACTTAAAATACATTTCCATATTTTCTCCCTGTAAATTAATTTCAATTCAAAAGATCAGCTTAATAGAGAATCCCTAGCAATCCATATCATCCTTGACTTTCTAAGACAAAGAAGTGGTGAGAAGAGGAACTAAAGTCAGTTAATACCTATCCACCAGCACCAAGTGAAACACGCATCCAAACCATGAAACAGACGTGAAATCTGCAGGAAAAGGATCTATGAACAGTAAGAGTCAAAGACTTACGACCAAATTTATTATTCTGCCACTTCATATTCAGCCTCATGGTTAAAGGCTTTTGAGACTGTCATTTCTTTTTTAATTTTTTTTAATGTTCAGTCACTATAGAATTAGGCCTGCCCATATTACCAAAGATAGACAGGGGTATTTTTTCTTTATTTTGTGGACCCTAAAATTCTAGAAGATTGTTCATGATGTCTTGGGCCAAAAAAACCCAAATGGTCCCATATTGCACCATTTAACCAGCACTGGCTCACATAACAAATTATTCTGCTAAGTACAGGCAGTTTTCACACTTCTGTCTGACAGGTTTTATTCTTGAGGAAAGTGCTAAAGTCAAAAATATTTCAGCAAGATGTGATTTTTCCCATAGAAACATTGTTTTAATTAGATGCTAGTTTCCTGGTTAATACCCTGAAAAAACAAAATTACTACTTGAAAAAATAAAATTATTAGAAAAATACTATGTTTAATCACCTATAAAGGAAAATGGTTACTTTCAGAGAACCAACTAATAACAAAATACTACTGTTTCTTTCATGATATTTTTAAGTGTCCTTTACTTCTTCCCTTCCTCCAGCGATAATAAAGGACAAGAACAGGAACACTTCCTTAATCATAGAGCATCTACTAAAAGTGCCTAGTGCATAGGAGACTCAACACATGAGCTGAACAGATTGCCACGTGAATTAGCAAGGGCGAATTTGGGAGAAACTACCGCAAGGATGAACGCTTTGTTGCCCTCCCCTTTTTAAATCTCTCCTCCCAACAACCCCCCACCACCTTCGGCTGCTGCCATGCAAATTTGGTTGTAGGTGTTAGAAATCCCTCCCTGTTTCTCCTGCAGAGGAAGCTGGTTGGGGGCGCGGGGGGGTGGGGAGCGGGAGGTTGTTGGTTCCTGACTTGAGAGCAATGCCCTGCATATAACTGATTGGGACCAGGCTTGTCATGGGGAGAAGAAAGAACCAGACCCTTTGCCGGCTCACCAGTCCATCACCCAAATATCCAGATTTCTTCCCAAAGTTTCTCTGCAGCCAGAGTCTGGCTTTCCCATGACATATGCTCCCCTCACTCCCCTTACACTAAAGGAGGGCTCCTCGAAGTGTGATCTGCAATCTCGATCATTACCAGTCCATGACATCATAAATTACCGGGAATTGAGAATACACCTTTAGAAACTTTCGCAGCGAACTTGACACTGCCCTACACTCAAGGGCATGATCAGCGGACTCAGCTTGCGTGGCAGGTGTAAATGCTTAGGGGTGGGCCAGATGCCCGGGGGAGTGGCACGGCAGAAGAGTTGCCTGCTAACCCTGTACAGTCAGTACCACCACGTGTAATACAACATGTACAGTATTTACCGCAGATTCGAAATTTGAAAAACAATGAAATAGCAGTCCTTCGCCATACACGTTGGAGAAGGCCCGCGATTAAAAAAACAAACAAACAAACAAAAAACAAAAAAACCCTAGGTTTTAGAGTCAGACAGAACTAGGAATGAGTCCACTCAACCACTCCCCTGATCATGGGACTTGAGCCAAATACTCAGCCCCTCTGAAACTCTATCCTCCTATCTGAGCATATCTGGATGCAGGAGGCTGTGTCTGTGTTAAATGAACTGCTTTCTCTCTGTCTCACGAAACCGGCAACAATTTCAGTATGTGTCCAACCCAAGGGTCAACCACACGCTTGGCTATGCTTTGGATGTGGTGTGTTCCGCTGCTGTGTGAACAGAGCTATTCTGGCCAAGAGCTAACCTGCAACACGAAGGTGGGAGTGCCCGGCACCTTCTCAGATCCCAGGTAGAAAGGGTTTTGGCAACATGTCCCACACACAATGGACTGGATGTGGCCATGATAAATCCTGTGGTCGCCATGGGGTTTAGACGGCACCACATGTGACAATTCGCTCTGGGCCATTGTGAAAGCAAAAATTTCTCAACTCCATCCAACAACAGCTGAAGACCTAAAAACAGCTTCCCGGGACAGCCTTAATGACTTACAGCCATGAACATGGGAGAAGATGTCTAGGAGAACAAGAGGAAAAAATTCAATTTATGTGGAAAACAGAGGGAAATGCACAGATGACTTCTAACTCGCATGCAGAAGTCATTCCGGGCACTCTGCAAAGGACAACCAAAACCTTTTCTCGTTATTGTAAAAGCCCATCTGTAACACCTCGAGCACAGTATCTGGCAAAAGCAGGCAGCAAATAAACATTCCCTTTCGATCCTTCCATGCAATTTTGGCCTGTAAAATCATGCTTCAAGTCTTCCTTCCCTTACTTAAGTTAATGACATTAGAGTTTCCTTTCTCTTTGTTATAAATGCCATCAAGGTGGAAACCTAACAATATGGATGGGATTGACATAAGTCACACTGGGTCTGAAATTTTTTTTCACCCTTCATCTGCGGGACAATCAACAGGAGTCCTTGGGGACAGCACCAACCCCAAATAGGAAAGCCCCTTAATGTCAGGCCTGATTTACAACATCAGCCCTCAAGCTCAGGCTCCTTGCACACTTCTGGCTCCTGTTACACTAGCTGAGCGAGAGGTCACTTGGGTCACGTGGGACCTTACAAGGTTTCTGCAGAGAATAATGGTTTTTCTGTATCCCTTCCTTAGGAAAGGCAACTGATCGCCACTACCGTCTAGACATGCAAAGATATTTTTCATGGACACAAACTAGGTTTTGTGGGCGTTTTTTTGGTTTTGTTTTTTGGAGGGGTTTTTTTTTTTAAAGCGAGAAACAGATTGACTTTTCTTCTAAAGCATGCACAGAGCTCCAGTAGCCCTTCTGGAAATCCTCCTTAAGAGTTTTGCATCAGGCTCGGGTTCAGATCTAATAAAGGGCTTAACTAAAGGGATCCAAGCCCCATGACAGTTTCTGACATGTTGCCTGGGGGACTCTGGGATGGCTTTCATTTTCAGATTAAAGAATCCACCTTTCAGATAGGAAGTGTGGAAGACCAGCCAGAAACCATGTATTTTTACCCTAATTTTCCGCTCTATCCTGCTTGTCCTTAGTGGATGTGTGTGTGTGTATATGTGTGTGTGTGTGTGTGTGTGTGTGTGTGTGTGTGTGTGTCTGCGCGCGCACATGCGCGCAGCACATTTCCAATATACACCTGCACACTGAGTTTCCCATGCTCCCGAAATACACATTACAGTTCCTTGGATGTGACCAAAGCGAATGCACAGCAACATTAAACAGCCTGCGTTCCATTTTCAGTTCTGCCAGGATCTCTCAGACAGACTGTTCTGGCACTCGTTTTCAGTTGCTTCCATGCTGCCTCTACTGTCCCGACGACAGCTCGGAAAAGCTGTTTTGTTGGAACTTGCGCTGCAGACAGCACAATGCCAATGTTAGGGAAAAGATCCCCCAGAATGTTAACTGGGTCACGAAGATTACTCTCAATGCAAGCTGTCCTCGACCTATGGATATTATTTCTGAGGGACCGGGACTCATGAGCAGACCCTGGGGAAGCCTGCAATCCCAGTCCGAGTGGGGCCAATGGCCCACCTTTCTTCAATCTGGAAGGTTCAAGGGGAAGGGACCTGAGGTGTGCCCACGTTCAGAAGGAGAAGTGCAGAGGGAACGACCCTGGTGTATGGGTCCCTAGAACAAACCACCACCCTCCATGTCACCCCTGAAGATGGAACAAGGGCTCCTGGCATCCTCACTGAGAAGTCAGAATGTAGCTGCTGTTGTTGTTGTCTGAATAGAAAAATAAGGTTTGAAGAGATTTTTGTGTGTGTGGCTCTAGGAACTCTCCCACCGAGAGAAATTTGAACTGAACTTTGTTAAAAACAAACAAACAAACAAAAAAACCTGTAAGTGACTGGAAAACTGCCTCCAGCATTAAAAGTAGAGCAAATATGGTGTGACTGGTTATTTCTAAAGGATGGGTGGGTCACTGAACCATGCAGTGGCACTTGTTTCCGTGTTATTTCTATGAAGCCTCGTGTCCATAAGTTCTACAACGTAAGACTTTTAAGATCGGATTTTTGAGATCCTGAAAGCTTACTCGTTGTAGAGACTTCTACTTGATACATTTTACTTGACATACCTGGACACAAGACCGTGCTCTTGTAGGATGCTCCCAGAGCACTTCCCCTTGTGGCTCGATGAGTTCTAATCCCAGATCCATCGCTAACTGTTCAGTCTGGACAAAGTCACTGAGTTTCACTCCCAACACCTCAATGTTCTTAATTATCAAACAGACATACTGGTGTCTTACAGGAGAACAACTGGTATCCTACCAGGAGAAGGAATGGGGAGGCCTTTATTCTGCACCCACGGGAAGAAAAAAGTTGTAGTTTCAGTGTTTCTAAAGAGACTTTGGCTAGAGGTGGTGGGGCGGGGGGATTCCTTGCCTACTGCTGCTGTAACCAACGGTCACACTAAGATGAGTGGTTTACAACAGCACAAATGTTATTCTAACAGTTTCAGAAGTCTGATACCAAGGTGTTGGTAGGGCTACACGCTTTCTCCAGGCTTCTTAGGAGCCTTTCTTGTCTTTCCTAGCTAACAGGGACCACCCACATTCCTTAGCTCATGGCTCACTCCTTCCTCTGTCTTCAACCGGTATCACAAGGAAGCCTTGTGATTACCTGGGCCTCCTCAGATAACGTAGGAAAATCTCCCCAACTCAAGATCCTTAACTTAGTCACATCTACAAAGTCTCTTTTACCCCCAGAGGATAACGTATTCAGAGGCTCTGAGGATTTGGGCAGGAATGTATCCAGGGCCAGGGAAGCACTGTTCAGACTATCGGAAGGAAGAAAGACCTAATTGTAGACAGATCTGGCAAATATTTAGTTCATTGCAATAAATTAGTTATTTAAGGTTCCGTCTCTTTAGCCATCATGACCAGTGGCTAGATTTCTCACCCTCCCCCTGCTTATCTCCGAAAGAGTAACTAGATGAGGAAGGGGGCTATGTCTCCTTTCTGGATGGTGCCCTGGGAGGTGGAGAAGGCAAATCGAACGGTGTCCTCTGGAGTCTGGCTGCCCTCTGCTGCAAAGGGGCTAGTCTGTGCTGCTGCTTGGCCTGGGGACTGTGGGAATGAAACTGGCTAGATCTCCACCCCCAGGCATCTGGCTAGATCTCCACCCCCGGGCATCTGGCTAGATCTCCACCCCCAGGCATCTGGCTAGATCACCATCCCTGGGCATCTAGCTAGATCTCCAACCCTGGCTATTCCACGGGCATTGTTGCTGACATCCAAGCAGGTGGTCATGGCCTTGGGATGCCACCTCGGGTGCTAGCACCGCTTAGGGTCTCACACTCCCCCCAGTTCCTAGCCTAGGCCCATCACCTCTGAATGCAGCTATCTTTGGAGTCCTTTCCTGAATTCAAGAACTCCTGGCTTCTTCCATCACCACACAGGAGCTGAGAGAGAACTGTGAGTGCATCTGAGACCACTTTCCATCTGACCTCCTCATTTTTAAAAAAATATTTTATTTATTTATTTGAGAGAGAGAGAAAGAGCAGTGGGATAGAGCAGAGGAAGAGGGAGAAGCAGACTCCCCACTGAGCAAGAAGCCCAATGCAGGGCTCCATCCTAGGACCCTGGGACTATAACCTGAGCCGGAGGCAGCTGCCCAACCGACTGAGCCACCCAGGTGCCCCTAACCTCATCATTTTGTCCTCTGATGTTGCTGGGTACTTCTTCCAACTTGGCATAAAGCTACTCCACTCTAGAATCCTAGAAAGGAAGTGGGACCAAATTTGTCTCTGCCTTTGGCATTCCCATCAGCCACCAGGTCCTTTGCCCTCAGTACTCCCCATGACCTGTCTACTTTAGGTCGTCAATTCCTGCCTTCCTTTTAGGCACATGCCTCTCTATCCATGAAGAAGTGGGACCTACTCCTCCAACTCTCTGCCTTTGAATCTGGGCTTGACTCCGTAACTTCCTCTGACCAAAAGGATATGGTGCAAGTCATGTTCTGGGACTTGCATGCCTCATCTTATATAGACCGGCGGTTTTTGCCTTCTCTCTCTCACAAGCCAGCTAGCTGAGAAGTACCACTATCTCAAGAACACGATGCTATTAGAGAGGTCCAACTAGCCAAGCAGAGATGCCAGGAAGAGAAGTACTGAAGTACCAGACATATGGGAGAAGACTTTTTGGACCTTCCAGCCCAGCCTTGACAGCAGCTGAAGATGATGACCAGCTATTACTACGTGTAACAGAACTGCCCAGCTGAGCTACTCAACTCAGAGAATCTGGAGAAATAATAAATAGTTACTTTAAGCCACTGAGTTTGGAGTGGTTTCTTACCCAGTAATAGGTAACTAAAGCACTCAGAATAAAACAAACAAACAAACAAAAAAACCAGAAAAACAAACTATATAAATATATTGAAGTGTTTCCTTAAAAATGTGATCGGAGTGACACAGTAGTAACATAGACACAGAATGACACAAATGTGGTAAGCAGACTTTTCAAGAGAATGCCCACTCATTTGCAAGAGTTTTGTCGTGCTTTATTTTCTCACTAAATGCACTCCCTCATTTAATTCAGCTGTAGCCAAAGAACCACTTACACTACTTTTTTTCTTCCCCAATTAGCATGCAAGGATTTTGCTCCCTTTTAAGAGAATGTGATATGCAAAGTCACTGGACCACTGTCTTGCATAACAAACCCAAAGTCTTTTGACATCAGTGAGAAAATTCCTCAAGAATGCAGAGGACATAATGCCAATTGTTAAGTGTGAAATTCCAGGATATTAACCCTTTGAGAGATGTGTCCTGTTCCGTTTTATTTATGGTTGATCAAAAGGACCGTGAAACTAGATTAGAAAATCGTGCACCAGCTTCCACTGCCTGCTTAAAAAAAATAAATAAATCACATATATATATATGAATATATATAAGTAAAATAAGTCATATACAAAAATATAAATATATAAAGTAAATCATATATAAATATATAAATAAAATAAATCATATATTACATGTACATATTTTTCATATATATATATAAAATCTCCATTAGCTGTCACCTAGTCCTTAACATTGCCATTTGGAAAGCAAAAGCATGCTCAAATGATACTATTCCAAACAAGGACAGAGGATCCCTAGATCTACTTATTAGTCCAATCTGTTTAGAAAGGGGGGCGTTGAAAAAAATGAGGGAGGCATTCAGACTGGAAGACAGGGCCTATTTGTGTTTCTGGTTTCCATCTTTACTTTCTTCTTATTATGAGCCCTCTCATCATGATCCATGAGGACCGGCCAATGGACTCAAAATCTCAAAGTCCATATGCGGTTACACAAAGGACGGGCTTCCAAGTCTCAAAACTCTCTGTCAGGAATCCAGAACAGCACCATGCCTGTGTTTTATAGTCGTCCAGACAAGAAAACGTAGACTGTACAAAAAGGCACAAATACACCCTGTTATTTTTAGTTGCCATGATTAATCTATTTAAACAGAGTTCCCACAGCATGCACCAGCCGGGAGTATCAGCTCCCTATTTTGAACTCCAACTTCCCCGTACAATAGAGCTTACTGGGGAGAAAGAAGCTATTTGGAAGTCAAGCAGTCCTGGATTCAAATTCCAAAACAGCGCTTTTAGCATTTACTAAGTATGTTGCTTAGGGCCAACTACTTAACTTCCCAGCCTAAATTTCTCTATCTGTAATATGCAAATAGTACTCACAGTGACCTCACAGCTTTGGACCTCACAGAATTTTAGCTCTGGGTTTCATGCGGAAAAAATAATGCAGATAATATTAGCTCTTATTATTAAAATGATGAAAGTTTTGGGGGCACCTGGATGGCTCAGTGGGTTAAAGCCTCTGCCTTCGGCTCAGGTCATGATCCCAGGGTCCTGGGATCAAGCCCCGCATGGGACTCTCTGCTCAGCGGGGAGCCTGCTTCCTCCTCTCTCCCTGCCTGTCTCTCTGCCTACTTGTGATCTCTGTCTGTCAAATAAATAAATAAAATCTTAAAAAAAAATAAAATAAAATGATGAAAGTTTTTGTTTTCTATAGTATTGGCACCCATCCCCTTTAGCTGTTAATCTCTACTCACTAAAGTAATCCCTCAAAACCCAAAAGAGCATGAGAAGATTTGTAAGTGAAGAAGGGTAGTTAGTGGGACTCAGTCTACATGGAAACTAATGAGATGATGAGTAAAGAAAAATGGGAACAGAGGAGAAAAGAGATACACGTCATAATTAAATAAGATCTTTGCTAAGTCAACTGTGACTGTGACTCCAAGAGAATTCCGAGTCTTTTTTTTTTTTTGCAACTAAATAGAAAACCAATTCTGCTATATGCCTTCCATCACCATGATTTATTCCCATGAGATAAAATGCAATGAAATCCTTGGAAAACCAGTAAGCACGGCTGTAGGGACTACTTACTGGGTGCTTGTTACATGTCAGACATTGTTGGCATTTTCTAGAAACCAAACACTCAACTCTCAACCACCCTCTGAAACAGTTCTTAACGTTCCTCATTTTACTGAGAAGGAAACGGAGACGTAAAGAGATTACACAAGAAGACCAAGGTTCTACAGGTAGCAAGAGGCCCGTGGAGAATTCAATGCGTGTCTCTACAAAGCCAGAATGTCTGCTCCTTCTCCCAAGTTGGAGGAGGTGGTGTGTCCCAAGGCTTTGAGACCTTCCTCTGAATTTTGCAGAGACGAACAGGAAATGAATTACACAATCATTTTTCATTTCGTGTCTAGACTCTAGGAAACAACCCATCACCCACTAGGAAGCAGACAAGAAGCACGGGGCTATGAACCCCGCACTGAAAATGCCTCTGAGGAGGATGAAGAAATAACAATTCGGACATTCAGCAGCAGTTTAGAAGGTCAGCACCAACTTCGGACAGATGTCTGATACTTTAAATGACAAATTTGCTTGTGTATTGTGCAGAATCGCTCCACTCTCAGTTATGAACCCATAATGCTGGTTTATTTCCAGTTTCAGCACTGAAAGACACATAGAGGGGAAAAAAAAAAAAGAGAGAAAGAAAGAAAGAAAGAAAACCAATTGGCTTTCAATGGAATTTTGGCTGAGTTTTCAGCCAGCATGTAATAAAGAAGTTATTCTCCTTAGACGCACTCAATTTTTAGACTGCTAGAGCATGGCAAAAACACAAAAACTGTGTGTTTCATAAAGATTCTAAGGAGGACCAAAACTTGTGTAAAACTAAATAAAGCCAATTTTTCTGAAACAGACAGACATTCTGAAGATTATGTTGTAGCTCTTTGCAACTTTTGGAAAATAATTACAAAAAACAGAGACATGGGATGATAAAGAAGACCTTCCGAATCTCTTTTATGTTTTTTTAAAGATTTTATTTATTTATTTGACAGAGATCACAATTAGGCAGAGAGGCAGGCAGAGAGAGAGGGGGAAGCAGGGTCCCCACTGGGTGTAGAGGCCATTGGGGGGCTCAATCCCAGGACCCTGAGATCATGACCTGAGCCGAAGGCAGAGGCTTAACTCACTGAGCCACCCAGGCATCCCCTGAATCTCTTTTAATACAGGGTGCCTCAGTGGCTCAGTGGGTTAAGCCTCTGCCTTTAGCTCAGGTCATGATCTCAGGGTCCTGGGATTGAGCCCCGTATTGGGCTCTCTGCTCAGCGGAGAGCCTGTTTCCCCCTCTCTCTCTGCCTGCCTCTCTGCCTACTTGTGATCTCTCTCTCTGTCAAATAAATAAAACCTTTAAAAAATAAATACAGAAGCCATTTTAACCATTTTCACTTCATCATCATATTTTTGAAATTCCTACATAAAGCAGTTTCCACGAAATTTAATTTTTCTAGGACTAAGGGACACCCCATTCATTTTTTTATTCCTAGCATGCATTACAGTATCCACCATATGTAAAGTCTGGGGTAAGCATTTAGTGCTGTTCACCAAATATTTCTGATTTCCCTCCCTCCACGAACATGACAAGATTATGCGTTCCTGCCTATTTGAAGTTAGGCATGACCATTGACATGCCTTGACTTGCCTTTTATCGACTGGCCAGCCAAATGTGAGTGCAAGCAATACTACTAAGACAAACCCCTTAAGATGCAGTACATGACTCACTGTTTCCTTCCCTTCACTGTGGTGACTGACAACATTCGAGAGAGAGAAGACTCCCTCAACATTCATCCACAAGTGAGGGTGTACATGAGTCCCGACAGTGGCTCTCAACAGATACAGAACGTAAATAATAATGAAGACTTTGTTCTCTTAAGCAACTGAGACATAAGTGGTGTTTGTTACTGCAGCACGACCTAGCACACTCTGACTAATCAGAAATAAAGATTCCGAAAGAAACTTTTCAGTGAAGAAAACTGAAGAAAGGAAAACTTAAAGATGGTAGGTGGAATGACCATCCCCACCGAAACCACGGTTCTTTTTTCATAGTCCTTTACAAGTTCAAATTGGAGAATGGTGTGCTTAACCGCAACCTGATGCAAACATTAATACAACCAAGCTGAATATTTGTTTAAACAGAGGATCGTGCTGTCAAATGCCAGAACGGTCGGCATCACCTCTCGAAGATACTCAAATCTGTAGAGAACAGTCTGTTCGCATATCTTACACCAGAATAACAGGTTTGTTCCTCAGAAATGAGTACCCTTCACTCAATGACTGAACACAGTACATTTATATCCAAGCAACCAGGGGGTCAGAGCACTGGAAGCAAAAAGCAAATGCTGCTTTATAGAACAAGAATATTTAAAGAGCCCGAGGGGAAAATGAAAGCAAAAAAAGCAACACCCCCCCCACGCACACATACACAAACCTGACGCAGAAGAAAACGGTGCACAGATGGACTGTGATATCAAAAATATGCTATCGAGTTAGGCGGAAGAATTCGGCACAGCTACGTATGCACTCTCCCTTTGCTGGAACTCGTCTGGGGCATCTGCACCTGCTCTTTATGTTGCTGCTAGAATTTCATGCACCCCACTTTCTTCCTTCCCAAAGAGAGAGATTTCAAACAATGGGGCCCTTTCACATGCAACTTAGAAAGGGAAAAGATAAAAAAAAAAAAAAAAAAAAACAAAAAAAACCACATGTAAGAAACCCATGAAAGTCCTACAGCAGCAGTGAACAACTACCTTCTTAAAGCAGCTCAATTCCTGCCTTCAGCTTCAGCCTGGCCCACTTTTTTCATTCATGCTCAGATAGTGACAGATACCAGGTCTGGACTCTGCAATCCTTCCTCAATTCTACTTGAAACCAGAGTTTAGCTGTGGCTCCAGGCATTTCCCTAAAAATGGAAGCCAAGTCCATGGACTTCCAGAGTTGGAACAAACCTAAAAGGCCAGCAGACTGTCACCTTTTACAGATGGGATAGGTTAAATGACTTGCTGAAGGTCACACATTTGAATAGTTAGAAGCCACTTAAGATCTCCAAAGGACCACCTTATTGTCTACCTTTTGACGGTCATCCTACTTGCTTTCTCCACACTTTTATTCCCACTAAGTATCTCTCTCATTTTAAATCAACCCCCTCCCTTGGGGATCTTGACACTAATCTCTCCTGGCATTTCCCCCTCTCTAGTTCTTTTTAATTTATGTAACATAAACTGACACATAGCAGTTACTATGTGTCAGGCCTTGTCCTAAGTACCTTAGAAATGTTAGCTTACTTAGGGGGCACCCGGCTGGCTCGGCTGGTAAAGAATGCAATTCGTGATCTCGGGGTTCTGAGTTCAAGCATGTTGGGTCCAGAGATTACTTAAAAACAAAAACTTTTAAAAAAAATTTTTTTAAAGAAATATTAACTTATCTCATCACCATGACATGGCGGGGTGGGGGGAGGTTCTATTATTAATCTCCTTATACAGATGAGACACAAAGCAATTAAGTGACTTGCCCAAAGTCTACCGCTAGTAAGAGGCAGAACCAGGAAACCAAGTAGACCGGCCTCAGAATTCCGTTCTTTACCACTGCCCACTGTTATCTCTCTCCGTTGCTCTATCCCCTTCCTTCCCAAAGATTAGAGAGTCAGCCATCCCCCTGCTTCGTCAAGAGGTCACCTTTGAAAAATCTCTATTTCAGAGTAATCTAGCCATTGGGCTGTTTAAGACCACCCAAGGAAAACTGCTTATTATTCCCCAGCACACATTTTGGAGCCTTTTTGTTCTAATTGCTGAACACATGGAGAGGAAAAGAAATCAGGAAACTATTCTTTTTTTTCCAAACGGACTCACCATTTGGTGTGTAAACAAGGTGAGGAAAACCAAACTAAGCCCTGAGGACTAGACAATGTGGTATGAGTTAAAGATAAAGCTAAGCTTGCACTGAATTCATCAGCAATGATTGATTGAAACTTAACTGGGGAACTCATTTGTTTGTACAATCTCAAGAAGGAAGGAGTCCTGTTTTGGTAAGATAACCTTAAGTCTGGCTTCTGTTTTATTTTTGTTATGTATTTTTGTAATTTGGGGGTATGAGCAGGAGTGCAAAGGTCTTCTGGCTAAAGCTCCTTTGTTAAAATCCAGAAAAACAAACAATCAACACTGATGCTTTGGAACAGCCCAGAGCTGCTCTGCTTTCAAATATTTTACCTTCCATTTATTTAAGGAAATGAGCACACAAAGGCTTCCAGAATTGTGTTTGACCCAGTGGAGGTCACCACACTGGACCCAATGATTTCTCACATAAGACATGGAGAGGGCAGTAGGTAGGAAGGAGGAAATGGCCATGCAGACCAATAAAATACAAAACTGCCCACTCTCTTGACCCTCAGGCAGAAGGAAAACAATATCCATCATCTGTGAGCTTGGCAAAAGAAGCCTTACTTTGAAGACAATCTTTATGGGCTGCTTAGAATATACCTGAAATGGCCTTCCTTTGAATCGGAAGAAATGAACAGTGCCCACAGGAAAACCCTAGACAGTTCCCGGTAGAAAGAGCAAAAGGGCAGTAAGAGCAATGGAAATTCTCTCAAAATTCCAATTATTCAAGCTATCGGTCTCAAAACATCTTCCACTCCGAAGTTCCCAAGAGATGTTCCAATGTGAAAGAACTCAGGTCAGGCCACTTTCTCGGATTATCAGATGGAATCCAGAGGGACCAGAGATCCTTCACTCACTCACCTAATGGAAATGGGATGCCTTTATCTCTGCCCAGGAGGTGCATAAGGCACCAGGTATACAAACTAACACCCCATGTCTTCATCCATGGCCTCAGAGGCTTGTGGGTTCATGAGAATTTCAATGGAAACATCAAGCAGGTAGGTGTGCTTTTATGTGCCAAGAATATAGATGAATATATGTCTTACCTAGTATCTTACCGGTAATGATTATTTGACGTGGAAGAGAAACCAACAGCGATTGCTCAATAACTGTGATTTGTAAATGTGAGAGCTTAGATCCGTCCACCGATCTCAACGAGGCTAAAGATATTTGTTTACAAAGACCTGTCAAACGGCACTCGGGAATGGGGTGCCTTATTTAAGCAGTAAGGTTTCCGTGCCAACCCTAAATCTAAAGGGGAGAGTCCCTGGAAGGAAATGACAGTGCTGTGTGGAAACAACTATAGTACATATTGGATTCTTTACACCCAGAGAATAACCTTTTCCACATCTCTCCTCAAACATGAAAGGCTGCAATAGGGACACAACCTTCAAAAGACTCTGTTACCTGAATTACTCTCAGCATATAATATTTCTCAAGTAAAATTGCCAGGATACAGTTAGGACTCATAAATTTCACGAAAGTCTCCTATGAAACAACTACACAGAGTAAATCTTCCACTATTATAAGGAAGAACGCAGAAAAACATTCCTTATAGACATACATGAAAAGAACTAAGAATCACCTGGAATTTTATAGGAATCTTTGCACTCTCTCAGATTTCACAGTGAGTACCAGTCTCAGATCAAAACTGTTCACATGCATAGAAATGTTCCTACAGACTGCAGCACGTCAGACATCCAGCTTTCAGCTGCCCAGGAAGCCCAGTTCTCTGGAAGAGCATGAAACCAGAAGTCTAAATGTCCACACACATGAGCGGAATCCCAGAGATGCCTCAGATGTAAGGGGCGAGGCCGAGGCAAGGTGCAGGTTGGGCAGCTGTCTTTAGAGACTGGCAACTAATCCTCCAAGCCAATGCCCACAGATGCCCAATCTGTTGGGAAAAATAGCTCAAAGTCCCTATAATTGGCTAACAAGTCGCAGGAAGCCAAGGCAGAGGACAACGGAAACAGAGATGGGGTGGCAGGAAAGATCAACTGAGTGCTTTGAAGAGTGAGGGTGGAAAGTTGTGTCCATGGGAAGAGGAATGAGAAAGAAAGAGATGAAGCCAGAACAGCTCCCGAGATCACAACCCTTTACAGACCTGAAGCCACTAGAAGTCCTTCTCTCTCTGTAGCAAAACAAGTCAATTACTCTCTACGATCTGTTTCATGTTCCAAATCTTTTTAAGTGTTCAGAAGAAAAACAGATATGCTCTTTCAGGTTTAAGAATCCATTTATCTACAAGGCCAGACCCCGGTTGTTCAAAGCCAGTGAACATGGTCACATTCTTTGAGCACCAATAAAGGAGGAGGGGGACCAGGAGAGTGTCTGCAAAACTTGGTGGCGGAGAGGGGATACTTTGACAATTAAGAGTCAGAGCCAATCAAGATCTGACACAGACACCTGGGAGGAAGACCGAAGCTGAATTCTCCCCTGGTTTTCTCTTTGACAGTGGAGCGTGAAAGAAACACAGATTTCCTACAGGAAACAGAAGACAAATGATACCAATGGCCACTCTGTCTGACCCTGGGGAATCCAACTTTTAAAGGCAATAGCTAGCAGCAAGACAAGCAAGAAGTAGTTGCAAAGAGCTACTCTGGAAAAAAAAAAAAAAAAAAAAAAAAAAAAAAAAATTAAAATTAAAAAAAAAAAAAAAGAGAGAGAGAGTTACTAGGGCCCCCGCAATTCCTGATGCACAATTCCCAAATCCCCAAAAGCTCCAAGAACACCAAGTACGGAAGTTTGGTAAAAGCTCAATGTGTGCCAAAACCTGACCTGAATTTACATGAAGCTGTGTATTACCTTTATTTATGCAATGTGAACATTCCTAAATGTCATTACAAAAAGCAAAATACATAAATGTGTGTGTGTGTGTGTGTGTGTGTGTGTATAGTTTGAATATCAGGTGGTACTACTAGAAATGTTACATAATGTATGTTATATGCTCTGAATATAACATCTTAAAACTGGAAAATCCCCAAATATAAAACATACTTAGCCCCAGAAGTTTCAAATAAGTGCTTGTGGATCCATACCTGGCAAGATTACTTGAAGCTGCCAGTAAGACTCTGAGACAGTTTTTCACACTCACCGAGGTTCTTTCGTTCAGGCAGTGTTTATTATAAAGCACAATGTGCCTGAAACCATGCTAAATATTTGGGGGGGGTGGTATTTCTAAAAGGCTTCAGCTTTACTTTAGCCTTAAACGTAAAAGAGGTCAGTAATAGGAATCACTACAGCTTCTTAAATTATTAACAGAGGTCCCTGAAAAAAGAAGAGAGAGAGACAGAGTGTGTTCCCTGTTCACAGGTCATGAAAGGAAGGATGGAAGGAGAGAGAGGGAGAGAGGGATGGGAAGAGAGGGAGTGGGAGAGAAAGAGACTGATAACCACATCATCCTCAGAACCTGACTGTAATTATCAAGGCTCAGAACATCACTCATGGGGAAAGGGTAATCCACTGGCTGGACCCACCAACCTGAAATGCCACTGTGCTACTTTGTGGTTTTTCTCCAACCCACCTCCACGATCTCTCCCCTAAGGCTTTCCTTTTCCCCAAATCCCAAGCCTTAACTTCAGCTTAAAACTTGATTTCTCAATTCTCAGCCTTCAACCCAGACCTCTCCCAGTTTGGGATGATCTCAGCAACCACCAGGATACATGGCCTCCGTTTATCAGACAGACACACACACACACACACACACACACACACACACACTCAGGCTGTAAGCTTTGAAAAGGCAGGAACTTAGGGCTGTTTGCCTAACACAGTGTCTGGCACAACCTGGAGCCTTCAACATATGTTGGCTGGATGAACTAAAGAACACAAGTGAAAGTGAGATACAGGGTCTCAGTAAACTTGATTACTCCTCCAAGTATTGTTTTGATTTTATACTTGATTCTAACAACTGTGCCAAAAAATATATACTGAGTCCCGGTTCAAAGATTCTTGTCCACTGCTTAAAGTAACCTGACCATGGACCAGTCTCCCCAGAGTCTTATTTGCAATTCTTGGGTCTGAATATATTTTAGATTTCAGAATTTTCCAGATATGATAAAGTTAAGACAGTGAATATGCTGGCTTAACAGACACTCATTCTGCGGTTCTGAGGGCTGAGAGCAGAAAAAGGGGGATGCCTGGAGGGGAAGAGTTTGACCTTCATCTCCACAGGAATCAAACTGAGTACTGCAAGCCGATACTGAAGACAGAGTCCACGAACCAACTTTTGTTTTTGTTTTTTGTTTTTTTTTTCCAGAAAGAGAGACAAGTGGCTGGGGGTGGGGGGACAGAGGGGGAGAGAGACTCTTAAGCAGGCTCCATCATGGAGACCAAGGTGGGGATCAATCTCACAACCCCTAGATCATGACATGAGCTGAATTCAAGAGTCCGGCACTTAACCAACTGAGCCCCTCAGGCACCCCCCTCCCCATGAGCCACCTTTAAACCAATAATGTCAACAGTGCTAAGAGTAAACTTGATAATAACCAGCATCTCTCAAGCATAGACTACGTGCCGGGCATTGTGGTAAGTCCTCTGGGCGCTCCCACTCATTTAAGGTTCCTACCATCCCACACAGATAGGAGTACTGCTCCCACACCACGGATGAGGAAACAGAGGTCTAGGAAGGAAAAGTAACTTATGCAAGCCTACTCAGCTAAGACACAGTGGACCCAGAGCATGAAATCCAATAAAAGCTGATGGAATTAATGAATTCATGAATTTACTAATCTCTCTGTTACACAGCATAGGTTAATAATCCGAAAAAGTCAAACGCAGTGGGGATATTAGGAACTTCTGCATCAGAAGGAATCCAGCTCGAGTCCCAGCCCTCACATGAACATATGGCCATGAAGACAGGACTGGAACTCTGATTCGTCACCTCCCCAACTTTTGTTAAAAGGGGGCGATTACCACTCACCTCTCTGGACAATATATAACAGTCTTTTACCTTGACTGTACATACACTTATATGCTGGAGATATGTATGTTTTATTTAATTCTTGCAAAAGTCCAATAATATAGACACTATTATAAATCTTACTTTTGATATGAGGAAACACGCTTAGAGACATGGAATATTTATTCAAGGCCGTAAAGTGGTTCGTTTTCCTTCCCTATTCCCAGCCAAGGCTTCGGTCTAAAGAAAGAATGATTCTCTTGTTTCTTTCCTGGATGGAAGAATTCTCTTTCCCCAATAGAACAGGTACCTGGAAGGGTCTTTTTCATTTGGATATTTGTGTAACATTTTCCTGGCTTGCATTCTTCATAATGATGTCAGCCTTGAGACAGCAACTTATTCTCATCTCCAACCAAATTAAAATCATCTCCCAATGCTTGAACTTCCTAAACACAATCATGCATTCAGGTATTTGATGCTTGCAAAAATGATGGCCTCTGACTCACTTTAAAACACGAGCAAAATAAGCTGTGGTCAAAGTTAACAACCAGTGCACAGGTACACTTGGAAATCCTAGATTAAATCAGCTATTAAAAAAAAATGTCTGACTTTGGTATAAACATCTTGGGAGAAAGTACGAGTGTCAAGTTCGGGGACATTCAGTACATCCAGTGTCCCGCCTCAGGTGGATTAAGTGATAGCTTTCACTACTGAGTGATGAAAATCTGTAATTTTGTATAGGTTTTAATAAAGCAGGGAAGTGGGGCACCTGGGTGGCTCAGGCAGTTAAGCGTCTGCCTTCTGCTCAGGTCATGGTCCCAGAGTCCTGGGATCAAGCCCTGCATCGGGCTCTCTGCTCAGCGGGAAGCCTGTTTCTTCCTTGCCTTGCCGCTCCCCCTGCTTGTACTCAGCTCTCTCTGTGTCAAATAAATAAATAAAATAAATTAAAAATAAATTTAAAAAATAATGCAGGGAAGTAAGTGCCTGAGCTTAATACTCCCCAGTCTACAGCTCCCAGCAGACACCTTTGGGTCTCCAGGCATCCATCCCATCCGTGCCTGAAGGCAACTGGGTAATTACATCAAGTTGGGGGCACTCCCAGGACATTCCCCCCTTGGCTAACCACTTCCTCTTGCTTTCAGGAAATTCCCTAGAAGCCCACAACTTACCCACTCCTCTGCCTCTCCCAACAGACCACCACCAAAGCTTCTCACCTCGCCTTCTACCTCCACCCAAATCCGTACCCTGGGGCTCTCCTCAGAGCTCTATGGGATTTCTTCTTACCCCAAGGCAAAAGCTTTGTATTTAACACAAATCATTTTTTTAATTCATTTGCAAAATTCATTTTAATAGCCTCTTGAGCCTGTTGTTGTGTGTCCTGCCCAAAATTCTCTCCCAGGCTTCATGAAATTCAAATGTTTCCATTTGTTGATGTCTGGAGTGAAAGCCAAAAGGCTTTCCCTTGAGCAATTACCCCTGGAAAGGAAAGTTACGACTTCACGCCTGTTCTGAAACCTGCTGACTCTTCTTGACTTCTTCCTGTCCCACAGTGGGTCTCCGACGATGTTTATCAAGTACTCCAGGCATACTAGCCTTCAGGGTCGTCCCTTCATCACTTTGCATTGATGCTGCCATGGGTGAATATCATTTGAAATCTTCCTTTAAGCAGCTGGAACCACATAGGAAAATCACAATCTTGCCAGGCCTTCAGCTTGGCAACCCAAACTGAGGACTGACCTGCCCCTTTCTTGTTTTACTTTTGAAGTCACTTTCTCCTTCTGAAAAAAAACTGAGTCTTTTTTTTTTTTATTAAATGTGTCCTCATATACATTTTTTTATTTTGTAAAAATTAATTCTCACCTTAAAAATTTTATTTACAACAAGGTAATGCTGATTGTTCAGGCAATTTCCAGAGAGAAAGAGAATATCTGAGGAGTGACAGCCTCAGTGAGAAGACTATACGCTCACTTTAGAAGGGAAAAACGCTCATTGTGATATATATTATTTTGTTTATTTTAAAATTTGTTTATTTTTAAAATCACACGCTTTTTATAGTTTGCCTTCAAGGAAAGTTCATTTGATTGTTGTATTGGAAATACCATCTTTAGTCTTATGCTTTCCTTGCTTATTATAAGATGGGGAAGCAGATACAAAAAGACCAATGGCATTCTAAAAATATCAACAAAAGCAACCTCAGAAGTCATTTCAAAAGAGTTACTATGAGGGGCGCCTGGCTGGCTCAGTCCATACAATGTGCAACTCTTGACCTTGGGGTCATGAGTTCAAGACCCATGTTGGGCACAGAGCTTACTTAAAAAAACAAGAACAAAAAAAAACTACTATGAACTTCAGGTTCTCCGTATACAGAGCAGGGTTAACAGCTAATCATAATGTGCTATTTAATTATGATCATCTTAAATATCTTAATATACTCCTTTCTGAATTCATGTTTTAAAATCATAAACAACAACTGTTCAACATAAGACAAGTGGAAAGATGACCAGACTAAGAGTCGAGAGATTCACGTTGGGTCCCAGCTCTGCAAATCTGCTCAGGCAAGCCAGCCATGTGCACCCTGGAGTCTAGGAGGCTCCCCATGCAAAGTCTTGGTTCCCATCCAGGCACTATTCTAACGGGCTTATATACATTACCCTAATCTGCACAGCACTCTCCCAGGCAAGTACTATGATCCTCATTTTACAACAAAGAACTAAACTACACAGCCGTTAAGCCCACCAGGCTCTCACAGGTGGTGGTAGGACCAGATTCAATTCAACTCTCGGAAGGTTAAGTTAACATCACAGCACTGATGGCCCTTACTGATACTGCCACACCATTTGGGGACACCATTCCTGGGTAAATGGTAAAAACCAGCGTGGTTGTTAGAGGGCCCAAAGATCCAGGCCAAGGTGTATATGGTACACAAACGTATATGCAACACAAATAACAGTAGTTATTTGTAGTTATTTATAGAGTAGGGTTAACAGCTCATCATAATGTGCTATGACATGAATCTCTATTTGCAGAGCTGGGACCCAACGTGAATCTCTCGACTCTGAATCCGGTGTTATGGTGTTACTTCGGGAACCCTGGAATACAGCTTTGGAAATCAAGTCTACAACAACTCTGACTGGTAAGAATAAATGCACATTGGCCCACAACAACAAAATGTGCTTTCTCCAGCATTCTTGCAATGAGGAATCTCTATCATCCAGCACTTGGCAGCCACAAGGTAACACCTGCCGTCAACCCTTCCCAAGCCAAAGCCATCTCTTCCATGCTCTGCACTGCAGAGTTAGGGAATTTCCGTGAAGGACCTGCCAAGATTTGAACATATCTCAGGAGCCTCCTGAGGCTTGCATGTTGGCCCTGCCTTCAGGGCTTCCAGAAACTCACCTCCTTGGGGAGGAGGAATTGAGTTAGGCAAACCTAAGGCGTGGTTCATATTCTGAAGTCTTATGTCCAACTCATCTATCAAATAACTACGTTCTAGCCAACTCTTGAAATAAAGTTGGCATATAATGGAACACAATTGGCCCCTCTGGTAATCTCAAGAGGCCTGGCCTAGATTCTGGAATCATCTTGTTTGGTCCTACATCCTAAATCCAAACCATGGCTCTTTTTTTAAGTAGATCTCTTATTCTGGCCTCTCCTGCCAACAGATTTTTATACAGATGATATGATGACTACTTCGACTAACAGACATGCAAAATTGTGGTGGAGAGAAACATTTTTTTAAAGCCCTGCTATTATTATAATTTACAGCTATTATGTGTCAAAGCACATGCTAGGCATTCCTGCATGTTACTTAGGTTAATCCCAACCAACCTGGGCAGCACGTCGTCATCATCCTGCCTCACCTGCACCCACAGGAAACCTGAGCCCCCAAGTCTGGCTAACAGTGTCCCCCCTAATTTCTCATCATTCAAGTCTCAGCAGAAAGGTCACCCGCCCAACTGAAGGCAGCAAGTCCCCTCCTTCTCGACTTCTCAGAGCCCCATTGTGTTCTCTTCTTTAGTTTTATCCACAGCACTTAATATTATCTGAAATTCTTTTAAGATTTTATTTATTTATTTGACAGATAGATATCACAAGCAGGCAGAGAAGCAGGCAGAGAGAGAGGGAAGCAGGCTCCCTGCTGAGCAGAGAGCCCGATGTGGGTCTTGGTCCCAGGACCCTGGGATCATGACCTGAGCCGAAGGCAGAGGCTTTAACCCACTGAGCCACCCAGGCGCCCTGAAATTCTTTATTTATGTATTGTCTGTCTCCAGCAGAAGGTCCATTTCTGAGAGCAAAAAACCCATCTGCCTGATTCAAAGTTCGATAACAATGAATTCCGCCTCAGTGACGATAGCTGGCAAGGAAGGAGAAAGGGAAGGAAGAGAAAGGAAGAAAGGAAGGGAGGGAAGGACGGAAAGAGGAAGGGAGGAAGGAAAAAGAGAAGAAAGAGAAGGAAAGATGGAAGGAGAGAGGGAGAAAGTGAGGGAACGCAAATGCCTCTAAATTTCTCAATGAGGGGGCGCCTGGGTGGCTCAGTGGGTTAAAGCCTCTGCCTTCGGCTCAGGTCATGATCTCAGGGTCCTGAGATCGAGCCCCACATCAGGCTCTCTGCTCAGCAGGGAGCCTGCTTCCTCCTCTCTCTCTGGCTCTCTGCCTATTTGTGATCTCTGTCTGTCAAATAAATAAATAAAATCTTTAAATAAATAAATAAATTTCTCGATAAGGACAAAGGCTTGTTTTAAACGTTGGAGGGAACTTCGTGATTTAGAGATGATGTCAGATGCTGAGGCACATCAACTGAAGAAAGTTGTGAAACAACTGGAAATTCAGAAGTAAAATAAGTTCTCTCTCTTTCTGGAAAACAAGGAATGTTGGTGTCATCCTTTGTGAAGTGTGGATAATTTTAAATTCCAGAGCCATCCAACCTTTCAGATACCTTTGTTCTACCACTCCTAACATTCAAAACCTCTCTCTCAAAATATGTTTGTTCTCTGGTTGGAAGTTGCTTATGAATTGCCCTTCGCTGCTCTCCCTTGCCCAACCACACACACACACACACACACACACACACACACCCTGTCAGCCCTTTAAAAGCCTGAGTTAACAGAGTTCCACAGTCACAAGCAGCATTCTAAAATTGGAATTTGGCTGCCTGACCGCACACACCAGCCCTGGAATTCAGCAAACATCTGGGCCAGTGAGTGTGAGAAAGTTCTGCGGTAAGTTTCTGAAGCAGCCATGAGAGCTGGAATCCCAGGGCCGACAAGGAGCGCAGCCTCACTGCCCCGGGGGTGGCTCCTGGAAGCCTGGCCACTTCGCTGGCACCCAGCGCCCAGTGATGGACCCCGAAAGCGAACCCGAACGTTGTCATAGGCTACAGACATACGTGGGTGGCCAAAGGCTCCCCATGCCAGAGGCTACAGAGCAGCTCACCAGGTGAAGTCCCTTCTCACATTGGTGAACGGAGAACTCGGGTTGAATTAAGTTTTGCAACTTCTAGAGGATCCAGGCTATAGTCGCTGGGCTCATTAAATTTTTGAAAGATGAGTTTGGTCCCTGATGGAAAGTGGTGTTTGCTAGCTAGCAAGTTGTAGTCTTTTTTTTTTTTTAAGATTTTATTTATTTATTTGACAGAGAGAGATCACAAGTAGGCAGAGAGGCAGGCAGAGAGAGAGAGAGAGGAGGAAGCAGGCTCCCTGCTGAGCAGAGAGGTTGATGTGGGGCTCGATCCCAGGACCCTGAGATCATGACCTGAGCTGAAGGCGGAGGCTTAACCCACTGAGCCACCCAGGCACCCCATGTAGTCTTTTTTTTTTTTTTAAGATTTTTTTTTTTTTAATCTACTTGAGAGTGAGAGAGCAAGAGCAGGCAAAGTGAGAGGGAGAAGCAGATTCCCTGATGAATCAGGGAACCCAGATGTGGGACTCGATCCTGAGCCAAAGGCAGCCGCTCCACCAACTGAGCCACCCAGGTGCTCCAAGCTGTAGTCTTTCACAGTCACTGAGACCTCATACTATATGACGTACTAGCTGAAACTTCCCTCACTTCACCAATATTGCAAACTAAGTTCAAGCAAATTGCTGAGATCCAAGAGATGGGAAAATAGTAAGGAGGGAGCGAGAAAAAGGAGAAGACATCTTGGGTATCTCTTGTCTTGAATAAGAAAACAGAAGTTTCTTTTGTTTAGAACTATCACTGATTTTATTAACTATAAAATATGTTCATTGTAAAAAATGTTTTCAAACCAAATAGAAAAGTTCCTTACAGAGAGCAACCCCCCCTCCCCCCACGAACTCTGTCCCCAGACACAACCACTGTTAATTCTTTGGTGGATTTTCTGTACTTAACAAGAGCAGATGGCCCTCTACATACTGGTCTTCAACTTGTGTTTCATCCATATCCAAAATAGTCTGTACCTATTCCTGCGCTGGTCATATAGATCTCTTTCTCTTGTAAACTGAGGATGATGGCATCCGTAGTTGATAGGGATGTCGCAAGGATTAAAGGAGATATTTGTTAAATGCTGAGAATAGGACTTGGCACATAATAAAAAATTCAGTATTTATTATTATTATTATCAGCAGCTGCCCAGTATTATATGGTATATATGTGGCCTTGATTATTTAACAAATGCTCTAATATTAGAAGTTTCCATTATTTTCAATTCTCACTATTATAAACAATACCATAATCAAGATTATAGCTTATGTTTCAATATTACAACTTCTTTTTTATTACCTCCTATTGCCCAACATTTGGAAATGTACAAAAAACAATACTCACATCTGTTCATGTGGGCTGACATCAACACTTTGTGGGAGACTAATCAAGGTGTCAGGCTCAATGGAGAGACAAGGAGATCAAGACCACCCAGGAAGGAAGCCTGCAGTCCTGCCTCGATTCGGGCCACGTAATCATCCAACAAATCTTTATGAAATCAGTATTCAGTGCCAGGCTCTAGGCTGGACACTGCAGGGAAAAAAAAGATATATAAAATACCCACAAAGAACTCCCAGCCTAGTGGGTGGGCAACTACTTTTTTTTTTTTTTTTAATAACCATATGGAGTTCCAAGCATCATACCAGGTATGTGAGGGAGGAGCAATCCCAGACATAGGGAGGAGCAATCCCAGACATAGACAAAGGAAATAATGCGTAACTACAGCAGAGAAGCATCGACGAGCTGGGGATGTTTCCAAAAGCTGTCCTCCGAAGCTGAGAACAGACACACAGGCAAGGGTGGGTTTCAGACCCCTGCTCCTAGTCCTGGTATTTTTTCTCCTACAGCATGTGATTTTATAAACTCAAAGAATTTGGATCATTTAGGCCTGCAAAGATACAGTATCCATATTACTGACACTAAATTTCTCTCCGAGGAGGGGAACCACAGAGGGGATGAAAAGCTTAAAGAACGAACATTTCACTTAAATGGGTGTTTAAAAAAAAATCCTCATCAAGTCACCTCCCTTGAGGACATACTATTGGCGGACTCCATGTTGCTCTGAGGGACACTCAAACACAACGTAAATATGTTCTAGAATATCATGTCAGGAACAACAGGCATGCACCCCCCTGCATTTTCAAGAAGGTATGACAAACTCAAGATGTTACAAGTGGTAATTTTGGTATTTATGTCCATCATTATTATTAATTGCAGCTGGCATTTCTTGAGCACTCACAATACACTAGGCAGAGCCTTTATAAGCGTCATCTCAATTAATCACTACAACACCTCCATGAAATAGGCATTATCCTCTCCCCATTGGATATATGGGGGAAGTGAGGTTGAGAAAGACATTAACTACAAAATGGGAGGATTAAGACCTAAACTAAGATTTGATTCAAAATCTCATTCTCCTGATTATTCTGTTATGTATACTTTCCTTTAAATCCATAACAAACTTTTTTTAATATTATGAGTGTAATGCGTGCACAACATTCTTTAAAAACACTGAAAAATTTAATTTTGTTGTTTTAAAAATTTATTTATTTATTTGAGAGAGAGCACAAGTAGGGGGAAGGGAAGAGAGAGAGACAGAAGCCAATGCCCCACTGAACAGGAAGCCAACCCGGGGCTCCATCCTAGGACCCCAAGATCATGACCTGATCCCAAGACCCCAAGATCATGACCCAAGCCAAAGGCAGACGCTTAACCAAGCAAGCCACCCAGGCGCCCCAAACAATTTTATTCTTTATATATTGAGAACCATTTATAAGATTGAAGTTCCATTAAAGCACAAATTCATAAAACATTCTCCTCGTGGCTGGCTGACATCTGAATTTGAAATTGGCACCCTTTACCGCATTTCATACTCCTGAAATTAGACAATCAGGACCAATATCAAACAAAGGCTTCTGTGATGACGAGTTGACACAGTCATACAATACATCATTTTACATCAGGCCCTGGGTCCGACATAATTTATGTTCATAACAAAAATGGTAATTGCCCAGTATCTGTCATATGGATTTATGGTCTCGACTGTGGCCAAGTCAAAGCGCATTAGCCTCGTGTGTCTAAGCATCTGACTCTAATCGTTACAGTAAGGATCAAGTCAGGCAGTTAGAGGCTCATAAGTATATTTCACCGAGGGCGGGACGTGAAAGGAAAACAGTTTTTAAGGGAGGGAGGTGGGGGGATGTTTTCTTAAGATTTAAGATCATCTGCTGTCAGGGGTAGGTGAGTTGTCCCTTCCTCCCTTCCCCTTCCTCTCGCAAAGGATTCAGCTGTGGCGAGTGCTGTCCAGCCAAGAAGGTCAGGCAGAAGACAGGAGAAGATTCTGTGGGAGTCTGTCAGCCTTCAGTGGTTTTTGTATTATTCATTGTTCTATATCGTCCACGCACACACCCTCTTCCTGCTTCCCCCATCCTGGTCATATGAATAATAGCGGATTATTTGTTTTTTTTCTCATTCCCAGATATTTTGGGGGATGAGTTATAATAAATCTGCAATCTAATCTCTTCCTATATGAACATACAGAACTGGAGTTTAAACTAAATGTATGCATTACCCGCTAACAATACTTCCCATTCTACCAGGAAGGAGGGAGGCATGTCCCTACCATCCCTGTCACTCAAGGCCCACCTCAGAACCCTGCATCAGCCATCTCTGGCCTGTCATCGTCCATCATCAATCCCCTCCCCAGCCACTTCCTTCTTAGAAACCACAGCAACCTCTGCTAGTCTTTTTTTTGTTTTCTTTTATCCACTTTATCCTCCTCCCGATTGAGGTCAGCTTTCCATTTATGTGGAACTGATCTGGACATTAACTGCTCACAATAAAAATCACAGCCACAAGTATTAAATGGTATTGATGTTATCATCTGGTCCTTTCTCTTGGTGTTGATGTTACAGCTTTACTGTTTTCTTAAAAGTTAAATTGTAGGTTGAATCTTCGTGGGTCCGCATGATTTCAAGCCATTTGGCTAGATAATAACCTCTTGGAAGTCCCCTGACAACGTGCAAAAACTCAGCTTTTTTTTTTTTAACTTATTATTAGGTCTACAGGCTGCATATAATAAGATAGTTCTTTATAAGGTTTTAGAAGACAAAAAGGGCCCAGCAGAAAGCAAATAATGTCACTGGAAAAGTTGAAACACTTTATAGATTAGTATGTATATAGATATACAGATCAGTATATGTAAAGGAAGGAGTAAGAAATTTCACATTTATCAGGTACCAGATACTTTCATGTATATAATTTCAATTACTCTCAGAGGTGGTAAGCACATCCCCCTAAAATCTTTCAGATCAGGTACAAAGATCTCCACACTTGTGGCCTACATCCTGTCACTTACATAGCTTACAAAGCTGGAAGCCCCAGAGCTGTACTGAACTTTTTAATAATTTTTTTAAGATTTATTTATTTGACAGAGAGACACACAGAGAGAGAGGGAACACAAGCAGGGGGAGTGGGAGAGGGAGAAGCAGGCTCCCCGCCCAGCAGAGAGCCCGGTGCAGGGCTCCATCCCAGGACCCTGGCATCATGACCAAACCAAAGGCAGACGCTTAACCAACTGAGCCACTCAGGCACCCTGAACTTTTTTTTTATCCAGGAAAAGAGGGATGCTTGGGTGGCTCAGTTGGTTAAGTGTCTGCCTTAGGTTCAGGTCATGATCCCAGCATCCTGGGTTCGAGTCCCGCATCAGGCCCCTTGCTCAACAGGGAGCCTGCTTCTCCTTATGCCTGCCACTTCTTCTAGTTGTGCTCTCTCTCTTCCTCGCTCACTCTCTGACAAATAAATAAAATCTTAAAAAAAAAAAAATCCAGAGTCAGTTACTACATTGGCCCCCAAGATGAACACCTTCTCCTTCCATTTTTTCCTCTTGATATCGTGGACTCTTCTTACCATCTGTTTAGCCAGAAGGCAAAAGTCAAGCATACTTGAAGGCCAAGGACGTGTTCAATCCTGGCCCTGTCCTAACTACCTCAGAGCCTCTTGGTCAGCTCATCTGACCTCTCAAAGGCGGATTTCTCCATCTGGGAAAGCACGATGTAAATATGTGACAATGTTCGAAGATAACGCAAAAAAAGTCTTCCCTTTTCCAGTTCATGTATCTTTCTCCAACACATGCATACATATATAAGCTGACCCAATTACCATACTTTTTTTAAATACTGCCCTAAATATGAATATTTTAGAGTTTCCCATTTTACCTCTATTTCCCCCCTATGACTGACTATAAAAGCTTCAAGTCACTTAGTATCCTTGACTAACCTCTGCAGATGACAGAATTACCTAGAAGTCTTCAACCCTGAAAAGCGAAAAAAACTTATGGGTTGAGATAAGCAGTTCGGCACCCACAACAACAGCTGTCAGATATCTTCAGTACATAATTTCAGTTATTAACGTCCTCTCATTTTCAATTGGACCCCTTCCTGGACACATCTGAAAATATCTGGCTCCATGAAGCAAGAGGAAAACCAAGCGGCAAATGAAATCTATAATTTGTACTTAATCAGTCACTGTTCAGCTGCCCTAACTCCAATGCGTAACCATGAGGATGGGCACCATGGGTCACAGGCTCCAAGGAGAGGGAGAAAACAATTTTGAAAAAGAACTTAATTTAAACTGGATGTAACTAAGGACCTCTGCTAATGGAGTTGGCTTTTAAAAATATCAATTCCCCGGGCGCCTGGATGGCTCAGAGGGTTAAGCCTCTGCCTTTGGCTCAGGTCATGATCTCAGGGTCCTGGGATCAAGTCCCGCATTGGGCTCTCTCTGCTTGGCAGGGAGCCTGCTTCCTCTGCTCTCTCTCTGCCTGCCTCTCTGCCTACTTGTGATCTCTCTCTGTCAAATAAATAAACAAAATCTTAAAAAAAAAATCCATTCCCTGTGATCTGTTTTAAACACGCATTTTCAACCTGTTTGCTCTCTCTGAGAGCTGAGGCGAGTGGCAGGTGCACAGCATAAGAATGGTGGCAGTGGGGGGAGGGGGGGTAGGTGTCAACTAGGCAATGCACTGTAAGTGGTGAAACCAGAGAGAGAGAGAGGAAAAGCTGAGGTTTGAAGGTCTCTTTAATCCTTCAAGGGAGCTCACTGAGAAAATGCAAAACAGCAACATAGTAATGACAGCTTTGGCGGTGACCAGTCAGAGCGCTATTGCGCAAGCAAAGAACACATTCCATAGAGTACAGGGCTTTATGCAGGTTCTTGGTTCTCTATTATCCCGAGTATGAAACTTAGAGGTTTAAGAAAACGGGCTCTGGAGCCAGACTGCCTGGGTTCAAGTCCCAGCCTGATTTGAACGTTCTCAAACGTTCTCGAACATTCTCAAAATGTTGGTAAGTTTGCCACGCCACCCCTGTGTGCATTCTCGACCTCAGAGGAGTGTTCTGAGGACTAAGAAGTGAGTGAGTATGTGTACAATATAGAGAAGAGTGCCTGGGACGCAGAGAAGGCTCAGTAAACGTGAACTGTTACCACTTCCGGTCATCATCATTATCAGTATTAGGTAATGCTAAAGCTTCCCTGGGTGCCAATCAGGCTCACAGAATTTTAACTTCCACTAGAGTTTAAACACACACACATACACACACCCTCAATGAATATCCAACTTGAAAGGGAAAGAAACAGACACATCAGAATGGTTAATTCCACATGTAGCTATAAACTACAGACAATAATGCCATTTCCAAACTTTGGGAAAGCACAGAAAGAAGAAATAAGCATTCAAGTCACTGAAATTTGAGGAACAGTCTCCTTTCCCATCTGTCGAAAATTACCTGCTGATTATTCTATCTGAAACATTCCCTCAATTTCTACCTACCCCTCCCCGCCCCCCACCATATACTCCCCAACTCTTTCCCCCAGAGCTTACAGATCTTAGTTTAAATCTTTCAGCCTCTGGCCTCCCCCATCCTTGAGGTTAGACTAGGTCTCCATGCTGAACAGTCACATAGCGTGTCTCCACCATGTCCCAAGGACCTAGATCTGGACATAGATAGCTGGTGCATAAGTGACTCTCAATAAATATTGGATGGATGGAAGGGATAATAATGTCCACCTTTCTTCCCTCGTAAGACCAAGTGAGACATCTAGGTGAAAATACACACTGTAAAAATGCTTTACAAATGTAAGCTATGATTCAAGCGTTGAATTTAGGAAGACTGGGAGTCTTCAGTGGAGTCTAACAGAGGGGGAAAAAATAACCCAATGATGGTAAATAATTTCTTGGGCTTTATAAACATCTGCAAACACAATGGGCAAGACTGCAGAATGGGGTGAGTTTATCTGCCTGCAGCATCAGAACGGAGTCAGGCCAAGGAGAAGCAAGGAGGACCAGGAAGGTGAAATGGAAAGACAAGGTGGTATCTTGTCCCAAGCAGATCAGGGCTGTGACACAGGAGAGTCCACCAAAGCAAAGGATTAAGTGAGCATCACCCACAGATTAGGTAGGAGTCTATTAAACACACTGAAGGTATCTGTGAATTTGGAGGAAGAAAAATTACATCTTTAATGCAAAAATTCGCTAAGCCTAACAGAAATTTACCATTTCCTTCAATTAATAAACCACAATAGAATCCGTAGGACCATTAGCAAAATCTGGGACTTTGTCACCAAAAAAGAATCTTTGAGCAAAGATTTTTTGTTTGTGATATTACAATTTTAGATGCCAAAAGTGTCTTTTACTGTCACCGTTACTTTAAAATTATGGTAGGTTTCTATAAGTGACTCTTAATCTCACAAAACAAACTGAGGGTTGCTGGGGGAAGGGGGGTTGGGAGAGGGGGGGTGGGGTTATGGACATTGGGTAGGGTATGTGCTATGGTGAGTGCTGTGAAGTGTGTAAACCTGGCGATTCACAGACCTGTACCCCTGGGGATAAAAATATATTATATGTTTATAAAAATAAAATTAAAAAACAAACAAACAAAATTATGGTAGGTTTCTGATCCACCACTGAATCTTGTCATTTCATTAGCTCTTTTAAAAAGCACATATGTATAGGGGCACCAGAGTGGCTCAGTCGATTAATTAACTGACTCCTGATTTTGGCTCAGGTCATGATCTCAGGGTCCCTGGGTCCTCCTGACAGGAGCCCCATGTCAGGCTCTGCATTCAGTCTGCTTGAGATTCTCTCTCTCCTTCTCCTTCTAACCCTCCCTCTGCTTGTGCTCTCTAGCTCTCTAAAATAAATAAATAAACAACACCTTTAAGTGGGGGGGAAGCACATATGTAAACTTAGCATTTTCATAACTGATTCCAACATAACTGGCTTCCTTTGTAAGGTAAGACTATGTATATTATTTGGCACATTTAAAAATCATTCAGAAAAAGGGTCCAGTCTTCACCAAACAAAGAGGTCTGGGGCATGGAAAAAAATGTTAAGGGCCCTTGGCTATAAAAAGGTCCCTACAGGGCAGAGAGACAAATCAACGGCGGTTAAAGGGATCCAACAAAAAGGTGATAGTAATTCTTTGGAGTTTTGCAACAAGTATGGGGTAAAATCAGAGGAACCGTTTCATTGATTCAAGGAAGAGCTGACTAATGCCAGAAGATGGCGAATGAGCCAATTCTGTAGCAGGAAGAGAAGCACATAACCCCAAAATGTCTGAGGCCCAAGTACTTGTCATTCAATCCCAAGGATACCGCAGGGGACTCCTGGCAGGGATGGGACGCTGTGGGGGCAGGGTTCCGTCTTGCAAGGAATGCAAGAAGTTCCATTTCTCACCACGTTTTATTAAAGTGCACCCAAGCAGAGCTATCACATCCAGGGAGAGATGGAAAGTAGTTTGAGGGCAGATTCTTCATGGGAAGCCAAGAAGGACCACTGACAGAAACAGTGGTAATGGCAACAGGAAGAAACCTGTCTTTTTTACAGCACCAATGACACCGGCCCTCAAGGTGGAGTACAAGGAAGCTGAGATGAGTGCAGACCTCTTCAAACCAAAAGAAGCTATCCTGGAGGATGGAAGACTGAATTAACCAAGACAAAAGAGAAGAATCAAATATTCTGTAAGATGCGATCGATCCACAGACCCTGGGAATCACAAACAGCTTCCTAGCAAAGTACACAGGTATCAGCTGGGTCCAGAATCATCACCAATCTTGTTTCTGGAAGGCAACATTGTAGAAATGCATTCATCCTCTGAAGGCACGCCACTAAAATCAGCCCAGACTTTTTTTTTCCTCCTGTGCTTTCATTCAGAATCTGATAGTTGGGTTTTTTTTCCCCCTTTTCTCCCAGTTTACATAGAAGGATTCTGGTAGCATAAGATATATAGCCCTTTATGACTTCATTTTCAGGAATCCCTAACACAATACTCTTTCTTGGCTATTCTGAGTCACATAAAAGAAAAAGGAGTAACTTTTTAGGACTTTTTTTTCTCTTTTGCTTTTAAAGAGTTTAAATCAAAAAGACTGCACCAGGGGAAAGACTTTCATTAAAAGGACCAGAGAAGAATGAATAAGGCTGGCTATTACACAATTCAATCAACTTTTAACATGAAAACTAATTTAGCATTAGCTTTTTTGCTTGGAATGAGTAAACAGGGCAATTTTCACATTGTTTCAAGTTACACTGCAGCTGTAATATCTGGCAACATTATTTGGGTGAAAGAGCCAAGAATAGACTTCTAAAAGATTAATACAGTGTTACTGTATCATGACATCATTTACAGGAACCGCCCATACGTTAATTTTAATACAATTTCTGAATAAAGGCCCCACAAGCTTACAGCTATCAAAGCATCACTCTTCTCCACTTAGGTATAAATGACAGCTTTTTCAATTATAGTAAGAATATCCCAAATTGCACCTGGGTGGCTTAGTCATTAAGCATCTGCCTTCGGCTCACATCATGATCCCAGGGTCCAGGGATCAAGCCCCACATCAGGCTCACTGCTCAGCGGGAAACCTGCTTTCCCTCTCCCACTCCCCCTGCTCGAGTTCCTACTCTCGCTGTACCTCTGTCAAATAAATAAATAAAATCTTTAAAAAAAAGAATATCAAAGTTTTTAAAGATTTATCAAGTCAATCAATATTTACCCAATATCAAGCTATTACCAGTTATCACTGGATACATTTTCTGATTCACCTCAATGAAGTTATCATTCAAATCTGCAATGTCATAATGGAAATAATCTAGTAACTACAGTAATCCCCTTGATACTCTAGGCCCCCAGGGGGCCTTAAACATTAAAGAAATGTTTGGCCTTAACATTAATGTTAAAGATTAACATTTAAAGAAACAATTAAAGAAATGTTTGCTGAATATTTCCTAATGAACCAATTTACAATTCAAGCCATTGACTTCAGGTGCTCCTGAGTAATAATGAGTCAAATGTAATCCCTTACAAATAATATTTTTTTAACTTGGCATAAGAAATAGGCCAAGACCTGGCATCAATTCAGGAACAAGAAGTCATGCCATGGAATTTCAAGTCAAGTCAGAAAGTCCTTATGTAAGGTTATGGAAGAAAAAGTCCTCAAAATGAGGCAAGCACTCTCACACACTGATCTATTTGCCAATCCATGTGCCGACCAAGTTATGGGTAGTAGATTTCATGAAATATTTTTTTCAATTTTTTTTTTTGAGAGAGAGAAGCAAAAGGAGGGAGAGCAGCAGGCAGAGGGAGAAGCAGGCTTCCTGCTGAGCAGAGAGCCCAATGCAGGACTCAACCCTGGGATCACGACCTGAGCTGAACATGGACACTTAACCAACTGAGCTACCCAGATGCCCACTTTCTAAAATTTTTTTAAAATTTTGTTTATTTATTTGAGAGAGAGAGAGCAAGAGCATATGACTGGGGTGAGGGGGAGAAGGAGAGAGAATCCTTAAGCAGAATCCCCACTGAGCGCAGAGCCGGATATGGGTGTCAGTCCCAGGACCCTGAGATCGTGACCTGAGCCAAAATCAAGAACCAGCTGCTTAACTGACTGAGCCACCCAGGCGCCCCTCTTAAAATACTTTTAATCAAGATACTGATGCAGACAAATTATTCGCGGTCATTGGTTCCCGCAGCCAACGTGAAAAGCCTTGATTCCAAGACCAAACTGCTAATCATCGTGAAATTTATCAGAAACATTAAGACTAATCTAAGGCTAGAAGACTCCATGGCAATAACTGTTGAGACCCATAATCCCCCCATCCTGGAAGTTTAGTACAGTGCAAGTGACTCCCCAAAAGCTTAAGACATCACAGATGCTTAAGAAAGGGCTCAACAAAATGAAGGTTTTATTTCAGGTGGAAGCAACACCTGTTGCTTTTTGACTCCACAGACTCACACAAGAAGCAACACTACTTAGTCCTATTTCTCACCCACCCCTACTTCAGCCCAGGGCAGACAGACACTATATCCTTAGTTGCGGGAGAAAGATGAGAAAACCCAGCGTTTTTAACACGGGAATGTACTTTGAAGGCCAGCAGGGAGGCTCTGGCTGTGTTTCTTCACTCTACTGAGTCTCAATTTCCTCATTTCTGAAATGGGATAATAATAGATGTTGTAGGGGTGCCTGGGTGGCTCAGTGGGTTAAAGCCTCTGCCTTCAGCTCATGATCTCGGGGTCCTGGGATTGAGCCTCACATCGGGCTCTCTGCTCAGCAGGGAACCTGCGTCCTCCTCTCTCTCTCTGTCTGCCTCTCCATGTACTTGGGATCTCTGTCTGTCAAATAAATAAATAAAATCTTTAAAAAATAAAATAATAATAATAGATGTTGTACAGTTTGTTGTAATCACAGAAACATACACCATAGAACCCTGTTCTATATTTCCATCGGGTTACAGAAATTCAACAATACAGATGCAACCAAGGGAATCCCCATGGGGATTTCTTAAGATGAACCCTTGACTGCACTCAATGCGGTGTAAGTACTAAAAGGTCTCACTTTTTCACGAAATTGGTTCCTCAATGCAAGTCAACCATTCATTCATTCACCAGATATGTGCTGATTACTCTTCTAGGTCCTGGCAATGTTGCAGTGAACAAAAGCAACCAAGTCCTTGGAGTTAACATTCTAACTCAACTGAGAAGGGGTGGACATTCAGGTATTTTAGGGATCATTTTTACTGTATGCATTTTTCATCTTAGAGACTGACTTCTAAGTTTAAACCCTAATCCTTATGTAAGATGAGACTTGCAAGTGAATTTAAAATGTCATGGGTGCTTAAGGACATCACAGATGCTTGATAATAGGCAATGTAACTCTTCTTTATACATGGCCATTAGGAAAAGAGAGATGCATTAGATCAAGACCAGCACTTAAATATCGTGACAGTGACTTTCATTTTTCTGGGGCTTTACAGCTCACTGTTTTCACATACAGTCTTTCATGGACCTGTTCTGGCAATCTGCTTGGATACAGAACACTTCTGTTCTAGCAATGAAGAAATTAAGGCTGGGGCTAAGTGACTGAGAGAGTAACAGAACCTATAAAGACTAAAACTTCAACCCTCAACATTTCTCTTAAGTATTTTTTTAAAGGGGTAAGAGGTTAATGGCGACTTGACAATGAAAGTGACTCCGTGACAACCTATGTAATTTTCAGTTTAGAGTCTAACCAGCACTGACATCTATGGGAGGAGCTCAGATTCAAGGTCTGGGTGCAGGTGTAAGCACCGAGAGGATGGGCTCATTTAGAGGGTACTCCTGGGTTCACAGTCCAAGTCCACCACTCAGGAACTGCACAACTATGGGCACGTTACACAGACCGGCCAATGCCTAAGCATCATCATCTGAACAAAACAGAAAAATAACACCAACCTAAAGGCTGCTGTGAAGGTTAAATGATAGTTGGAAAGTGGCACCAAGCTGCACTTGATACGTCATAAAATGAAATTTTATACACACACACATGCATAAACACATGTACACACACTGCTTTAGCCACTTTTACATGTATTATTAATTCTCAAGATAATACTGAACACTGTATAATGTTGTCCCCATTAAACTTATACCAAAAGCCCAAAGGCACTAGGTAGCCTATCGAGGTCACAGCCAGGAAGTGTGAGCCCAATTCTGTCTAATTCTAAACCCTATGCTTTCTATAAGCTTTTCGGTGTTTCAGACAACAATTCACGGACTGATAGCTTCAAGAAAATCCTATTCTTTTATTCTGTGATCCAACCCAGCCATCTCTGTTCAACCTTCTCTGACTTCATCAACCTAGAGAGGTTTTTCTTTCTTTTTTTCTTCTCCTTAAAGCGTCCCCAGGCTAGTCTCCCAACCCCAGCACGCTCGCCCCTTGCTGGCTTCATTTCCTTCTATCAGTAAATCTGCCTAGCGCGCATTCCTTCATCCATTCAACCTGATATTCTGAGCACCAATTATGGACAAGACACTGAGTAAGAGGAGGTATGAAATGAGGCCAGGCCAATAACTTTATAAATACTTCCTGTTCACATTGTTTCCAGGAACTTTTTTTTTTAAATGACACTTACACCAAGCCCAGAAATAGGCACTCAGTGGGCCAGATGAATGACAAACTGAAATATTCAGAACACTAGAGGGTTTTTTTTGTTTTTGTTTTCGTTTTTTTAGATTTCATTTATTTATTTGAGAGAGAGAGAGAAAATGAGAGGGGGAGAAGGTCGGGGGAAGAAGCAGACTCCCCATGGAGCTGGAGCCCAGTGTGGGACTCGATCCTGGAACTCCAGGATCATGACCTGAGCCTAAGGCAGTCGCTTAACCAACTGAGCCACCCAGGTGCCCCAGAACACTAGAGTTTAAGAACCTGGAAAAGCAGCAGCAGTTGGCTAACAGCTTCAAGATTCCAATATTCCAGGGTTGTTGGGTTTCATCTTGTTTTGTTTTTCTTAGGCTGGCCCCTTCCCAGAGGGCATGGGTAGGCCAAATGGCAACACTGGCACCAGTCACCTATGAGCCCTGACTGCTCCCCACCCCTCCCCGGGACTCCCCATGTGGACAACAGGAAACGCCCAGTGGGGAATCTGGACTTACAAAAGAGTTTCCTTCTTTTACCCAAATCTCAAGACCCAATCCAAGGAGCAATACAAAGCCTCTTTATTGCCAAGCTAGAGAGACCCAGGATCATGAAAGCAGTGCTGGGCTCCACTAAGGGATCCCAAAACCACATCAACTGGAACTGACATATGAGACCCTAAGAACATCTTGGAACACCCAGCAGAGAGAGCCACCTATGTCTGGAAGCACAGAGATCACACATGCCCATGCTCCTGAGATGCCGAGAAGGCCAGGGGCTTAAGAACGCACGTCACAAACTCTTACCCATACTTCCAGAAGCCCAGTAACTCCAGGAGAATCTTCTCATCAACACTTAAAATTGTATCCTTGTCGGGATCTTCTATAGTGAATACATACCCTGCCTCGGCTCAGGCGAATGAATTACCACGTACACCAAAGGAAGGTATGATCATCCAGTATTTTGTTGCATTTTTTTTTAAACCGTAATGCTAAAAATCTTGCCAGTGTCTTTAGAATGTGACACTGTAACCCATGGTTACATCCCACGGTTGAATGCCTGTAGAGCAAAGCTTCAGAGAATCCGAGGCACAAAACAAAATCCTTGACCTTTCAATAATTTTTTTTCAATAATGGCCAAACCCTTAGTTTATACAGTAAGAGGGAAATTAATAAATGATAGCTATCATACCCAGTTACCTTCTCCTTGTACGCATAAGCTTAGCCTTCCCATTTACCGTGAAGTACTTTCCTGTGCTTCAGCCTTCCAAGTATAATAAAGTAAAAGTCAAGTTCCCGATGACATCACACGGCTGTTGAAGATAATTTACTGAATAAAAATCAAAGTGATCAACTAAAAGAGCTACCATAAAACCCAACCAAATTCTGAAAGTAGACTTTTCATAAACTGTAAATCAAGTAGTATCCTTTGCCAACAGTCAGAACAGGCCTATAAAGTAGCTTTTAAAATGTCAGTTAATTATGTTTCTTCAAGGTGGAAATGCTGGATTTGGTCCCAGAAGAATTTACTTCAACCACCCTCCTGAAAGGAAGATAATGAAGTTACTAAGAAGAAAGTTCAAGTGATTGATAGAGACTTTAATTCATCAGAATAAAGGAGTTTTTGTTGTTGTTGTTTCAGTTTCAGAAATTTTAATTTTATATAGGCCAAGTGGAAAAATTTGCTCCTTTTTCACACCTCAAGACAATCTAAGCAGGCTAGAACATTCCATACAGAGAACCTTCAGTGCAGTCTCCCTCGTCCCACCTTCCCTCAGATTGAGTTCTGCAGCTGCTTTCTGTGTTAAATAATTGTGAGCGTGTTTTAGCATCACATCACATGAAAAGTTCACCCACTGTAGATGATGACAATCACATCCATTTAACAAGGTTTTATCCAGTGGTTACTATGGACAAGGTACTGTGTGAGGTTCAAAGGCTGGTAGGCTACAAAGAAAAGTACAGTGTTTCCTCTGCTCAACCAGTTCTGAGGAAGACAAAATTCCAGAATCACGTAAGTCAGGCCATGAAAGAGAATTGGAGAAGATTAAGCAAAATGAACCAAGGGGACAGTGATTACTAGGAAAAAAAAAATTTTTAGCTACTCTGAAAAACGATGTCATGTTTCACTGTCTAAATGAGACCACACCCAGGGGTGCCTGGGTGGCTTAGTCACCCAGTCTGCCTTCTGCTTAAGTCATGATCCTAGGATCCTGGGTTCAAGCCCAGCCCAGTCCTGCACTTCTCAGTGGGGAACCTGCTGCTCCCCCTCTTTTTGTCCCTTCTCTGGCTTGTGTTCACTTGTGCTCTCGCTCTCTCTCTCTCTCTCTCATAAATAATAAAACCAAAATAAATTAATAAGACCACTCCTCTAGAATAATTTTACTTATTATTCAGAGGGGTTTTTTTGAGTGACCTGAATGACACGCCATAGTCACTTGACTCCATAGGTAAACAGCAAGGGAAAAATTATGTTACAGATAAAACTTAGATGTTAATTGAAATGTTAATAAATTCGGATAGCTGTTTTGTTCTTTTTTTTTTTTTTAATTGGAACTGCTTCGTGGAAATGCCGAGAAAAAATACAACCAACACACCATGCTGACTCTTTGGTTATCAAATACTTAGTAGGAACACACATGAGGATACTATGGTAAAAAAAAACAGATCAGGGTCATACCCCCAAAGAAGTTAAAAAATAACAGATTCAAAATAAACACACATACAAGAAGTTGATAAGGCAGTAAAAATGTGTTGAAGAAACCAACACCAAAGAGTACACAAGTAAAATAAAAATCAAGAGAACAAATAAATCAAGGCTTACATTATGTACTTGATATGCGATAGCTCAACAAATATTTATCGAAGGGATAAAGGAACAAAGGAATGAAGGAAAGAATGAATGGAAAAACATGCTCCGGGATCACTTACGGAGCCATTGCCTCCATGAGCAATACTGGTTTACTGAACTCTCAGATTTTTAAAAAAGAAGCCATTCCCAGAAGGGCAGTATGGGGCTCACGTGGCTGGCACCACACCCACCTTTACCTGTACTGATCTCGTTCTTTCTCCAGGAAAGGCAGGGAATGCTACAAGCTGTCATGGGTTTCTGACTTTCCTGTTCACACATGTGGTCCCATGGCTCCTACCTGCCCCCTCTACAATTGGACATCCTGTAGGACGCACTTCCGGAAAGAAGTTACTCTCCCTTCCCATTGTAGGGGTGATGGTGTAGGAAACACTACAGAGGAAGCTTCTGCCAGTGTGGGCTAAGTAGCAGGCCATATTGGACTGATAGCATGAGCAGGAGAAATCCTCCCATTGTACCAACCACTGAGATCTTGGGATTGTTTGTTACTGAGGATAATCTAGTTTATCTTGGCTCAGGCACGCACTACCAAGCACATAAAATCATTCCCACTTCTCCTGTTCCTATACCCCATATCAACACTCCTCAGTTGCCCCAATACATTAAATCTCAAATATTCAAAATCAATGTTTTATGATATTCCTTTAAAGCAAAGTATGTGGACAGAAAAAGAGAGAGAGAGAGAGGTTAAGGAGGGAGGGAGGGCAGAAAAGAAAGGAGTTTCCCACCCTTCCATCTTTTCATCCAACAAAATCCACTGCAATTCCAACTTTTCTTCCTAGCAGTTGACATGGCCATGGAATGAATGAGATTAATGAATCTTGCCAATCTTGCCAGGGGAATTCAACATACAAATAGATCAACTGAAATGTATTGGATTGGAAAATATATAGGATCAATGCAGGAGTTAGGGGATTACAGGGTTACTACTGGAAAATAGTGGGAAAATAGACGAACGCAGTTCTTTACATCTTGAATTTCATGTTATAAATCAAGTTAAGAAATTCCATCTTCCACTCTTACCCCGGGAGAAAATTTAGTTATAAAACATCTGACAGACAGTTGAAGTATTTTTACAGCATTCAGTCCAATATCCTAGATTTGCTTCACTTGGATTATTTATTTTTTGGACTTAGAAAACAGTTAGGTCATGATAACTACATAAAATCATCAATATGAAGTATTTCATCCTTACCTAATTCCTACTCACTTCACTTTCAGCACTTGGATAGGTCTTTTATATACAGAGAGAGAGAAAGAGATACCTTTATATAGATATATATATTTTTTTAAACAAAAAAGTGGGCTCAAAGAACACCTGAATGTATTTACTTTGAAATTTCTATTGCAAATTTCAAAGTTAAATTGTGATTTGTGGCTAATCTCCCACATTCTCACCAAACTATGTCCTAAGAGCTAACAATCTAGGTTCAATTTTCTGTACTTCAAAATTAGTTTTCTACTGCTATCTATTTTAAGATCTATCTAGAAAACACTAAATATTTCAACTCTATTCTAGAGCCCTTGGTGGCATTACAGCACAGTAATAATTTTGGTTACTGTAAGTGTACCACACTTCCTAAATAAAGTACACTAGACCTCTGTTCTTCTCACCCTACCCGTGAACAACACAGAAAAATTTACAAGGGATACAGGATAGGAAAATTTACTAAATCCCAGTTTTACATTCAGTGTTGAGTTGCCAAGTTCACATAATTCTGCAAGCATTTCTCATGACAGAATTCAATTTAAAATAGGTATCTGAAAAAATAATAATAAAATAAAATAGGCATCTGCCCTGATATTCCTAATGAAAACAAGCTGGGGGGCGGGGGAGTTGACAGAGCAGAATATGCATTTTATCTGTTTTGGAGAGTTGAATTACAAGGGTGGAAATTTTTCCAAGGTATTCCTTCCATGACCAGTTTAAGAGCTTTAAGACACTTTCCCTGGACTTCAGCTTTCTCTCTTATAAACTCACCTCTAAAGACTAAAGACCTTTTAAGCTTTCAAATGCTATGCTTCTATTGCTCTGATTTTTTTAAAAGATACAAAGTTATTTCAGTTGTGTATTCCATTTTACTTCCTCAAAGAGTCAGATGCAGGATCAGGGAGCCTCGCCTTGGTCTAAATCTTGGGTATATTACTTACCACTTGAGGGTTTAAGAAAGTTAGTCTTTATGAGCTTCAACTCCCCCCTCAAAAAAAATAATAATAATAATGGAAATGAAAATCATTGTCCATTTCACCCCACAGGACAGTTAGGAGGAAGATTATCTGAATAACATGCACGAAGTCTTGCTCCTTACCAGTATGGGCACCCATGTGGCAAATACCCATTAACAAATCAGCCCATATCCCCGAAAGGTGTTATCTAGAATCTACAGTTGACAGCTAGTTACGTGCAAAATTCTGCATTCCTTTCTTCCACCAACAACTGCCCTATTTTATTTTAACTAATTCACCTCCACCTGCTCCATCTCCTCACTCCCTGGCCACGAATCCTGTTACTTCTTCTCCTACATTCCTTCCCCTCCTCCCTACCCCCTTAAGCCTCTCTATTTTTTCTTGGGGGGAGGAGGGGTGGTACCTCCCTTATACCATTAAATAGTCTTAGTATACAAGCCAATAAATAATGGAGTCTGTATCATAGAAAATACCGTGTTTGTCAGCGTCAACAATGAGACGAAGTAATGGGACTGATTTGTATTAAGCCTCACGTGAAAATTGACCTCCTTATTTTATAATGACATCCCCTGTGTCTGCTTTCCCCTTTAAGCAGACAAGGAGACAGAAGGCAAATTTTAATTTATCTCTGCAAAGCTTAAATAACACATCGCATGGTGGCTCAGCAATGGGTCCCCTGTAAATGTTAATTAGCCGAAATCTTTTCATAGAATTCTCCTTTTATGTTTGTGGACAGCAACACAACAAGGAGTCCCTTGGTTTTGCCAAAATAAAAAAGTAACTGTCCTCCTGCTAGGCATTTGGGGCTGTTTGCCTGCTGCTGCATTCAGGGGGAAAGGAGGCGAGAGACAGGAGTATCTTTAAGTATTTTCCGTATCCCACAGCCATGCTATGCTTGGGGATGGGGATATGTGAGCAGAAAAATACTTACTTCACGCTTTTTTGTTCACCTTTTCCTGTAAGATTCTGAACGAGAAAGAGAATTCCAGTCTTTTGGAATTGATTACCCCAGAAGCCTGTCAGGTAGCTCACCCCAGCCTCGGCAATCAGGGAAATATGCACAAAGCTACCTTGTGCAGAAACTCGGAACCTCTCAGATTTCAGATCAGATAGAGAAAAGACACTCACTGTTAGCATTTTCCCAGGGTCGCGGCCAAACTTTTCATTTTACCTCTTCCCCATTGGAGAAGGAAGGCTCCTTCCCAAGCCTTTATAATTACTAAGAGAGATATGTGAGTTAGGACAAAACACCACAAATATTACTTCAACATAAATAGGGCAGTAATGTTCCTAATCCACCAACTTCGGTCAGATGATGGAAAAGCACAGAAATTGATGAGGCCTCCACTGTGGCCCCCTTAAATCTCTGACATACTGCTGTCTCAATTTGCCCATATCATTTCTGCTTATGAATAATCTTAGTAAATGAATGGGATACAGGCATGAATCTGAAGCTCTTGGATAATACCTTTAAGTTCTTAAAGTATCCAGGTTTATGTGAGAATAGCTCCCAAAGAATCTGGCATATAGGCACAGGTGTGTGTCTTAAAATTTACTTTACATTTCTACTACTATCAGTTCGGATGTTTTAAGAATTCAATTTAAAGAGCAGAATAATGATCATTAGATTAAGTTAATATTGTCTAAAGAGTTCTTTCAGCTCTTTAAACAAAGTTATCATAGGTACAAAAAATACATAAATTCCCCTCTACAAAACTCCAGATATCAGACAAAGGCAATTTAATATAACCATGTTTCCATTTTAATCTTCTAAATTATTTCAGTAACTTGGAAGTCTAGGAAGCCAAGTAGCACTGGAAAATACTAAGTGTAAATCCATACAATGTATTCTGAAAAGGGCTGCTGGAAGAGAACTAACCAATCTCAATCCGTTAGGATGCTTTCAGCTGTAAAGGAAACAAACAAACAAAACTGCCTCAAACAACAAGGATATATATTATCTCACACCATAAAAAGCCCAACATGGATGGGCTCCAGAGATGGATGATTCCATAACTCAGAGTACTAACTTCACTGTCAAGGTGGCAACAAGATGGCTACAGCTGCTCCAGGCATCACATACAGACACAACCACCAGAGGCAAAAAGAAAACCTTCTCTTTATGCCTTTCCCAGAAGCAAAGAAACACTTCAAAGAAGTCCGCCCAACTCTGGCCATGTCCATTCCACAACCAATCCCTGGCAAGGAACAAAGGAAAACCATGACTGGCTTAACATGACAGACTGGACATAGGAAGTCAACCACAGTGACCAGAGTGGGGTGAGGTGGACTGGATATCAAGGAATCAAACACAATCAGCATCATACCAAATACATACCTGTTTTCCCAGAGCTTGCCTCCTAAAAATACCCTGAGGCAGGTGAACGTCAAAGCCAGATACCCAACCACAAAACCATCCAATACAGTCACAAAATAACATATCAACCTTCTATCCTCCAGAGGGTTCAGTATGAAGGTCTGGGAAGGGCACTGAGCTCCGCGTATTTAAATAGGTCAGTACAAATGTTGCTTTCCCCAGCAAATGACACACAGAAAAAGAAGAGTGTTTTAACAGAAATAGACGCTAAGGTTTCAATCATTTGCATTCAGCACTTTGTTCTTTGGGTTGTTTTTTTGGTTTGTTGTTTTGTTTTGTAGAACTTTAACACACATCTTGTGTGGTGAAACAACCGGGGCTACCACAGGAAAATGAAAGAGGGTGAGGCAGAAGGTGTGCCCCAATCACATTAGAATGCAACCCACACAGGTCAGAATCCAAAATCTTTCCCTTGATCTCTGAGAGCCTCCAGACCTGGTCCCCAGCGCACCTGACCTCCCTTAGGACGTCTCCCATCACTGCTTCCTCCTCACCCTCTATTCCCTCCCCCATTCTAGCTTCATTTGGGTTCTCATTCCCAGAGTGGCTCCTTTCCCAGGGTCTGCTATGGTTTTCTCTCTGGTTCCTATTGGGTCTCTGCTCAGAGACCACCATGGCCTATCCCCATCCCCAACATTCCCTACTTCAACTGCCCTGCTTTCTTTTTCTCCACAGCATTCAGCACTACTTGACATATACATCTCTCTTTTGTTTTTTTGATCTGTACCCTCTAGAATAGAAGTTCTGTGAAGACGAGGATCCCCAGGAGCTAGAAAAGTGTCTGACACATAATAGGTGCTCAATAAATATTTGCTGTGTGAACGAATGGAGAGAGCAGGAAACCATAGCAGGAAGAAAAATACACCCACACCTTCCATAAAAGCACACCCAAGACTAAGAGAAGGAAATCGAGACCTAGCCACTAAGAAGTACTTTAATAGAGCAGTCTCTTTTCTTTTCTTTTTCTTTCTTTTTAAGATTTTATTTATTTGACGGAGGGCAGGAGAGAGAGCAAGAGAGCACAAGCAGGGGGAGCAGCAAATGGAGAGGGAGAAGCGGGCTCCCCACCAAGCAGGGAGCCCAATACAGGGCTCCATCCCAGGACCCTGGCTGGGATCATGACCTGAGCTGAAGGCAGACACTTAACCGACTGAGCCACCCAGGTGTTCCTTTTCCTCTCTAAAAGTCAAATGTGAAAATAATAATACGGCCACTGAGTCTATTCATTTTACTGATCCAGCTGATAAAGAAGAAAATCCATTTAAAAAAATATAAAATAGCATTTCAAATTATTTTTTACAAGGTAGGCTGCAAAAGGAATCAAATAAAATTATTTTACTAAAATTAACACTAGGGACACCTGGGTGGCTCAGTGGGTTAAGCCTCTGCCTTGAGCTCAAGTCATGATCCCCTTCTCTCTCATGGATAAAATCTTAAAAAAAAAAAAAAAGATTAAAATTAACACTTGATGTCCAACAATCACATAACACAGGCAAACTCCTCCTCTTCCCTCTCCGTTTTCTGTTTTTTGTTTTTCGTTTTTTTCTGAGAAACTAACTGAGAGCGGCAAAGGTGCTAGACCTGTAAGGAACACATTCCTGGTACTTCCTGTCTTACGCTGACAGTGCATTGATAGCAACTCTAAATGCATTTTCAGTTCGGCTTCTCTGACCTCCAGCAATCTGCTTCTCCTTTTGACCCGAGAAAGAAGTGAGGTTATGAAGTTCAGATTCACGATTCAGTCGACGAGGATTTTCCAAAGAACTCCTCAGGCCAACTCTGGAGTCTCTTTCCTGACCTGGATCCAGGCCGTGCCCTTGCCCCGAGCCCAGCGTGTGAAGGCCACAACCTGCCGCAGGTTCTCCAAGCACTCCGACTCCTGCAGCCCCAGAAGATGCTCTCTCCGGGCACCTGGGTGGCTCAGTTGGTTAAGTGACTACCTTTGGCTCAGGTCATGATCATGGGGTCCCGGGATCAGGCTCCCTGCTCAGCAGGAAACCTATCTCTCCCTCTGACCCCTCCCCCTCTCATGCGCTCTCTTTCTCTCTCTCTCAAATAAATAAAAATCTTCAATAAAAAAATTTTTTTTTAAAAGATGCCTTCTGCATCATCTGCCCTGCCCTAAATAATTCCCAATTACAGAACCAAGAGAGAGCTATTTAGGTGCTCCCTGACACATGTGATTTCCAGGGGAACCTGAGGCTGACTCGTAATAAAGAATCTTGAATTAAAGGTCACAGAGGTCCCTACAATCCCAGATCAAGAAGGGCCGTAATTTCCCTGGCATTTTCACTTCTGCACTCCCTTCCGCTACCAATCTCAGGAAATCCAAAGCTTTTAAATACCAGGACCAAGGGGACAAGTGCACAGCTTTTCCAGCTTGCACAGAAGTATGATAGAGATTTTCAGATTAGGGTTAGCCCACAATAGGTCTTTATTCTGTACCTCCTATATGAAATTGAAGAATTGAACAGGTTCCAAGCAAACGAATATTTCATTCTTGTTTCATAGTAAAATAAAAAGTCCTTTTCATTGGGAGGTTTAGATGTAACCCAAGAATCCGACTTCTGATTCCATCAGTATGCCACAACTAGGGTTCTCTTGGAAGTGTTCATTCCTGAAAACACCACCACAAGGGACTCACTCAACCATGCTCTCCCAGCAATCTAGTCGGATTCAATCACAAACTGTCAATGAGACATAAAACAGAACCAATTTTGTATAGTACGCTTCGGAAATGGAGCGAATATCCCTTACAGAGTTACTTTAGAAATACAGGAACCAAGTTTACATAGACAAAGAATTCCATCCCAAAAGCAAGGATCAAAAGCTTCTCTCGAATATTAAGTTTCTACTTAAGCCCGTATATTTCAGACTCGGGAACATCTTATGTTATTCCAAAGCCATTGTTATTTTTCCTAGTGACATAGTAAAAATCATTCCTGAGATAATTCAGTCGAAAGGGTTTTGTTTTATACAAGTCCTAAAAGTGAAGAAGTCTGAGCCAGCCGATAAAAATGCTTTCTGAGCAAAGAGAAAGTTTACTGCTTTTTGTACAAATACCTTCAGGTCTTTCCAGTTTTACAGTTTATGTTCACACATATATGTCTAGATGCTTAAGAAAGGGATCCATTTTTAGAGGTTGAAGACATCAAGGTAAAAGTGTGCTTCCTGCTGTTAAACAGCTTTAAAGCCTCGGCATGTATTATAAGATAATAAAGCTCCAAATGAAACTATGGTTCTTGAGTCTATGGGAGAAACCCTCATTTTCTTTTCTTTCCAGCACAGCTTCCGGCCAATCCATCTCCATCACAGGACTAGCTAACTACACGTGAGTAACTAGAACCACAACAGTGTAACTGGTCCAGCCCTTCTCACCACGTATGTTTAAAGAGGCTGTCTTTTAAGACCCTAACATAAAGGAATCCTTTTATCAGAGGGCATGCCCAAACCAGATGCAACAACCCCACAGACTCCCCTACCACACACAGTCTTGCCAGTGAGAGTGACATTCATGGAGAGGACACAACCATCCTACTTTACTACCTGCAGCCGCTGCCACATTCTCGTCCCCTCCCAAAGGGTATAAAGACAGAGCACACTGGTCCTGGCCACTTCTCTCACAAGAAGGTGGGAGAGGGGGCACTAAATGAGGAAAGTTAGAGAAGACATCAAGGAGAAAGTCATTCTTCTCCAGCAACATTCAGTATCTCAATTATGGCTGGACTATGTAGTCACTTCTAACTAGCCATTAAAAAATCTGAAATAAACCATACATACGCTTGACCAAAAAATAGAAGAGAGAAAAAATAACATTTTGAAGAGTGTGGATATTTTAGCCCCCCATTTCAGCAGATAAGTAGATGGCACTGGATGAGATGGAAGACTGGCCCCTTGAACCGAGCTGAGTTGAGTTTTTACATGCCTCTCACAGCATAAGCGATCTCACCTAACAGAGTGTGATTCCAGAGGCTTTTTCCTCCAGTATGACCCCAAATGAAAACTAGCTACTTTATCTGAGGCTCAAACAAGTAAACAGCATCCCTGGCTATTCTTCAAATATATCAAGTGGGTAATGCCTCAGGACCCTTGCACATGCGATTTCCTCTGTCTGGGAGGATTTTACCTCAAACATCTATATGGTCTCCCTGCCTCATTTTCTCACTTTGTTCATGTCTTTACCTTAAAGCCATCTTCTCAGTGAGGTCTTCTTTGAGCCTCCAAACTAAGCTTTATCAATTCTCCCACATTTTATTTCTTCCTTCTCTCCTTTATATTTCCCCACTGCACTTAAAATTATTTAATGCCCTATAGAGTTTGCTTATCTTGTTTATTATCTTCTGCTACTAGAATACAAGTTCTTTCAAGGCAGCGATTTTTCTTGTTTACTGTTGTGTTCACTGCTGTATGCCCAGTACCAGAAAAATCCAAGTGTAAATATCTACTGATGAAACAGTAATCTACACTAATACAGGAAGAAAAACAGACAGGCTAATCTTCTTTGAAGGTAGCACATTCATTCTCATTCATAACATGGGACATTCTCAAGAGAATTTCAGGAGTACTTTTTTAAAAGAACAGTAAAAAAAATAATAACTTTAGATTTAGTAAGAGTTGCAAAGAGACTTCTTATATGCCCTTCACGCAGCTTTCTCTAACGTTAGCATCTTACCTAACCACGGCGTATGCATCAAAAATAAGGGATTAACATTAGTACAATACTTTGAACTAAACCAGGGTTTAGTCCCCCAATAATGTCCTTATTCTGTTTAGCAGCCTGACTGCTGAGTGTCCTCCAATTAGTGACAGCTTCTCAGCTTCCCTTGCTGTTCCTAATCTTGACACTTTTAAAAGGCACTTGGTCAGGTATTTTGTAAATGTTCCTCATTTGGGGTTTGTCTGGTGTTTTCACATGATTATTCTGGGGTATAGATTTCGGAGAACAGCATAGATTTGAAGAGCAGCCTTCTACCTACATCATATCAAAGGGCATCTAGTGTCAACGATCATTCTTATTATCATCAGTGACAATAACCTTGAATAGTTGTTGAAGGTGGCGCTATCAGGTTCCTGTACCATAAAGTTACTTTTTTCCCTTTCCACGTTCTATTTGTTCTAAGTGAGTCACTATGTCAGCCGGCACTCAGAATTGACTTTCACTACACATGATGTCTGTTTCGTGCGCTGAATTCTTGTAGAAATGTACCTCCGCTATCCTTTGGTCACCAAGACAAAAGGAGGTCTATAAAACATAGGTGGCACATCCCAAAAAGGAGATCGACAATCAGCCATATATTACAATTATTTCTGCCGGGCCAGTCAGCATGGATTGGGATAGAGGGAGGGAAGCAGGCAGAGTATAAGCACAGAAATGGAAGAAGTAGCGCACTTATGGATTACACTATTTCCCCAACACGGCAGAATAAAACAGCAAGTGAACTGAGTCCAGGCTTAATCCCCCAATCCACGTCCTTGGCAACGACCCAAACAATTTGATTGTTACAACTGGGTAAGACCCTTTGTTCTGTTCACTGTGTTTAACCAACAGCATTTATTTATCAGTATTGTAGAAAGAAAACAAAACGTGTGGGCAAGACAGTTAATTGCCTCCAAGTTCTTCCTATATAATAGAATCCCCAATTTATAGCTTAGGCACATGGTTGCCCAGAATGAAGTCCCAGTCCAAGCCACCCTCAGGGCAATGTGTGGCCATCTGACAAATTCCAGACACTATACTGGAAACAGAAGTTCTAAACTAGCACATAAATCTAACTATTGCCACTTGTGAGCCTGAAATCCACTGAGGAGGAGAGGGGCCCATACCTACAAGTAGTATTTACCCTAAATGTCAGAGAAAGGTGCAGAGATGCTCATTAACCTGCTGAGTCTCTAACTAGTCAAGCGGAGAAGCCAAGAGTGAAGCCAGATCTGATGGGAAGTTCAGGGTTGCCTAATAAAACACAGGAAACAAAGATTTCAAATTCAGATCAAAGAACATAGGTCTACCTAAAAATTTTGTCATTTATTTGAAACTCCAATCTAACAGGGCCCCATTGCCTTTTTATTTGCTAAATCTGGCAACCCCAGTTAGACTCCAAAGCATACACTGATACCATCTGATAATTCATGGCTTACTAACCTCAACATGGCAGGTGTTCTCCTACACATCACGTTCCCTCCGGAGCCATCTGACGACCTGAGTTGAACTCAGCAGGGCACATACACAGACAAAAGGCACAGACGACAGCTAGCCAACAAAGTGAAGAAAACTGTATCCCTCAGCATTCCAGGGAGTCAGAGGCTGCTCAGCCTGAGGAGCCTCCTCCCCCTGAGAGAAGCAGGGGGAGCAGGAGTATATAGAGTCACCTAAGCTTTGGAAAATAGCACAGTAAGATGCATGCCTCGGCAGGTTGGCAGAGGGTCACAGAAAGAGGACAACCAGGATTCAAGGGGAACAGGAATGTTGTCTGCTCTGCGGCTAACACTACTTTTCTGTCTTTAAAGTAAAAAAAATAGAAATAAAAAAGATCCATGTGCTGATGCTTCCAAGGTGAGTCAGTTCCCAACGGTGATTGCAAAGAAATACCGCATCTAGCTTCAAGTATGAGAAGAAAGGCTTCGAGGCAAGCCACGGGGCTCTAAGGGTGGGATGGGACATCTATCTAACACAGACTGGAAGGAAAGGTGAAATTGACACCCACTGACTGCGCATGTCCATGACCTAGAGCCACAGAACAGCGGTTTCTAACCTAGCTGGCCATCACAGCCACCCGGAGGCACGTGGAAAGCAAGGAGGCCGAATGATTCTGTTAAATAGACAAGTTGGGTAATTCTGGCACCTTGAGGAACTTCTCCCACCAACCCCTCCCGCTCTTGACCCATCCTGGGCCCTGATCCTTGCAGGGGACTCCTAAAAGGTTGCATTGCAAAGAAAACTTTGTCAGGCTGTTTGGCGGACCTTTTCATGGCTTTTCTTCATGAAAAAAGGGAAAAGGGACACTAAATGACACTGACCCAGACAGGGCACCAAATCCCTTCTTTCTTGAGCTCACTTCCTGGAAGCCGGCTACAGGCTCTCCATTGCTCTTTTATACTCTATTGCCTCGTTGTAGAATTTTACTTTCAGAAAAACAAATGAGAGCATTCTATCAAGTTTCCATGGTGATTTTTTTTTCTCTCCTTCCTGGAACACTTTTTATATGCAGAATAAAATACCTTATAGCGCTCTGACAAATATGAATTATCCCAGAGTATAAACTTGGTAGTTATCATCCACAAAATTACATTTTCAAAAAACTTGTTGCAGCAGACTGGGAAAACCATGAAAATGATTTCTGCATCACTCAAAATACCAGGGGAAAAAAATCTCCGATTATCAATTTAATCCATATAAGGTGCTCAGATAATAAATACTCACAATCCTAAATGGCTCTACACGAGAGGGGACTTACTTATTTGCATTAATTTCTTAGTAGAGAAGTCTGAACTGAAAAACAGTGGAACAGAAACAGATGTTCAATCCATATATGCAGATAAGAATTCTCCACTTGCCTGCTTATCACTAACAGATGAAGAAGTGTATTCATTAAGGAAACAAAGCTTGCCCAAGTGGGACAGAGCCAGAGCACAATTCCCCACTGGTCCACAGTATAACTGAATTTTCCCAATTTCAAAAGGAGAGAAGTTAAAGACACTGAAAAAACAAATACATGGTTTAAAAATACAACAGAGCTAGCCCAACTTGGTCATCCAAAGAAGACCGTGCCCCTTCCATCAGCTCTAGTTCCTTTATATCCAGAAATGAATTGTTACATTCCCTTTTTTTCTTAAATTCCTAGATTTCTTAATGTGTGTTTTTTTTTTCAATCCAAGTTCTGTCATATTCCCAAGCTTAGAAAATTGAGAGTCAAGTTGACCCTAATGTTGGTCAACTCCAAGTAGATCCCTGGTTTGTTTTTAGAATGGGTTTTGAAGACAATACCTATAGAACGTTCAGAAGAAGAATATCAAATTCAACATGCATGAAAGTCCACATGTGCTCTCCTCCCTTACAGGCCTAAAATACAAAACCAAACACAGGCTCTTCTTCCCACTTGGCTGTAAATCTCAGCAAATGCCATTACCACGGGCCCAAACATCAGGCCACCATCTGGCATAACCTTTAATCCCTTCCTCCCTGATTACTGACACTTGCACTTGTTTACAACTTGAGTCCGGAGAACCCTTGGATGACCAGGAAGGCAGAGCCTCACGCCAAGGGCCTTTGACTATCTGCATTTTCTCTTCTCTCACTCACTGCTCAGCCCTGTGCAGCCTGGTTTCTACCCCACCATGCCGTGCTCCAGCCAATTTCTCCAACTACCTTCAGGAGCCAAGTTTATCGGCCATTTTCGGTTCATCATTTGCCTTCTTGGTAGCATTTGACCATGGTACTCACCCCTTCCTTTTTGGAAATTTGTCTTCCAGTAGCTTCTGAGATGCCAGCCTCTTCTGTCCACCCGCATTTCTGACTTCTTTATCCCAACTTCTCAGTAGGTTCCTCTTCTACTCGTCCCTTAAATGATGTGGTTCTTCACATTCCCTAGCCAATCTCACCCATTGTCGTGGGCTCAATGGTCAGGTATACAGTGGTGAGCTACAATTCCTTACCTCCAAGCTAAATCTTTCTCCTGAACTCCAGAGTCCTACAATTCCCTAGAGGACAATTCTATGTGAAGGCTCCACTGAGTATCCCAAACTCAGCTAAAACTAAAAGCCTCACCTTCCTCATGAAACCTGCTCCTCCTGTGACATTTCCCAGATCAGTGAAGAGCACAACCTACCACTCTGTGATCATGCTGGGTGTCATCTGTGAACCGCACTCCTCCATCTCCAACAAGCAATCAATCCTACGTACCATCGATTTTAACTAAATCTCTTCATGCGTACATGTTTTCCCTAATCCCACTTGAATGACTCTAGTTCAAGCCACCATCATCAAACACCTAGATTACTTTATGCCTCCCTCATTTCCCTGACTCCGCTCTAGCCCTTCCCCCCACTCCTTCCTCTCCACTGCAGACCTAGGGTTCTTAACCCTGTCCACACACGAGAACCACCCATGGAGCTTTAAAATATATGTGTGTATGTACACACATACAAGTATATGAACATGTATACATACCTATATATAGAAGCCACAGGCTCTGGTAATGGTCAGTAGGTTTGGAGCAGGATTCTGATTATTAAAATAATAGTCTGTATTATTAGAAGCTCTGTAAGGTGCTTATGATGTGCAGCCAAGACTAAAAATCAAAGTGATTTTTCCCAACACAGGTCTGATCATAATTAACAAGGCCCTTCACAGTCAAGGTATGCTCAATTTTTTTTATTAGTTTCAAAGGTAGAATTTAGTGATTCATCAGTTGCATATAACACCCAGCGCTCATTCCATCAAGTGCCCTCCTTAATGCCCATCACCTAGTTACACCATCGCCCCACCTTCCCCGCCTCCAGCAGCCTTCAGTTTGTTTCCTAGAGTTCAGCACCTCTTATGATTTGTCTCCCTCTCAAGTTTCATTTTATTCTATTTTTCCTTCCCTTCCCCTATGTTCATCTGTTTTGTTTCTGAAATTCCACATATGAGGGAAATCATATGGTATTTGTCTTTCTCTGACTGATTTCTTTCACTTAGCATAATCCCCTTTGGTTCCATCCACATCGTTGCAAATAGCAAGCTTCCATTCTTTTTGACAGCTAAGTAATATTGCATTATATACATACACATCTTCTTTATCCATTCCTCTGTCGGTGGACATCTGGACTCCTTCCATAGTTTGGCTCTTGTGGACATTGCTGCTATAAACATTGGGGTGCATGTGCCCCCTCGAATCACGATGCTTGTATCTTTGGGATAGATACCTAGTAGTGCAATTGCTGGGTCATAGGGTAGCTCTATTTTCAACTTTTTGAGGAACCTCCACACTATTTTCCAGAGTGGTGCACAAGCTTGCATTCCCACCAACAGTGTAGGAGGGTTCCCCTTTTTCCCCAACCTCGCCAACATCTGTCATTTCCCGACTTGTTAATTTTAGCCATTCTGACTGGTGTGAGGTGGTATCTCACTGTGGTTTTGATTTGTATTTCCCTGAGCCAAGTTATGTTGAGTATTTTTTCATGTGTGTGTTGGCCATTTGTATGTCTTCTTTGGAGAAATGTCTGTTCATGTCTTCTCAAGCTATGCTCAATTTTATGTTTCCCAAATGTGTGTGTTTTCCTTCAATCCTGGGTCATAAAACCCGCAGTTGCCTGGCTTTAGTTCCTCATCTACTATATCCTACCTCTTTGACATTTCATTCCTCCAAGGAGCCTTCACTGGCACCCCCTGTTCCAGATTGAGCATCCCTCCTATATGCCACCATACCCTTCTTTGCTTCCCTCATCACAGCATGTACTGTGATTGCCTATCTATCTGAGTATTACTCCACTAGACCATAAGCTTCAAGAAAGCACACATCTCTCTAATTTACAGCTATAGCCCAAGTACCAACCACCAAGCCAACACAGAGTACGTGCTTAATAAGGGTTTGGCGGTCGATAGTGTGGAGGAGACAGACTTACAGTTGATTAGTTAAACTATAAGATGGAAAATTCAGCGGTAATTAACATAGTCCTATGTGGAAGAAGAAAAAAAAAAAGAGGAAAGAGCAAACATGGAGGGATGCCTGGGTGGCTCAGTCAGTTGAGCCACTGCCTTCGGGTCATGCCGAGGGTCATGATCCCAGGGTCCTGGGATCAAGTCCCACATCAGAATCCTTGCTTGGCGGGAAGCCTGCTTTTCTCCCTGCCTCTGCCTGCCACTCTGCCTGCTTGTACGCTCGCTCTCTCGCTCTCTCTCTGACAAATAAATAAACAAAATCTTAAAAAAAAAAAAAGAGCAAACATGAAAAACTTCACCAAAAGATCTCCCTGAGTGTTGAGCAAAGTATTGAAGACTGAGTAGAGGCTCACCAGAGGAGAGGGGACATTTCACACACAGGGAACCAAAATCTGCAAAGACAGCAATGTATGGGTTACCAAAGTGCATCAGTTTTATACCCAAATGTCTCTGGCAGCCATCCCATCCTTTTCAAAGCCACAGTCGTCCTCCTAATTCAGGCCTTCTGCACCAATCCATTGAACTACTGCAAAACCCTCCTCCCAGCCTCCAATTCCCCTTCCCTACTGTTGCCTAAAGTATAGACTGATAACTCTGTTCCCTCTGCTATAAATAATTAATAAATGCATAAATAAAACCTCTGATTGCTCCCCTCTGCACATGAATAATCATGTCCACAATTCCTCCCCAGGCACCCAAAGTCTCCATGGATACAGTCCCCAACCCATATTCAGCTTTGTCTGTACCTCGCACTGACCCCCGTTCTATTTTAAAAACCCAGTCATCATGCTTTCACCACACAGGACTAGTCACTACTGCCCAGTTCCATCTCTCATGTTCATGTTTCCATATTTTTACATAAACTCATTGTATTAGTTATCTATTCCACAAAAATGCTAGCTAGCAAACAACCACCAGTTCGATGAGTTGAAGGTCAGCTGTTAGGCAGTTCTGCTGAACTTGGATGGACACACTCCTAAGTCTAGAGCAGTGGTTCTCAATCAGGGGCAGTTTTGTCCCCCAGGAAATATCTGGCAATATCTGGAGACGTTTTCAGTTGTCACAACTAGAAGGGGATGGGTGCAGGCAGCATTTAGTGGTTAGAGGCCAGAAATGATGCCAGACATCCTAAAATGGACATTCCTCCACAACAGAGAATTATCAAGCTCCAAATGCCAATTGAGGGACCCACTTGAGAAGCCCTGCTCTAGGTGTTGGCTGGCTGGCAGCTGATCTAGGATGGCCTCCATCCACTAAGCCAATGTGGCTCTGTCCATGGTCTCTTATCCTCCAGCAGGCTGTCATGGGCACCTGGTCATAGTGATGGCAGAGACGAAGCAAGAACAAGCAGGATTTTGCAAGGCAGTTCCAGTCTAAGCTTAGAAACAATACATCATCACTTCTGCCACCTTCTGCCAGCTAAAGCAAGTCACCAAGCCTGCCCAGATCCAAGGGGTAGGGAAAGCGACTCCCCCTCTCTAGTACAAAGTGCAGTCACTTGGCAAGGGATGCATATAAGGGACAGAAGGAAGAACTGGCGCAGGCAGCCATATAGGTTCTGTTCCCTCTACAAAGGAAACATGAATTTGGAATTCTAGGAGTGCCCCTTTCTCTCCGCTCCCTCTTATTGACATTTCTTTTTTGGGTACTTAAAATAGCCTCCATTGTGTTCCCTACCCTCAGGGGTGATCGCTGGTATGCACTAAACCATTTGCCTCTGGCCGGCACTGTTCAAGAACTGCTTATTGACTAAATGAATGCATTCATGCCAAGGACAGTGACAAGGACATCAGCATATACCCTGGGACATCTGGGACGCAATACAGAAAAAAAAGAAGATTCTCCTAAAGAAACTTTGCTCAGATATTCGAAAGTTCATACTGTTGAGTCCACCATGAGACTCGGACTATTTATTCCATCGCATGAGCTAGGAATGAGGTTGTTGGCAGAGAATATAATATTCCCTGAATGAACATCCCTTCACACACCCCCACAGAAATCATCATTAAAATAAGTTTTAAATCTTACATCTGCCAATACCGCCCAGTGCAACTGACTTGTTTTGTCATCTGCTGGGTTCTCCACTTTGGCTGCACATTGGAACCACTTGGGGGAAACTTATGAACTAACAATGCCCAGGCCCTGATCCAGATCATTTGAAATCACAAGCTCCCAAGTGACTGAAATCTGCAGCCAGAGCTGAGAACGGCTGAGCTCCAGCTCTCCACTAGCAGGGTGGCTTAGTTTAAAAAATAAAAGTTGAGAAAACCCCAAATGTCTACAAGACTTCAATTGAACAGAAGGCTCCAGAATGAAGCAAAATCATAAGCAACATGGATTTCAGTGTAAATCATGAATAATACCAGCGATTACCTGCATCAGGTGAGACTCAGGTTTGGAAGCTCTTTTGTTCCTCTACTGTTTGTTGTTGTTTATAATCTTAAAATTTAAAAGACTAGATTCCTTCTGGAAGATATATCAAAGAGAACTTTCCATTTTCCCAAATAGACTAGATTAGGACTAATGATTCTATATCAGTATCTCCAATATTGAATCCCTTATATATGAAACATGGTATAGATTCTATAGGCACTTGTGGTTTTCATATATATCCACAAATTCTTTGAGGTTTCTCCCTTTAAGTGAAGCCTAACTCCCTACCTCCTAGGTGTGGACTGTACTTAGTGATTCATTTCTAGGGAAAGGAAGGTGGCAGATATGGAAGCATGTGAAGTCTAAGGCTGATTCATGATAGGTGTTTTGTCTTCCTCCTTGCTTTCCTGAATCACTCACTCAGGACGTGAGGGGGGGAAGTCGGCTGTACGTTATAAGGACAACAAACAGCGCCATTAAGAGGGTTAGAAGGCAAGGTCCTAAGACCTCCTGCCAACAGCCAGCAAAGAACTGCAGCTCCCGCTCACAGTCAGCCATCTTAGAACAGGATCTGCCCACCCCAGTCAAGCCTTCAGGTGACTGCAACCCCAGCCAACATCTTGTTTGCAACCTCGATAAAGACCCTGAGACAGAACTGCCCATCTGATCTTTCCCAAATTCCTGACTCACAGAAACCATGAAATGATAAATATTTGCTGGTTTAAAATGCTATGTTTTGGGTTAACTTGTTTTGCAGCAAAGATAACTAATGCACCATCACAACATTTTAAATTTTCTTGGGAAAAATCTAGAAGTGCCCCTTTTCCTGTTTCTATATAGTCTCAATACCCTCCCTGCATGTCCCAGGAACCTTGTTTCATCAATCCTTTCTTCCCTGTTATATAATCTGATCTCCCCTTCTCTTCTCTGAAAGCCTTCTAATATGTTCTAGTCTCTCCCATCCTTAAATACAGAACTAAACAAATCCAACTGTGACCGTGTTCCTCCCATCCCGCTCTTTACTACTCTGCCTTTTTCACTGACAAGTACCCTGAAGTAATAATCTATACTCCCTCTCTTTTCTCACACCGCCCACATTCCTTGAGCCACTACAACCACTGCGGTAACAAAGCAGTTCACACCATCCTCCCAACTCCCACAGCCACAGACCAGCTTCTTGAACATCTCACAGGATCCTCAAAGCACACATGCAAGCCTGAACTCATCCTGACTCCTCACACCACTCCTCTCCAGAGCTTCCCTCTCTTGGGGAATTATTCCACCCCAAGGACCAAGCCATATGTTCAGGAGATACCCTCAGTGTCTCCATCTTGCCATTGTTCACCCACATCCATCCAGTCACTAAATCTCATCAATTTTGTATACTTGACATTCACTTTCACCATTGTTACCATCACCACCTCTGATCTCTGTTCCTGCAACAATCCTATGGCCCTTCTGCTTTGGGATGGCCACTGCCATCATTCCCTGTGTTACCACCAAGGTCATCCTCCTGAAAAATACTACAGTCACACCCCTTCCTTACTTTTCAGTTATTTCCTATTGCTCATGGATAAAATCCAAATCCTATTTTAAAATATTAATAGCAGTTAATACCTATGGAGCCCTTGACTGCATGGTCAAACACTGTTATTGGGGCCTTATGTGTATTAATTTTTTAACCTTAACCACAATTCATGAGGCAGACCCTGAGAATACCCTTACCATTTTGCAGATGATGAACTAAGTCCCACAGAGGCCAAGTAATTTGAAGAGCTAGTAAATGGAAGAGCCAAGTTTTTAACTGAGGCTGTGTGATTCTGTCAGCCCTTTGGGCTCTGGCTCCAAACCGTGTGTGAAGCACACGGCCTTCACTGATATAACCCAGAGTCTTTGCTCAGCTCTGCAGCTAAATGTGTCCTGCTCCCACAAACCTCCATGCCTCTGCTCAAGCTGCTCTCACATTCTAGAAGGCTCTTCTCCAGCCCTTGCTCTCACCTCTCCTCACCCTCACCTTCTCCATCCAAATGTCAACACTTGCTCATTTTTCAAGCCTCAACCCAACACTGATCTCCTCAAAGATGCCAGTCCCTACCAAGGGAGATGTTCACTTCTTCCTTTGTGGCTCCAAGGAAACCTACACAAACTTGTTTCCTAATGCTTTGTGAGAGACTGGAATATTATTTGAAAAATAGGCACTCCTCTCCCCTCCCCCTATGAGTTCAGAATGTCCTTCCCGATCCCATGACTCTGGACGTGGCCACATCTCTTGTTCCAACAGTACAACATAAATAGACGTGAAGCAAGTGGAGATTTTAAATCAATTTATGGCTTGACTGGGCTCTGGTGCACCTGTTATTCATTTGCCATTAAGACATCCCCCCAACTTGCTTCTGGTCCATGAAGAACACAGAGACATATGAAGCAGACCTGAACCCCACCCACAGCTTTGAGCTGACTGCAGTCAACCTAGAACTTGAAGGAGAACCACTCCAGCTGTCCCCTGGATCTGTGAGCAAGAAAAAACCAACCAAATGAACCATCACTATCTACCACTGAGCTTTGGGGGTGGTCTGTTACACTGCATTACTGTACCAAGAGCTGACTAATATATACCCAGATGTCTTCATTTCATTTGTTTATTTACACAGCTTGAAGGCTAAGAACAGTGCTTAGAACATTAAGAAAGCTTAACATTGTTGAGCTATAATTCATATACCATAAAGCTCACCCTTTCAAAGTGTATCCATCAGAATTTTTTAGTATTTTCACTAAGTACCATAAATGAGTGGGCAACCATGAAACCATGACCACTATCTAATTCCAGAATATTTCCATCACCCGAAAAACAAACCCAGTGCCATTAGAAGTCTCTTCATAGATTTTCGTAAATGAATAACTTAATGAATGAAAATGTTAGAAAATTCTTAGAAGAACTTATTCCAAAGTAGCAGGATGATATAAACATTGCAGAAGGGGTGCCTGGGTGGCTCAGTGGGTTAAAGCCTCTGCCTTCGGCTCAGGTCATGATCTCAGGGTGCTGAGATTGAGCCCCGAGTTGGGCTCTCTGCTCAGCAGGGAGCCTGTTTCCTCCTCTCTCTCTCTCTCTCTCTCTGCCTGCCTCTCTGCCTACTCGTGATCTCTGTCTGTCAAATAGATAAATAAAATCTTTTAAAAATAAATAAATAAATAAACATTGCAGAAAAAGAATTCAGAAATGCTTCTCTATTAGGTATTTTAAGGTCATTTTATTTTTCAAGTAACTTATACCCATATTTCTCATATATTTTAAATATAAATATTTAATATTCTTAAAATTGCTATCATAAGGTAAAGGCCATTTGGGGATTTAATTTTGATCTATAGATCACAGAAAGATGTGGACCTTAAAAGCCACAAAGCATAGAGGAGGATGGAAAAAAAAAGTCTCACATAGTTCAAAGCTATCAGTAACTGAGGAAAACATGATATGGAATCTGCTTTAGCACTAAAAGAAAAAAATCTCTTGGTCAAATGCCAAAAATAAAATCTCAGTATTTCTAATAATAGGGACAAGAGCCTTAAAAATTGGCAAATTCACACTTTAAAAACACAAAGGCCAAATCCCAAAGAATGGCAGGACTGAAAAACTATTCCGTTTGGATCCTTGACACCATACTTAAACACCATTAGCCTTTATTTTTTTTTTAAGATTTTTAGATTTTAAGATTTTTAAGATTTTAAAGAAAACTATATTTTGAAAAAACTCTATAATGACAGGTTCATTTCATTGTATTAACTAAAAAGAAAAAAAAAAGGAGGGTAGGGGGTCTTAGGTCAAAGAATAACTCCATAAAATGGAGATGCCTTTGGGGAAAAAAAGTTTATTTAAAACTTGTATCTTGAATCATGAGATAAATAGGAAACTCCTGTCAAGGGCAAATGTTCTAAACTCAAAAAACATATTTTCTATGTATAGAAAAAGCACCCCAGATGCTATTTTGCTGTGCTGTATGAAATGATTTTAACCAATCTAAGAAACGAGAAACCCATCACTCTAAACACCATCACCCCCTTCAATAGCAGCAGTGAACTGAAAACCTGACCAAGGCCCAGCAGAGTAACCGGTGAGCCCTCAGGTATCCTGACCCCCATCTAGGCTGTCCAACCAGTTTTTATTTTTACCCTCCTCCTTCCCGCACTGGCTCTGCCTAGGACCCAGCTGTGCTGTGCCAATCTGGGTCACTCAAGCAGAGGATCAGTGGACGACAGCCGCCGTATCCACTTTTAGAAGGTCCCGCATGCCTGGGGAGTACATGGCCACAGCCAAATATTCTCCAGGCCCGAGTGGCCGGCGGACAGCAACTGTGTGGTTTTGCTAGTTCCAGGCTTCCAGCTTCAAAAAAGACATCCTTACCTGAGGAACACGGAATTAAATGGGGAAAATAAATCAGATTCTACCACTGACAATTTTTCATTGCAAATATTTTTTAAAAGCTGCTGTTTGGTAACTCAGTAAAAAGGTCCATATATATTGGGGAAAAAGGAAAACTGCAGGGCCCAGGATGGACCTTTCTATATTCTTTTTTTCTATTTTTTAAAAGATTTTATTTATTTATTTCACAGAGAGAGACACAGTGAGAGAGGGAACGCAGGCAGGTGGAGTGGGAGAGGGAGAAGCAGGCTTCCCGCTGAGCAGGGAGACCGATGCAGGGCTCGATCCCAGGACCCTGGGATCATGACCTGAGCTGAAGGCAGAGGCTTTAACTCACTGAGCCACCCAGGCGCCCCTATATTCTTTTTTTCTTTAGCTTTGTTGAGATAAAATTGACAAGTAAAATTGTGACATTTAAAGTGTACAATGTAATACTTTGATATATGTATACATTGTAAGAATTCCTCTCATCTAGTTATTAATACATGCCATCTCCTCACATACTGATTTTTATATATTATATAAATACAAGTATATGTATAGATATGAGAACATATATATGAGAATATATATATATATGAGAACATTTCAATTCTTCTGTCTTCGCAAATGTCAGTGATATGACACAGTGTTATCAGCCATGGAACTATGTTATATTTAGATCCTCAGACCTTATTTATCTTACAGCTAGAGTCTGTAGCCCTTTACCAACGTCTCCCTATTCCCTCCACCCCCAACCCCTGGCAGCCAATTTTCTACTCTCTGTTTCTATAAGTTTAACTTTTTTTTCTTTTGTAAGATTTATAAGAATTATAAGATTTATAAGAAGTCATACCATACAGTATTTGTCTTTCTCTGCCTGGCTTATTTCACTTAGCCTAATGCCCTCAAGCTCCATCCATGTTGTCTCAAATAGCAGGATTACCTTCTTTCTCGGGGCTGCATAATATTCCACTATATGTATGTATGTATATTATATATTATAGATGGGTGTATAATATACATTAAATATACACATTATATATACACACACTTACATAAATATATATATACATACACACACAGACACACACACACACACACACACACACATATATATTACACCGTATCTTTCTTTACCCATTGATGCGCATTTGGATTGTACCTATATCTTCACTAGTGTAAATAATGCTGCACTAAGCGTGGGAATGCAGATATCTCTTTGAGATCTTGTCTTCATTTCCTTTGAATATATACCCAGAAGTAGAATTACTGGGTCATATGGTAATTCTATTTTTTAATGTTTGTTTGATATATATTATATTATATTATATTATATATACGCAGAAGTAGAATTACTGGGTCATATGGTAATTCTATTTTTTAATGTTTGTTTGATATATATTATATTATATTATATCATATTACCTCCGCATCCAGTGTGGAGCACAATGTGGGGCTTGAACTCACAACCCTGAGACTGAGACCTGAGCTGAGATCAAGAGTCAGGACACTTAACAGACTGAACCACCCAGGCGCCCCTGGTAATTCTACGTTTAATTTTTGAGAAACCTGTATACTGTTTCCCATAGTGGCTGCACCAATTTACATTCCCACCAGAAGTGTGCGAGGTTCTCCTTCCTCTGCCCTCTCACCAACACTTGTTATTTCTTGTGGTTTTGACAACAGCAGGCTATCCGGTGTGAGATAATACCTCACTGTGGTTCTGATTTGCATTTCCCTGAGGAGCAGTGATGTCAAGCACCTTTTTATTTATCTGTTGGCCATTAGCGGTCCTTTTTGGAAAAATCTCTATTCAGTTCCTCTGCCTATTTTTTAACTGGATTGTTTGGGTTTTTTGCTATTGAACTGTATGGTTTATAGTATTTTTTAATCAACGCTTCTAAATCAATCAGATTCATTCAATCGCATTTTAATACCGAGGAGAACCAATGACGTGCTGGGTAGACACCTGGCATTCAGTGACATCTTTAAACCTGACCCTTTTTGAGTCTTAAAAAATAAGAATAAAACAGCCTGTTAACACCCCTTTTTTTAATCATTCCCAGATTATAACCCTAAGCTCACTTCCAAGAAGGTGCCACTGTTCTGACTTTATTTTAATGATTTCCTTGCTTTTCTCTACAGTCTTACCACCCCTGTGTGTGCATTACTATCACATTTTAATTAAAATGTTGGTAACTTTGCTGGTGGCCTACTCAGTGCCTAATTCCCAAATTTCACTTGAGGGAACTCAGCGCTCTGCTACGGGATAGCAGCCAGCATCTCTGTTAGAGATGGACCAGAGTGGACCCTGTTTGGCTTAAGCTAACCAACTTGTCTATTCCTCTGTTGATCACAGAAGGGAGTTGCATCCCCTTCCTTTGCCTAGATGGTATAAAGAGAATATGAGAATTGGAACTCTTCCTGCCCAGCCAGCCCTCAACTGGAGAAGCCTAGACTTTCTGGGATGGGATAGGACAGGTGTCGATCCACTGTATAAATCCTGAGCATAAAGTCCCATGACACACAGCTCAGTGAATGGCTGAGAGAATCCTTGTTCTTACGGGCAACATCCTGCTGCTAAGTCAGCTTTTCCTGAAGGAGGGATCTACTTCCAAGACTCCCAATGAGCCAATAAACCATCTTCTTTTCTTTTTTCCTTTTTTTTCCATTTTATTTTATTTTATTTTATTTCTTTTCAGTATTCCAAAATTCATTGTTTATGTACCACACCCAGTGCTCCGTGCAATACGCACCCTCCTTAATACCCACCACCAGGCTCCCCCAACCCCCACCCCCCTCCATCTTCTTTTCTAAAGCCAATTTGGATTGGATTTCTGTTGGTTGCAACCATCAGAATACTAAGACAAACACACACAGGCACACACACACACACACACACACACACGATCTGAATGAAAAATTATGAAACATATACTCATATAAAGCCAAATGAATGAAAAAAAAAAATCACACAATTCACGACCCTTGATGGTAGTTAAAAGTCAGTGACCTACCATATCAGAGTAACAACAGGGTCCACCGGGCCACGTGGGGCCGAGAGTCCCCTGTGCATTAGAAGGTGGGATTGGGGACAACCCTGGAGCCTCCTCTGGATAAGATTTCTCTCCTTTCTAGGTGGTAGCAACTACCAAGCAGTGTATTGGGTAAAGAGATTTCATTTGTGGGCAGGGGGGGGTAGTTCTTGAAAAATACTGAAAGCATGTCTAAGGCCACCACTGGCCTCCTGCATCTTCAGGCATCGCCCAACCCCTCCCTGCGCTCCTCACTGCACTCCCCCTCACCGCTACCCCTCAAGGATGCCCTTGGTGAAGAGCCCGTATCACACCCCACAGCACGCCGCTTACCAGCACAGCTCAAGCAGCCAAGCTGCCTGGGTTTGAAAGTCAGCTCCACCATCTAATGACTATGTGACTTTACCTATTTCTCTATACATTGGAAGTAAAAAGATTTGAACCTAGCTCACAGGGTGGGGGAAAAGCGAAATGCTCAGACAGGGCCAGCCAGGTTACAAGCCCAAAGAAACTTATCATGGACTATAGTAATTTGAGGAAGCTTGGAGAAGATCCCACCTCCAAGAGAAAGCCATGTGTGGCCCCAGGATCAGGCCAGGCAGCACTGAGGACCCCTACCTTCTGCCCCAGGGTGGGGAGCCCTCCCTCTCCCTGCTGCTGCTACTTTCCGCACCTCCGCCACCCTGACTCCCAACACTCCAGCCTTCCTTTCAGAGTGTTCCCACATCCTGTTCCTTTTTGCCTGCTCGTCCTTGGGATCTCAGCTTCAACAGCACTTCCTCGGAGGCCTGCCCAAGGCCCCATAGACCAAAGATGGGCCCAGCCTCTCCACAGCGCACACAACCTGCTCTTCCCTTTGTGAACACGTATCACAGGTGGAATTCTGCGTTCAGGGTCCATCTTTCACCGTGGAAGGAAACCCCGCAATGGCAGGAGCCGTAGTTCTCTCACACACGGCTGAGTGCCCAAGGTCTTCTGACAGTGGATAGGAAACATCAAGTTCCTTAAAAAGTTTCCTTATGACCAAAGATCCCAGATTCCCCAGTTACAGCGGTAGGTATGACTATGCGAGTGAAAGACAGTAAGTCTGCAAAACACATTAAAATCCAAGCATCTTTACTATAAAACAACACACACACCCCTGAAAATGAACCAACAATGTCCCAAAGTAAGACAAATAACCAACAACCCTGTACTTTGCAAAATCACACCCTAAAAAATAACAGGGCTTGCAGAAAATACAGAGTTCAGGCAGAAGGCTCAAATCCCATTCAGTTTTGTAACCAGAACATTGACAAAAGCAGTAAGAACACTGAAAATTACTAGCACAGATAAAACTGTTTCCTAGCAACTAATAGCACTGTGCACAAAGAAGATGTTCAATAAACAGCTGTTAAGGGAAAGAGCGGGGAGAGAAAGAGGGGCAGGTCATATGCTTGGTTAGAGAGTTACTTGGGATCATGATTTTCAGAGGTTTTGCTCTTACTTCTAAAGCACAATAGTCACCAGCCCAAGCTCGATTTCTGGAACGGGACTGCCTTGGTACAAATTCCAACTCTGCCACTTATTAGTTACATGACACCAGGCAAATCAGTTAACCGGATTCCAGTTTTCTCATCTGTAAAATTGGCATAAAATGGTGCTTACCTAATGTGCCAGGCACTGTGCCAGGTGTGAAACAGATCAATAGATATTCCCATTAACTCAAACAAAGGCCTGGACTAGCACCGGCACAGAAGTGGTCTAGAAATACGGTCACTATGACTATTTTTATTCAGCACTGAACTAGCCACTTTACCGCTTTATGTTATCACATTCTGTAAAGTCTTGCAACACAATGAATCACGCTCCACTTGTCACCCACCCCTCCTATTTATGACATCTTGCAAGGTCTCTGCGGAAAAGGGTGGCAACCACATCTGTGGGTTGATAGACAACATTCAGCTCCAAGAGCTCCTTTGTCAATTTTCTGCAGGAAAGGCAGAGAGGATGCTATTTCTCAGTGTTTCCATTGGGTCATGACAATTGGTGGTCATAGCCATGGTCACTTATTAACACCAGTTACAGGCTATTAGTTTTATGGGATATTCTCCTTTTAAAAAATACCTCTCTAGTAAGAACTCATACAGGTTAGCACTATAATAAAAATTCCTTATACCCAAAACCCTAAGATACCTAGGAATAAACCTAGCCAAAGAGGCAAAGGATCCGTACTCAGAAAACTATAGGATACTCACGTAAGAAATTGAGGAAGGCACAAAGAAATGGAAAAATGTTTCATGCTCATGGATTAGAAGAACAAATAGTGTTAAAATGTGTATGCCACCCAGAGCAATCTATACATTCAATGCAATCCCTATCAAAATATCATCACCATTTTTCACAGAGCTGGAACAAATAATCCTAAAATTTGTATGGAACCAGAGAAGACCCTGAATCATCAAGGAAATTTTGAAAAAGAAAAACAAAGCTGGGGGCATCACACTACCTGATTTCAAGCTCTATTACAAAGCTGTAATCATCAAGACAGTATGGTACTGGCACTAAAACAGACACAAATATCAATGGAACAGAATAGAGAGCCCAGAAATGGACCCTCAACTCTATGGTCAACTAAACTTCAACAAAGCGGGAAAGAATGTCCAATGGAAAAAAGTCTCTTCAACAAATGTGTTGGGAAAACTGGACAGCCACATGCAGAAGAATGAAACTGGACCATTTTCTTACCCACACACAAAAATAGACTCAAAATGGATGAAAGACCTAAATGCAAGACAGGAATCCACCAAAATCCTAGAGGAGAACATAGGCAGCAACCTCTTTGACCTCAGCTGCAGCAATTTCTTGCCAGACACATATCCAAGGCAAGGGAAGCAAGGGCAAAAATGAACTATTGGGAATTCATCATGATAAAAAGCTTTTGCACATCAAAGGAAACAGTTGACAAAACCAAAAGACAACCGACAAAATAGGAAAAGATATTTGTAAATGTCTTAGCAGATAAAGGGCTAGTATCCAAAATCTATAAAGAACTTATCAAACTTCACACCCAAAAAACAAATAATCTAGTCAAGAAATGGGCAGAAAACATGAACAGACATTTCTCCAAAGAAGACATACAAATGGCCAACAGACACATGAAAAAATGCTCAATGGCACTCGGCATAAGGGAAATACAATGAGATACCACTTCACACTAGTCAGAATGGCTGAAATTAACAAGTCAGGAAATGACAAATATTGGCAAGGATGCGGAGAAAGGGGAGCCCTCCTACACTGTTGGTGGGAATGCAAGTTGGTGCAGCCACTCTGGAAAACAGTATGGAGGTAACTCGAAAAGTTGAAAATAGAGCTACCCTATGACCCAGCAATTGCACTACTAGGTATCTACCCCAAGGATACAAATGTAGTGATCCGAAAGGGCACGTGCACCCCAATGTTTATAGCAGCAATGTCCACAATAGCCAAACTATGGAAAGAGCCCAGATGCCCATCAACAGATGAATGGATAAAGAAGATGTGGTATAAATATATATACAATGGAATACTATGCAGCCATCAAAAGTAAGAAATCTTGTCATTTGCAACAACATGTATGTATGGAACTAAAGGGTATTATGCTAAGCAAAATGAGTCAATCAGAGAAAGACAATTATATGATCTCACTCATACGTGGAATTTAAGAAACAAAATAGAGGATCATAGAGGAAGGGAGGGGAAAATAAAACAAGATGAAATCATAGATGGAGACAAATTATAAGAGACTCTTAATAATAGGAAACAAACTGAGGGTTGCTGGGGGGAGCGTGAGGAGATGGGGTAACTGGGTGATGGACCTTAAGAAGAGCATGTAATGTTATAAGCATTGGATATTATAGAAGACTGATAGATCACTGAACTCTACCTCTGAAACTAATAATACACTCTGTGTTAATTGAATTTAAATAAAATAAATAAATGCAATCATCAGCGATTAAAAACAACATATTTTAAAAAATCATCTATGCCTTCCCAATTGTATATTCTTTTTTTTTAATTAATTTATTTATTTGATGGAGAGAGACACAGTGCAAGAGGGAACACAAGCAGGGGAAGTGGGAGAGGGAGAAAGAGGCTTCCCGCTGAGCAGGGAACCTGATGCGGGACTCGATCCCAGGACCCTGGGATCATGACCTGAGCTGAAGGCAGACACTTCACCAATTGAGCCACCAAAGCGCCCCCCACAATGGTATATTCTTCATAGTATACTATGTATAGTGATATTGGATAATTATCTGTAGAATAGAAATACGGTATTTCATTAAAAAGCAAAATAAAAATAAAACACCTTTTTCAAAAAAATTTTTTTAATTAACAAAAAATTCCTCAGTGCCTTTTTTTTATCCTCTAAGTTGAAGCAGTCTGATCTTTCATACTAAGAGGGGGGAATTATCTGAACCCCCACAACAGATAAGAGAGAGGAAGCTGACTGATTGCTCTGAGGTAGGAGAAAAAAGTAGCAAGAGTCTCAGGTGAAAATGCTGGGTTGGGGGGGAATGTTTATTTAAAGAACAGAGATGTTTGCTCTCCAGCCCTGCAGACAGGAACTGTAAGCCCCACATCAGTTCAACCTGAGGGGAAAGTTGGCCTCCTAAGTCATTCCTTCAACAGATATCACCTGCCTAAGAGCCAAAAGTGAAATCACTTTCCAAGTGTCCAATCACTGACTATCTCCAGGCAACCACTGGGTAAACTGCTTTTTTTAATCAGTCTTTAAAAAAAAAAAAACAAAAAAAAAAAAAACAAAAACTTTGCTTCCTGTCAGGTCAGCAACAGAGTCTATTTTCTCTACCATGCCAGAGTCCAAGTGCCAATCAGGCAATTATAGCTGGGCAGAGGCTCCCTGAGAAACCTTTGGGGCAGTGGGTAATGTGGCCATGGGGCTCCGGTGGGGTGCAGACTGAGGAGGAATGGGGACAGTGACTAAGTCCTAGTCCCTGGCCACAAGATCTTTGGGATTCATCGAAGGAGACAGATCCCACCCAACCATATATTTGTTACAATGATATGTGACAACATTTCTAACAGAGGCAGATACTAAATGCCGGGTTTGCACAGAGGAAGAGAGATTAATGGGCTTAGAGGAATCAGGGAGTCTGCTTCGAGGCAGACATATTTAAGCTCTGTCTGGAAAGGATCTGTCCTTGGAGAAGTGGGGAAAGGACGTCCTAGGGTCCCCCTAACTCAACAGCCATTTTCCCCTTTCTTCTGAGGAATAGAATCCAGAGTACGACCTGAGGACACTGAAGCCTCCCCTACAACCAGATGTGGCCATATTACTGAAAACCTGTGCAATAAAACATAAGCAGAAGAATCGGGAAGAATTTTCTAGAAGGTGTCTTATGTAGTCTTTATTTTTTATTCCTCCATCCTGCTTTCTGGAAGGATGATGTTTTGTTTTGTTTTAAGATTTTGTTTATTTATTTGACAGAGAGAGAGAGAACAGAAGCAGGGAGAGTGGGAGAGGGAGGAGCAGGCCTCCCGCTGAGCAGGGAACCTGATGTGGGGCTCGACCCTGGGGTCATGACCCTAGCCAAAGGCTGACGCTTAACAACTGAGCCACCCAGGTGCCCCCTGGAGGATGATGTGATGACGAGTCTCTAGCAGCTATGCTGAACCATGAGGAAGGCGGGTTGTAGAGGTGGTGGGTTCAAGTGCTGAAAGAAACCAAAGTCACAGACCTCCAGAGTTTACGACTTCTGGGATTCCCAAATGGCACATGACTTTATTAGTTTTAACGCCCCTTCTTTTAAAGGAGTCTGGGGCAAGTTCCCAAATTAGTGGACATCTATAGGTCATCACCCAAAGTCTTATACAAAATCGCTCTGCTCACTCACTGAAAGGAAAGCAAGCTTCTTGCAAGCCTCTTACCTCAGAGTGGAGTACAGCTTCTATAGCTCCGATTTGGTATAAGAATTTTAATCCCAGGGGCGCCTGGGTGGCTTAGCTGTTTAAACATCTGCCGTTAGCCAAGGGTCCTGGGATCGAGCCTTCATCAGGCTCCCTGTTTAGCAGGGAGTCTGTTTCTCCCTCTCCCTCTTATGCTCCCCCAGCTGTGCTCTCGCTCTCTCTGTCAGATGAATAAATAAAATCTTTTCAAAAAGAATTGTAATCCCAGAGTCCAGGCTCAAAAAATAAATCCCAAGATCCTCTCTGCTATTTCTCCTAGAAGAAGAGGTCTTGACTTATCTGTGCCTCGGTCCTAAGAGGTGCACTGGATCATAATGCAAACCCTACTATGAGAGGCTTGCAAGGATATTCAAGAGCTTCTGACTCAGCCCCTTTCCCGGCCCCTTCCCCCCACATACACACACCTTCAATACATCTGGAGAACTTTAACAATGTTCCTATTCTACCTTTTTTTCTAAGAGTAATCACAATAAAAGCATGTGTTGTACGTACATGCAAGCCCTTGTCTCAATAAATCTGTGTCCATCTAATTCTCCTGCCCAGCACCCTTCCATGGTCTTAGCTTAAATGCTCCTTGTCTGCCTCAAGCACTTTTCTCTTAAGCCCCTCATTCTTTGTCTTCATAGTACTTCGCCCAGTTTGTAATTGTGTATTTTAATTTAATTTTAATTTAATTTAATTTAAGATCACACACACACATCATGTGGATGGGAATTAGGTTTCTGCTGTTCACCATCCAACCCCGGTTGTTAGCGCCATGCCTGGCACATCTTTGGGGCTTGGTAACTACTTCCCAGGAAACGATTTGTTTGAAACACTTTCACACGTTAATGTTTATTTCCACCGTATGCTTATTTTTAGTGTTTACACTGTAGTGAATTTACAAATGAGTGATAGTGAAGCATCCCAAATATTTTCATATTTTAGACAATCTGGCCGAGCCCATCCTAGCCTTCCTTCAGTTTCCCATTAGAAAGAAGGTAAGTGCTTGAATATCATTCTTTTTAAATGTTTATCAGGGAAGGAAAAGAACTGTGTCCTCAGCACAATAAATAAAACTTCAGTCCCTTGGTAAGATACTTGGTAAGATACTTTTCTTACCAAAAGTATCGCTGAGGATTTTTTTATAACAGTATTGGGTCATGGAAATAAAAATGCCACAAGCCTTTGCCCTTGACATTTACTTTAAAAAAAAAAAAAAAAAAACAAGTGCAGGTCTATTCTTACATAGCTTCCCAAGGGCTATTTAGGGATAGGTGGGTGGGGTAGGTCTCTAAATTCTATGGCTGACCAGGTGGCCAAGTTGCATCCCGTATGAGCTGTAGCCTGATCACTATCACAGGCAGAATACAGAACAGTGGAAACGTGGAGCTTTCTCAGCCTAACCAATACTTTGTTCTTAAAGTCCCATCATAGATATAAGGATGCAGTTTTGCTGATAACGTAAGTTTAGTGGGCAAAGATAGCCACTAAGACATTCCTCAGGTGCAAGTCGCAGACTACGTCACCTAGTTTTCTCCCGCCTGTTAAAGATAATTCCCTGAGACACAGCAGCCATCCCATCAGGTCTAGCTTCCTGGGCACATCTCTTTGGGAGTGTTGTTTTCAACGCTACAAACATGGAATTTTACCACAGCAGAACTGAACTAGATGACATCATTCTTCCTTGCAGAGAGAGATAGAACATCTCCTCATGGCCAGGCAGAAGTCTTTCCAATATTCTGTCACTTTTTTTTTAAGGACTATTTTTATTTTCCTGTATCATCTAGTAACCCTCTCATTTAGACTATTTTTATTTTTCTCAATCACTTAAAAACAAAGTTCTTTTATCCTCTCCTTTCCTCATTTGATTGCACTGAAGTCATCCTTTTTCCCACCCAACCCTTCACCCCAAAAAGATCATACCTGCTACCTTTCTTTTGCTTCAAATATAAACACACACACATCCTTAGGAACAGATGAGGGGAAATATTATAAAATTGTTTTCCACATTTTCCTGAACCACAGAAGAGTAAACCAGGCTTAACAAAAAAATCCAGAGACGCCTGGGTGGATCTGCGTCAGTTAAGCAACCAAACTCTTGGTTCCAGCTCAGGTCATGATCTCGAGGTCTTGGGTTCGAGCCCTATGCCAGGCTCTGCGCTTAGCAGGAAGTCTGCTTCAGATTCTCCCTCTCTCTCTCTCTCTCTCATAAGTAATTAAGTAAATAAATAAAATATTTTTTTTAAAAGAAAGAAAATAGAGTTCCTGTGCAAGCAGTTTAGTCAAAGATCAACTCATTCAGTCCTCAACCATGAAAATAAGGGCCAAAATGATTAAGGTTAGACTGGAAGGTCAGTGACGGGGATGCTGAGGATTCCCAGAAGTCACAGAGCTGCTTTGTTCTGACCCTTTAGTTCTTTAGGATGTGACGTGGAGACACCTGCAGGAGAGGCTGCCAATCTCCTCTCTCGTAAGGACCTGCCTCTTGACTGAACTCAACAACAAAACCTTTCCCAGGTGAGATGTTGGCCAGTTGGGAGCGCTCTCGGGGGAAGGTGAGAGCTGTGGTAAAGGCCTCAGACGTGTCAAACCCATCAGGGATACCCCTTCACACCCATATTTGAAAGAGACGAGCCATGGGGAATGGTCTAGCGACCCACAGCTTCCAAAATCCACAATCTGCTCCCACATACAGGGGAAGCTGCTAGAGAAACAGGAACTCAGTCCTTACCAGAGTTTAGGGCAGCAAAGTCAGACAGCCTGGATTTAAATCCTGACTCGAACAGGTACTCACTGATTCTGTGACTCTGGATGGGTTTCCTCATTCCTGAAAGCCCCAATTTCCTCAACTATAGAATCTGGGGTGTCTAACAATGTATATATTCATATAAGTTAAGAAATGGTGCTTTAAGTCCTAGTTCTGCCACTTACTTGAAAGTCTGGGCAAGATACTTCATCTCTCGGGGCCTTAATTTTCTCATCTGTAAATGGGGATGATACTAGTACTTACTTGTAAGGGATTCATTCAGACACGGACTTCTTAGCCCAGTGCCTGGCATGTAGTAAACACTCAATAAATATCAGCTTTTATCATCCTGAGCATCAGTTTCACGACCATCATTACCATTACCACGTTACTCCGAACTACACCACTCTTAAATATCAGAGTGGTTCCAAAGCAGAAAAGGGAAGTTGCCAGGCCAATCTCTAGGAGCTGCCTGGTCCCACCTAGCACTGACTGCCACCCACGGAATCACAGCCAGATGTCTGCATCATGGCTCCATTGTCATCCCCCAGCGGAGAGCCGAGGGCCAAGAGATCTAGGGCTGGGAACACAGGCCCCACCCCGCCCCTTCTTGGCGGCCAGAGTTCAGTCCCGCATTCGGAGCTCACTCCGTGCAAACTCTGTTTCCAGGGAGATGCTGGGGCGACAGGGGCCAGCTCTACCTCCCATGCCACTTCCCTCTCCCCCAAATCTGTGGGACCTCACTGTTCTCCCACCATGTGACCGCATTGTATCATAGCGGCTCCTGTACACAAACAGGCCAGAGTTTATTTAAGTGTCCTTGTGAGAAAGATGCTGCCCGCTCTGATTTACATATCTATTCAGACCACTACTCCCTTCTCCGTCTAGCCAGAAGAGGTTTTCTTCCTCTTCCTCTTCCTCAGCTCCCCATGCAATGCTGGCGAAGGATATGCCAAGTCACATCTCTGTTGTAGTGGAAAGATGTAAGAATCATCCGGTCTCCACAGAGGTGGAGAATTTGAACGACAATACAACTTACGTCACATGTTCACTCGTCATGACACTGCAAATATCATATGTCACCCGCCACCAAATGCTAGAGTCTCTCAAAGACTACTCATAAACCTTCCCTATTGCCAAACAATACACCATCGTTCAGTCTTGGAGAGCAAAGGTACCCTTGGTGCCTTTAATCTTCCAAAATCAGGTCCCAGTGGAATAAGAAAACAATTCTATATGGGCGGGAGAAATGACCCCAAATGATGAGCTGGATTCCCCCCACCCCGGCCCGCCCCGCACAAGTTCCCACGCATGTGAAATACGGATTAGGTCACAAATAAGATTATATTCGGCACCAAGCCCCACAGGCATGCTGTGATTAAGGTTAAAGGAGTCCAGAGACTTCAAGTTGAGAAGCAAGGCTGAGTTGGGTTGAAATTTGCAACCCCTCCCCAAAGGCCTGGCAACCTGTTCCAAATCACAACTGAAACCAAGTTGAAGGGACATCTGTTTCTCCAGAAAGTGTTTGGCACTGCAGAGAAGAACCACAGATTAGAACAGATAAATATTGTTGTGGGCAGAGAGGCAATGGGGGCGCAGGCGGTGGTTACCAAGAAAATTAGAATCATCTACCCACTAACAAACTCCTGTGACTCAACAGATATCATCAAGGGAAAAAGAAAAAAGGAAAGAAAGGAAGGAAGGGAGGGAGGAAGGAGGTAGGGAATTAAAGGGGGGAATGGTTCCTTTTTTCTAGCAGGAGCAGATAAAACTTAAGGGAACAAAACGCTGCCACATGTGAGATGAACATTCAGAGCCACTATTTGTATAATGACTTAACGTTGGATCGGCAGCAAGAGGAAAGGCACTGAGCACTCTGCTTGGAGTCTGGTAACAAAGACCACATTAAATGCAAATATTTGACATAATATTGAGGAATCGTTTCCTAAGCCTTAACGGCATGGACCACCAGGATCATTTTATGAGTAGATATTACCGGTTTTGCTCTGGTCCCTATATCTCTTCTAATGCGAGTTAACATAGCATCCACCTAACTTCTGGGCCAGGTATCTGGAGCTCATAAGGTCTGACAATGGAATGAGATGAGTAGGTAATTGAATTTCTTTGTTTTATAGTTAGAAACTCAGGGTTCTGGAGATTTTCTTCCAAAACAGGTGTAGGAACAACAGTAACTATGGCAATCACAGGAGTGTTGATGACGATGGTGGTGATGGTGGTAAGAATGGCAGTAGTATTATTATTAAGGGTAATAACACCAATCATTACTTAGACAACACTTCCTAAATACTGGGTACTCTTCTGAGCATTTAAAAGACACTGACTTGGGACACCTGGGTGGCTCAGTGGGTTAAAGCCTCTGGTCATGATCCTAGGTCCTGGGATGGAGCCCCGCATCGGGCTCTCTGCTCCGCAGGGAGCCTGCTTCCTCCTCTCTCTGCCTGCCGCTCTGCCTACTTGTGATCTCTGTCTGCCAAATAAATAAATATAATCTTTTAAAATAAAATAAAATAAAATACACTGACTTATTTAACTCTCCCAGCACTCCTCAAGGTAGATAAGCTAGTCTTAGTGTCCCTGTTTTACAGATGCTTTCAACAATATCTTTGTGATTTCTGTTGTTGTTAACGACTAGAACTAGCTTTCAAAGAAAACAGTTTAGAACCAAAAGGGGAGGAAGTGCAGCCTGACCAAGGTCACCCAGCTAGAAGACAACAGACCCAGGATTCAAACCCAGGCTGCCCAGCTCCAAAGTCTGACCTCTTAACCCCTGTGCTGTCCTCACTGCCCCTTTGTTTGGGAAGGCCTTCTAGAAAAGGAATGTGGAAGGAAGTTAGGCCCCTGCCTGCTGGTGGCCACGATTAATACTGGAAGTCTGCTGTTTCCTTTCAGAGTCTCCTAAACCCACATTAAGACATGCAGCCCTGCTTCTGCAGCTATTAAAACAAAACGAAACAAACAAAAAAACAAAAACAAAAGCAAAAAACCCCCGCACTGTCTTACCGAGCTGTTCCCACATGGTCTGTGACCTTCATTAGGGCTCTCACCTTTGCCAGCTAAGGCAGAAGCTGGGGGTGGGCGGAGGTGGGAGCATCAGTTCCCAGGCCCACATTTCCTGCCAGTCACCCGGCCCTCTAACAGACAAGGCTGAGAAATTCCTCACTAACAAGTGATCTCATGGAGCTTGTTCCTTGAGCCTTTATTAAGAATGAATCTTTTCTGGCCAACCCATGACTCAAGGAAGACCAAGGGCTGAGGAGGAAAGACAAGCTGCAAAGTTTGTTTATTAACCTGCTGCACCCAAGGGAACATTTTTCTGAAAGAGTGAAATTCCTGACTACTCAAAGCAGTAGCCTGGGGGGGGGGGGGGGGGGGTGCTGTGGGAAATTTAATCAACGACAGAACAAAAGTGAAAAACAAAGCCCTTCCAATAAGGATGTTGCCGAAGACAATGGGGCCCCTAAAGGAGATGGAATTGTCTCGAGATAACAATCCAGCCAGGAATTCAGCTCCCTCAAGTACTACATTATTGCTATATTAGCCGAGGAATCTTTGTTCACCGGGCAACTGCGCGCAGAACCATCTGTTACGGCTCCCGGGTTCCCCCGGTTTGCAGACTCGGCATTTACATTTCAAGAGGAACCTCCGGGAAGGAAAAAAAGGGAGGTCACTATCTCTCCCGGGAGCAAATACCTTTTCAGACGGCCTGGGAGGGGAAGCTCTCCTTTCCCAGAAACCGAACTCCCGCAAATGAAAGGAGATAGGCCGCTTCAATAATGCACGCGCAGAGCAGAGCGCCACCGCCGCCTAGTCCTAAAGCCACGCACGCCCCCACGGGTCTCGCATTCTCCAATGGGCATACCCGCAAGGCATCGCGAATAATGCCAGGCCCGTCGGTAGGTCCTAATCAGAGCTCTACTTTCTTAAGGAAGCCCTGCTTTTTTTTTTTTTTTAATTCTTTTAAACCAGTGGAACCAGGACAAAAGCTGATATCCTGTCCTGCAAAACATCTAGCCTCATACATACCACCACTTAAAAACAGACCGTGATCCTCTGGGCGAAAGGAGATGTTTTAGACCCTGATCTGGATGTAGGTTGTAATGGTACATATACATACGAGAACATTCACGTAGATGTGCACTTAAGACTTGTGCCCTTTCCTGCAATTTATACGACAAACCATTTTCTAAGTAGACTATATTAATGTTACAAAGAATATTGTGCACGCTTGCCTCCACGAATTGCAAGACTCCTGGGCTCTGATGTTCTGCCCTCACCTACTATCCACATCTAAAATCTCTCCTGAGAATTTTAAAGTTCAAGAACATGAAAAATACAGCTCTCCAACTCTCAACTAAGCCAGTGAATACAAACGTCTCTTGTGTGTCCTGTGAGCCCAAGTATGCCGTACAGAGAGCACCTGTCACCCCCCCACCAAGCCTTTCTGGCCACATATCAAAAATTAAAAGCCAAGGTGTTTTTCTCATCAGGTCATAAGCCATCAAATTATGAGAGATATAATTGGGGCTTTTATCAACAGAGCCTCAAGTTTAATCTTCTGTTTCTTTCACCCTATTTTTAAATGGATGTTTCTAAACTCTGCCTAACACTCTTGCTTGGATCTGGCTAACGCTGGAGGGGGCAGGCCTCTTGCTGGAGCACTGGAGCAGCAGTCCGTGAGGGTGGTTTCTGCAAGCAGTTTAGCAGGTTCAAATCTGTACCATCGTAGCTCTGTTACCCATGAAACATCCTGACAACGGGCGGGGGGGGGGGGGGTGTCACCCAGTGACAGCCTGAGTACTAACCCGCTTCACCATTGCTGGGCCAATGACTTAGCGGTGCATTCGTTCCTTTGAACTATCCGCAAGGAGGGCTGCCTGTCACTGAGGAAAAGGGTCAAATTCGCCTTCCGCTAAGCCTCAAGAAAGGCCATCTGGCGAAACCGAGGCTCACTGCACGGATCACAGGGGGTCACCTTTCCCCCCTCGCGCCCTCCAAGCGTCCTGATCCCCGGCAGACACGTCATTTGGGGAGCGCAGGACCACGAAGCTGCATCTACAGATAGACATCGAGAATCAGGATCACCCAGCGAGAGCCGCCTGGACTGAGCCGAGAGCTCCAGTGATTTCCCTGGCCTGCCACCGAGTCATTTAAGAAGTGAAATATGCCAGCGGGGCCTGCGACCCGGCAACCTGGGAGCCCGCCCCGCCGCCTCTAGTACAGAGCAGGGGTTGCCAATGGCTGGGCAGCGTCTATGCGGATGGCGCGCTTGCAGGTGGGTCTTGCAGTCTCCCCGGCCCTGTGCGCTGGGCCAGCCTCACACCTGACCCGCTGCCAGGATACAGCCAGAAGCTCTGGTGGGTACGCGCTTCCGTGGAGACACTGCCAACTCCGCTCCGGAGGAGCTGGGACGGGAGGAGGGGGTGTCAAGAGGGGTAAGGTAGGACCGGGAGCAGGACACCCTCCCCCCCCGAAATGCGGCGTCTGCAGCACTCTGGGTCTCGCGCTTCCTGCGCCTTTGCGGCGCTCCTGCGGGCACTGCGCTTTCCTCGGCCCGGCGTGGAAGCGGCGGGAGCTGAGATTCGCGCGGCTGGCGGGCAGGAGGGATGCAGGCGCAGGAGACCACTCCGTGCCCCCCACGCGCACAGCCAGACTGCGGCGCCCCTCATTCACGCCCACCCTCTCCCGAGACCCGCGCCAGGGCATCGCAGATCGCCCGAGGCTCGGGCGGGTGATTTGGGCCAGCTGGCAAAAGAAAGTGGGGGGGGGGGGGGGGCGAGGCTGGACCTGTCGTCCGTGTGTGCGGGTCGGTGGCTTCGGGCGCCCCTGCAAGGCCTCCCGCCAGCCGGGGGCACCTACCTCGATCCACTTCTGCGCCTCGGAAAAAGCAGGCTCGGGGGGCGGCTCCGGCTGCAGAGGGTGAAGAGCTTCCAGACCCAGAGCGGGACAAGCCATTTGCGAAGCCCCGCGTGCACTCGAGCGCTGGGCCGCCGGGATGAGGACGGCCGCCGCCGCCGCCGCCGCCGCCGCCGCCGCCGCAGGAGCGCGCTCCCCGCCCCTTCCCGCCCGCCCTCCCCTCCCGGCCCGCCCCGCCCCGCCCCGCCCCCGCCCGGCGCAGGTCCCGGAGGAGAGCGGCGCGCTGCCGGAGGACGCCGCGGCAGCTGCTCCCTGCGCCGCCGGGTCTCCGCCGCGCCCCGAGTCCCCCGCGGGAGCGAGCGCGGAGGCGCCGGGAGCTCCCTCTCTCCCCACCTTCTCTGGCCGCTCCGCCCCCCCGGGGGGAGGGTGTCAGCTACCGAGTAAAAATAACCGCGAGTGAGCACTGGGTGTCTCCCTCCCTGCCCGCAACCGGGCCTGGAGCCCTCGGGCAGCCACCCCGCACGTCCCTGCGCGGTGCCCCGCTGCGGACAGGCGAGCGGGTCGGCCGGCGCCTGGGAGATGCGCGCCCACCGCGGCGTACACGTCCCCGGGGGAGCCGGAGGGCCAGCGGCGGGTGGGAAGGACGCGCGGGCAGGGGCGCGGGCGGGGGCGCGGGCAGGGGCGCGGGCGGGGGCCCTAGCCGCACCTGCAGTCCCGCCCGTTCGCAGAAGTCGGTGCGGGGGAGCGGGGGGAGCAAGAGGCGCAGCCCTCGGTCCCAGAGCCAGGCAGGGTTCAGGCACCCGATCCTAATGTGAGAAAAAAAGAAAAACCACCCTTATAAGCCTTTTTCTCTTCAGCCAAGCTATTTATAAGCCAACCAGTCTTTTGATTCATTCAACCCATATTTACTGTGTGACTATGTATCAGGCACTGGGGTTGGCGCTGGGGACCCAGAGATGAAAAAATAAAGAAAAATAGAAAACGCCGAAGTCCGTGCCCTCCAGATAGCTACCTTCTAGAGAGGATGGCAGGGGCTAAGGTAGGCAGACAAATAGACGTGTAAAACAAAAGAAGGTGATTGTGGGGAGTCCTGTAAAGAGAAAAGAGAAGGTAAACTGTGACCTGGGAAGAGAGAGGATTAGCTGACTTCCGATTACCTCTCCACTCCTCCTGGGAGGCGGTCCGATCTGTGCGCCCAGGCTCGGTGAACGGGAGGGAGGCGGGAGGTCAGCGGGGAGGTGGGGTATTTATGCTGCCCCTTACTGCAGAAATCCAGCAGACTGGCTGCTGCACCAATTCCCTGAGGACGACAGCCCTGCCTGGGGGCCGTCCTTGGGTTCTCCGAGGTTCCCAGTCTCCTCTTGTCCCAGCCTATTGCCCCAGGCCAGGTAGTGGTAAAGTCCTCCCCATCTTATTGTGGTTTCCCTCCCCTCCCCACTTCCTCCCAATGGTGTCCGAATAAACTCTCAGCCACTCTCCTTGAGCACGCCTTCTGTTTTGCTCCGGAGCCCAATTTGGTGAGCCTGGAAGGTTTTTCTGACAAAGCTGGGTGACAAGATGACGTGAATGAGAGAGACGTTAACCACGCAGCCATCTGGGGAACTATTCCCAGATGCCTATAAAGGCCTTGGGATGGGAATGAGCTTGGTAGGGGTCAGGGGACCCACAACTAGCATGCATGACTGGGGCGTGATGAGGGAGGAGCCACGTGGGAGCGACAACATGGGAGAGGCCTCAGGCTAGGCCAGGCCTGAGGCGCGGAACGGGGCTCAGGCTGGCACCTCAGAGCTCAGTACCTTCAGCCAACCTAAAGCGAACGGATTCACATTTTAGAACGGCTGATAGCGAGAGAGTTTGGACGGGGCAGGAAGTCGGTGGGTGCCTCCGCAGCTCAGCCTCTGTTCCCTGTCCAGAGTCCAAGTTTAGCTTTTGCCCAATTCTGCTACTTTAACAGGGGAATGGAACAAGAAGCAGGCCTGAAATTCCACCATGAGCAGCTTTGGATTCAGACAGCTTTCAGTTTATTTACTTTTACAACACTTCTATGGTACTTGCGTGGTACCAGGCCCTGTTCTAAGTGCATTACAAATAATTGACTAACTCATTCCCTGTTCCAACCTGGTAACATAGACTATTATCAACCCTGTAAGGAACTAGGAGAAAGAAGGCGGCGAGGGGAGGGGAGGGAGGCAGCTGGGGAGCCCTGAAGCCCGGATTCAAGCCCAGACAGCCCGGCGCCATCTGCCCCTAACCATGCACTGCACGGTCTTGCCAGGCCCGGTCCCAAGGCCACCACTTACAATGCATGCCTCAGTTTCCTCATCTCAAATGAGGTTGAGATGGCAACCTTTCAGCAGAATCACTATGAGGAGAAAACAGGATTTCTGAATGTGAAAGGACCCAGCTTGGGGCTGGCAGAGACAGTGCTCCGTTTAATCTTTCCTGCTTTCCAAAAAGGAGGGAGGGGGACATTACAAAGAGTAAAGAAGACAAGCTGAGGAAAAGGGCTAAAGAAATATTGTCAGAGGAGGACCTTGTCTCTACAAAGAAACATGGCAAAGTCAGTAATTCACAATCAGCCCCGGCACACTAATGAAAGATGCCCCTTTGGGCAGGCTTCCCTGCAGGGAGCAAGTGGGAGGAGGGGAAGCCCTGACCCAAATGTTCGAAAATGATTTCATGAAGGTAAAATCTACCTTATCAGTAAAATGGCTGCTATTGAACCCGGCATTCAAACTAAAACATTTTTCTTCCAGTGAAATACATTTATACATGAAGGTTAATAATCACAAAATAATACCTACTTTTCCTGGGCTCTATTACCAATAAGAAATTCACAGAGATTACCAAAGACCCAAGGACTTACAACCATAATGGAGTTCAAACCTCATGCCATTCTCAAGAACTTCTACAAATTATTGTTAAGCATCTACTTTCTGTGCTAACATCAGAGGACTCCACAAAGGGACACAGACCTTTTCCTTTAGGGGCTAATACTTTTGTTAATGAAACAACATTTTCATTTCTGTATAACATAGTTTTCAAATATAAAAGTAATATATGTCCACTGGAGGAAATTTGAATGAAGAAATCAAATCCAGAAGAAATGCCACAATTCAAAGATCATCACTCTTTGGAGGATCTGAAGCAACATTTGGGTGGGAAAAAAAGAGCCATAAGACAAGGCACTCTAGGATAAATGCCAGAGGAAGGATATATGTATTCAGAGAGCATGGATTTTTTAGTGACAGATTTATTGAGATATCATTCACATATTACTTTTTAATATATTCACTGAGTTGTACAACAATCACCACAATTAATTTCGGAACATTTTGATTTCTCCAAAAAGACCCCCCCCCCAGTCTTTAGCTGTCATCCTCCAAATTTCCCATGCCCCTGCACCCTGGCAAGCACTAATCTCCTTTCTGTCATGATCAATTTGCCCCTTCTGGGCATTTCATATAAATGGGATAATACAATATGTGGTCCTTTGTGTATTGTTACTCTCACTTAGCATAATGTTTTCAAGGTTCATCCATGTGTCTGCATATATCAGTACTTTGGTCCTTTCTATGGGCGAATAATATGCCATTGTATGGGTATACCACATTTGTATATCCATTCATCAGTTGATAGACATTTGGGTTGTTTTCACTTTTCAGTTATTGTGAACAATACTGCAATAAACATGCCTGTACAAGTCTTTGTGTGGACCCATGTTTTAATTTGTCTTAGTAAATGCCAAGTGGAATCATTGGGTCATATGATAATTGAGTATTTAACCTTTTGATAAACTAATGTACCATTTTTCCAAAATGGCGGTACCATTTCCACATTCCCGCCAGCAGGGTAGAAGGGTTCCAATTTCTCCACCTCCTTGTTAACACTTGCTATTTTCTGATTTTTTTTTTTATTATAATTATCTTAGTGGATGTGAAGTGGTATCTCGTTGTGGTTTTAATTGGCATTTCCCTGATGACTAATGATGTTGACATCTTTTCATGAATAATTGGCCGTTCGTGCATTTTCTAGGAGGAAATGCCTATTCATATCTTTGTCCATTTTTTTAATTGAGTGATTTCTCTTTTTATCATTGAGTTAGGAGAGTTCTTTATATATCCTAGGTAAGAGTCCCTTATCAGATATACAATTTGCAAATGTTTTCTTCCATTCTGTGTGTTGGCTTTGCACTTTTTTGATGCTATCCTTTGAAGAAGAAAAGTTTTTAATTTTGATGAAGTCTAAAATATCTATTTTTTCTTTTGTTGTTTGTGTTTTGGGTGTCTCATCTAAGAAAGCATTGCCTCATCCAGGGTCGTGAAGACTGATGCCTATGTTTCTTCTAACAGTCTGATAGTTGTCCCTCTTACATTTTGATCTTTAGTCCATTTTTAGTCATTTTGTCTAAAATCATGGGTTTTGAGGTTCCACAAACTAGGGGAGATAGTCTGGGTCTTCTGAGAAGCAGACACCAAGATAGAGTTAAATGTGCAAGGATTTTATCAGGGACATGACTTTGAGAGAAAATGCTGGGGAAGCAGTCAGAGCACAATGCAAGCCTGACCTCAAGCAAAGAGAGGGAAGGAAGTTCAGGCAGAGTGTCATCTCGGGCTCCAAGGAAGCTTTGGCGAGGAGGTCTGTGGGCCAGTCTGCTGCCAGAGGAGTCCAGGGTCTTCCAGGAAAAGCCTGACTTAGTATCTCTGCCATATTTAGTAACTGGCTGCGAGCAGCCCGGTGGAAAGCCGGGCTTAATGCAGACATGGCAATGGACTTCAGAGCACAGCAGCTGGGGCCATTGGTCAGTGAAGCTCCCCAAAGAGCACATGGTTCAGTTGCCACACTCAAGTTCGAATCTAGCCCTGTCACTGTGTTACAGGAGTGAAAATGTTATTTAGCCTTTCTGGGTTTGCAGTTTTATCAATAAATCATCTGCTTCCTTACCTGCCACTTAGAAATTAATGGATAATAATAATTTTGATGACATTGTGTATTAAAATATGTATATCTATTAGTATATAAAATGAGGTAAATCAATTGGACAAAGACTAACTCTAAATGACACCATGTAAAATAGTTTGGAAACTAATGGTTGGTGGTAAATAGGGGTACTGAATTTCTCATTCTCCAAAGTCTGACTTAAATGTCACCTTTCTGGCAACTTCCTTAGCAGCCAAGTCAAAATTAGCCACCTCTTTTTCTCTGTTCCCGTAATGTGGCGGTTCTCACCATAGCAAAGTAGGTATGAGAATCTTTAAGGAGCATTCTGAAAAATACTCTCAATTTGTCATTGCTTTGAATTTTAAAGCCATTTTAAAAGAACATGGTTGTTTTCTTTGCTGTGCAGAAGATTTTTATATGTTGGCTAACTGAACATAATAATAATAAAAAAAGAATGTGAATAACAATTTCAATTTCCCAGATGATGACTGACTGAATAACTTTCCTACTGCAAAACTCCTATAAATGCCATACAAAATAAATAAAATAGTCTTTACTTGAAGAGCCGAGCTCAAAAGAAATTAACAGCAACTCCTCAGAAAGCAAAATGGGAAGGAAAGATAAAACTAGAGCAGTAAATTCATGATCTGACCCTTGACTGTCCCATGGAGAGACACAGTGCACAGGGGTTGTTAGAAACCTAGGGCTAGGGCTGTAGTACCGGAAGTTGAGGCCTATCCCTGTGTGTATGAAGAATGCAACTGAGAAGCCATACTTACATATACACATGCATACACACACACACACACACACACACACACACGGACACACACACACATGCACACATACACGGACATATACACACTAATCCCACAGAGAGAGACTGGACCAGAAAATATTCCACCACCACAGAGGGACACGATGAGGACCTTTCTTTGTCTTGACCTCAGCTCTGGGTTGGGGGATATGGGTGAACCTCCCCAGAGAATGTGTAAACAGAAGCCTAATCCTCTTTATAGATAACATACACATGATCCAAGTCCCCTCAAGCTAAGAAAGTAACTTAAACAATTTCATCTAGGGCCTCTTGGGCACCTAGAAGAAACAAATATAAAATCCATTGGAAGAAAATGCCTTCCATCTAAGGCTCATGGGACTCTCACAAATAAACCCTAATGAGGATCAGCTTTCCATTTAAAAGCACAAAATGCATGCAGAAACCATGTAATGTAAGCAAAATTCAAAGGACATGACAAAGAACACCATTAGGTTTCCCAGAAATTCATTTAATAGGGCTATCAGTAAAGGTTATAAAGTAAATTTTTAAGTGATTAAAGACATAAGATAATGAATCCAAACAGAAGAAAATAACAAGACACAGTAAAAAGGGCACAAGGAGTTGCACAAGTATGAGAAGAACAACTAGAAAGTTGTAGTCATAAATTTAAAACATAAAGGACAGGTTAACGTATAGGTTAGACACAAGTGAAGAGAAAATTTGTGAATTGGAATATAGATCTTCAGAAATTATATGGAATGAAACAGAGGAAAATTAGAAAAAGTGCTAAAGAATGGTTAAGAAAATACAAATTTCTCATAAAAGAATTACCAGGAATTCTAGAAGAAGAGAATGGAGAAAATGAGGAGAGGTAATATTTCAAAAGCTAATGACTAGAATTTTTTTAGAATTAATGAAATGCTTGGGGCTCCTGGGTGGCTCAGTGGGTTAAAGCCTCTGCATCGGCTCAGGTCATGATCCCAGGGTCCTGGGATGGAGCCCCGCATCAGGATCTCTGCTCCGCAGGGAGCCTGCTTCCTCCTCTCTCTCTGCCTGTCTCTCTGTCTACTTGTGATCTCTGTCAAATAAATGAATAAAATATTTTAAAAAAAAAAGAATTAATGAAATGCTTGAATCATTAGATTCAGAAAACATAATGAGTCTAGAAAAAATATTACATATTTTTTTTTTAAGATTTTATTTATTTATTTGACAGAGAGAGATCACAAGAAGGTAGAGAGGCAGGCAGAGAGAGAGGAGGAAGCAAGCTCCCTGCTGAGCAGAGAGCCCGATGCAGGGCTCGATCCCAGGACCCTGAGATCATGACCTGAGCCGAAGGCAGCAGCCTAACCCACTGAGCCACCCAGGCGCCCCTATTACATATATTTAAAAGAGATATTATTTGATGACAGTGAGAAATACTGGGATAGCTGCTTCTTTATACCTCCCCCCTAGCACATATAATACAGTACTGTGCTTGGATGTATAGTTGGAATCAGTCCTTTCCTTTGAGACTAGCACTGCCATGGCTAAGCACCAAGTAAGTGCTGGCTGGATGGATGGATGGATGAGCGAATGAATAACAATGGCCAAATGTGACCTGGACAAAATAGGTTGAGTCAATCTATAGTGAAAGTCAAATACTCTTCTAACATGTTCATTTTTAGTCTTTTAAATATTTCCACTTCATTTGTTTCACAAAATTTTAAGAAGATTTTGTAAGGAAATCAAATAAAAACACTTTTCAACTATTGATCTTCTGGGTAGTGAGAAACTCATTAAAATCTGAAAAGTCATGTCATTCTTCAAGTCTACAAACATTTATTTCTTTCAAAGTTTCCTTGCATTTTCTTTCTTCTGGGACTCCTATTTGTTGGAGTTGTTCCTCTCGCTGGTTCCCTAGATCTTATTTTTTTCTCTCAGATTTTCCATCTCTTTGTCTTTCTGCTTAATGTTCTGGCCAACTTCCTCAACCTTAGTTTCTGGTCTTTCTGTTGAATTTTTAATTTTAGTAACTCTAAGTTTATCACTAGGCGTTTGCTTGTGTTGAGTATGATATTTCTTAGCAAAATATTCTTTTTTGCATGTGTGTACTTCTTTTATTTATCTTTATTTTTTATTAACATATAATGTATTATTAGTCCCAGGGACACAGGTCTGTGAATCACCAGGTTTACACACTTCACAGCACTCACTATAGCATATACCTTCCCCAATGTCCATAACCGCACCACCCTCTCCCAACCCCCTGACCCCCAGCAACCCTCAGTTCGTTTTGTGAGATTAAGAGTCTCTTATGATTTATCTTAGCAAAATATTCTTATTGTATGGCTGTATTAACTTCTTAAACCTGAGTATATTAGAAATTTCAATTGTTTTTTGAGGTGATGGAAATGTTTTATATCTTCATGATGCTGGTGATACAGTTATATAAATAGGCAAAAATTTAATAATCTGTACATTTAAGATCTGTCATTTTACTCTCTGTAAATTTTCTCTAAAAACACTGATTTTGCCGTTATGGGGGCAATGAGAACAAGGACAGATCTAGTTTTTACTGAGCCTGAAGCGTCTACAAATTACAAATACAAAATTAGGTTTGAAGATGAATATTTATTTAGAATGATAAAAGAAATAAAATAAATTGTAAATTTTAAGAGGCTACCAAATACTGTAACCATTACAAAATCCAGAAAAATAAAATTATTTTTGTTAATAGACTGCCTGACATATCTCCATAAGGCTTTTTTCCCCGACCTTTTTGGGCTTGTGTCCTCTTTGATTACCTCTTTATATGATGTTTTGTATTATCATTTTCTGTGGAGAAAAGAGAGAGAGAGACTATACCATCTTGCATCCGGCAGGGTAAATTCGCATTTAGTTTTTTTTTTTTCACTGAAATTTTCCTTTATTAGACTTGATATATTCATGATAGGAATAAATAAAATAATAAAAATCACAAAATACATTACAGAAAAGATAGAAAGTACAAAAGTAATAGATTAATACTTTTAGTTTACATTACTATATTCTTTAAAATGGGGGGAGGGTGAAAACACATGAAAAATTGGTTCCAAAAAGTCAGCTCTGCAAAGTTCACAGTTTGATTTTCACTATGAATAATAAACAGCATGGAAGTAACTGGGGTTCTGTGTCTTCATTTACAACCAGCCTGCTATCATTGTTTATATAAAAGCTATTGTTTTACATGCAGAGTGTATTATCATGGGGAGACACACCTCGTAAAGTCTGAAGCAAATTAGAGTAATTCTGAAGCATTATGAACTTACTCTTAAAATAGCATGTAGTGGACGCCTGGGTGGCTCAGTAAGTTAAACGTCTGCCTTTGGCTCAGGTCACGATCCCGGGGTCCTAGGACTGAGTCCTGCATCCCAGGATCCTAGGACAGAGTCCTGCCCCTGAGGGCCTCTCCCCCCTGCTCATTCTCTCTCTCTCTCTCTCTTACTCTCTCAATTAAAGAAATAAAATCTTTAAAAAAGAAAATAATATGTAACAGCATCACTGTGTGTCTGGGGTTGACGCAGAAAGGGGAGTTTATCAAACACAGCTCTAATGGTGTATCTAATGCTTATTAAAGAACAAGTAACATGAGATGGACTGATTTAAACTAACATATTACACATATTATGTTGTGAAAACTCAAGAGTAACAGTAAGTGATTGTTTTGAACTTAGACCAGCAGGTGATTTTTGTGGGAGAAGAATGTTTTATCACTGACCATGTTAGGAGTTGGTGGCCTGTGGCAATCTTAAAATCTGTTATTGATAGGTCAGAAAGTTTCTTTCATCTGTACAGGTCATCGTGGACAACATGAGATAAACTTTCAAATTTGTTATCAAATTTAGGAAAACCTCCATCAACTTTTTTATATAAGCTATGAGATTCCAGGCCTTTCAAGTTTCTTGTAAGTCAGTTACTCTAGTCATGAGCCATCTTAAATGATCTTTTTTTAAAAAGAATTTATTTATTTATTTGACAGAGAGAGAGATCACAAGTAGGCAGAGCAGCAGGCAGGGAGAGAGGGGGAAACAGGATCCCTGCTGAGCAGAGAGCCCAATTCGGGGCTTGATCCCAGGACCCTGAGATCATGACCTGAGCGGAAGGCAGAGGCTTAACCCACTGAGCCACCCAGGCACCCATTAAATGATCTTTGAATCAACAGTTCTCATTATTCATTTTGTCATCAATGGTCCTGGGGTAATTACATATTCAGTTTTACATTCCCTTTGTCAACAGTGTTTCGTGGTCATTCAGTTGGGAATTTCATCGTAGGAATTCTGATAAATTCCGTATCCCACAATGCCCATAAGAAATATTCAGCATGTGTATAATTGTATATCCTGCCTTAAGACTATTTCTCATAGGCTAGAGCTTCCAGTTGGTCTAGAACCCAAGGAGAGCCAGATCTCTCATTTATGACTTGATCTGTCTGGGGATGGAAAGCATCTTCCACAGTCTAGATCCTGGCTCTGCTCAGTTTTATTTATCCCCCACCCCCATCTCCCAAGTTCCAAGCACTAGGGGACACATACCATGTCTCCATCCAACGTCTGCACTGCACCTTGGTGTCATGGTACTGATACATCATGGACCAACAGAGTGGGCAATAGGCTTATTACTTGAAGTTATTCTTACTGCAGGACAAATGGCAGTAACATACCCACAAACAAAACTCACCCCACATACACATATCCCACTGATTCCATAAATAATGTATCCCTAACTCGCCTTCCCCTTACTCACACCCCTATTCATCATCACTCAACAGGAGGGGAATTGTAATGGAGGGAAGTCTGAGTGGAAATGGATCACAGCCTTAACCATTGCAATTAAAATATCTTTTACAAATGTTACAAAATTGTTTCAAAAACACAGGGCGATAAAAATGTTACAAAAATATAAGGCAATGTGAACAGCTTGGAGGCTCACCCTAAGGTCTTGGGAGAGGCCAACATAAGTGAGGGGACACAAAGCTTAAATGTCCTTAGCTTCCAGGTTAATCTGCCTTTGGGCAAGAGACACAAAACGAAATGAACCCTCTTCAGTCATTAATTCAGAAAAGCATCGCCCTCACCAAGGTCACTCACTCCTCACATGCTGAATGTCCCAAAATTCAGACAAAATACGTATTAATGACAAATGTTATTCCCAAAAAAAAAAAAAAAACCCTCACATTGACATAAAAATTAAGTTTATTTGAATTTTGAATTCCTTATAGTAAAATAAGATTAAAGTGATGATTTCTGCATGTCATGGGCTCATTCAGTAAAGAATACAGTTTTTGTGATGGAGACTGCTAAAGCTTATTAATGATTTTCGGATTTCAGCAGTTACTTACACTTTCTTCCTCGTATCTGAGACTCATAGACACTCTAACCTATTCAAGCATGTACCTGAGTATCATTTATTATCTGGTTATTACCTAAAGTTAAAGCACTTGGGGAGAGTGGCCAAAAGATGCCATCGTTTCTAGAGCTATGCTGTCGGGGAGTTTGTTTTCTATTCAGTTCAAATGCCAGGCAGTATGGCTGCTTCCTCTGTTCCCATGGAAACCTTGGCCTTGCCGAAGTTCAAGTTAATTTCTTACCGCCATCTGCCTGTTGAGCTACAGGACTTTCTCCAGCTGATATCATGCAGAGGCCTGTTAGGAGAATGAAGTTTACTTAGAAATTCCCCGGTCTATTTCCACAGGAGGTCAAGATTGAAAACAGAGCCAGCCGAACCTCAATGCAGAATTAACTGAAGGATGAAAGGCGTTAAAAACTCCTGTGTGCAGTTTTTTTGCTGTTCTTTTTTTTTTTTTTCCTAAATGAACCTATGTTATAATGCAAATTGACTAGACAGCATATTAGAAATAGTTCACATCACACGGGACAAAGTTTGTGTAATGTTTTATCAGCCCTTTAAACTTTAAAGTTGCCGCATTTCTCCATGCTTCTTGAAAATGCTAATGATATCTCAAATCAAAGGTCACGGGCTGGTGACCGGTGAATCAGCTCTGGCCAGCAGGCATGGTGTTTTGGCCTGCACAGTGTTTTAAAACAATGCTTGAATGAGTTACCAACTTCTAGAAATTCAGAAACTTCATGGGAAAGGAAAAAAAAAAAAAAAAAACCTCTAGATTTCCAACTTCTCTTGAAAACTTGGAAGATGTGGCTGGCTCCAAATTCCTGCCTTGTCAAAGCCAGAGCTCCAGGACAGCTGTCCCCTGGGAGAGGCGTGGCATTCCCATTTGCCACAATCCCTGTCACTCCTGAGCCTTTCACATTTGCCTGCTTCATTCACGAGCCCTCGTTGGTTGGTCTCTCTGGCATTTGCCTTTACAATTTCTGCTTCAAATCCATGTAACGCTCACTTCCTAAAAAGTAGTACAGAAAACTCCAAAACTCAATCGTGTTCTGGCTCACGGAATACAATGTTTCTACCAGCCCAATGGAAAAGTAACAGAATGGCCAGTCATATTCACTGATCATCAGAAATAAATCACTTCTTTTGATTCTCTAGTACTAATTCCCTAGCATAAATTACGGATTTAAAGTAATGTGCAGTTCTGACCATCAGGTAGCAGCAATGTAGAAGACTGTAAACATGTCAGCCTTTCTGCTCTCCACCTAAGAGTAGTTATTAATAATAATCACCCGTATTTGTTGTTTGCTTACTAAGTGGCAGGCAGTGTGCTTTAAAGCAATTCCATATCAAGTCACTATAATGCTTCCCATTTTATAGATGAGAGCACTGAGGTTGAGGAGGACCAATAACTTGCCATTCGTCATACAGCTAGTAAATAACAAGTTCCAGCTTAACTCAATTCTTTCTGATTCTAGAGGTTGTACTTTAAACCACTCCTGGTTATTTATCTCCATTTTAGTTAAGTGTAAACATCAAGAGCTTAAACTATTTATTTCCAAACCGGTTTTAGAATATGTTCAGAAAATGGGGCGCCTGGGTGGCTCTGCCCATTAAGTGTCTGCCTTTGGCTCAGGTCATGATCTCAAGGTCCTGGGATCGGGCCCTACATCCGGCTCCCTGCTCAGCGTGGAGTCTGCTTCTCCCTCTGCCTCTGCCACTCCCCCTGCTTGTGCTCTCTCTCTCTCTCTCTCTCTCTCTGTATCAAATAAATTAACTTTAAAAGATCTTTAAAGAATATGTTCATAAAGGAAAAAAAGAATTCTATGACACAGTCTTTTCATTCAAGGAATTTCAATGAGAAGGATAATTGTTTCCGCAGGTTTTATGGTCTACACTGCCCACGAACAAATAAATATACAATTACACAGAGCATGATAACTGTTCATTTAGAGGGAGATTAGACGATGATTGTATATAGAATTGAAGCAGGGCTTAACCAGAAGAAAAAGCAGGCGCAAAGACATTTGCAAGTGCAAGGCGGTCTGGTACTCTGAGAAAATTGAAAATAGTTGGCATAAGCACAGGATCCGAGCAGGCATCTCATAAAAGGATCAGTACGATTGGCTAATAATAGTGTAAGATAATACTCTGAAATATTAGCAGTTGTTTTTAAAGGGTATCTACTTTCTCCCTCTGCCCTTCCTTTCCTGCACTGCCACAGCTCGCTGTTCCATACTGCCTGCCTTAGGGAAGTCATGGTATGTCTAGGCAGATGGTAACTCAAATGCCCTCACAGTCCCTCCCAAGTGCCGGCCTGTCACAGAGCAGCAGAGTGACGCCTGTGCCCAAAGGTGGCCTCAGAAATGGCAAGGTAAGCTCTCAGAATGGAGAGCCCCTCCTGGACATCTTGACATCTTGTTGTCCCTTATTCTCCAGGGACAGATAGAGGACCAAGAATCAAATGGATAGATGGCCATCTCATTCCAGTAGGTCCTAGGGCAGAGAAAAGGGACATTGCCAGTCACCCGCATCTACCAAAACACACACCAATACTCACACCCAATGACTTCATGCTTAGCCCCCCCGGAATGTGGCTGCAATCCCATGGAAAACTGTGTGGAATTGGGATCCTTCCAGTGGAATGAGGACTCAAAGACTAAGAAAAGAGGCAGAGTATAGAAAAATAGAGAAATAGTGACCTTAGCACTCCTGAATTGAGGAATGAGTGTTATATCATCTTTTAGAAATCATTAATAAGCAGAGGTACACAAATTATAACAAAATTCCATTTATTTTGCCTAGCAGATTGATAAACATGAACTAAGTTAGTAATTACCAGTTTGTAAGATTGTAGGGGAACCGGACTTCACAAATACCATTGGAGGGACATTAAGCCAATAAAAACAATCTTGAGGACGTTCTGGAACCATGTACCAATTCTAAGGAAATCACTGGACATGCAATTTAATATATATAAAAGAATGTTCATTTTAGTGTTCCTTATAACAGTAATCACAGCAACATATCCCTCAATAAAGAGTACATTATTAAAAGGGAACAACACAAAGCCATTAAAAATCATTGAGGTGGTTCTACGCTTACTAACATATCCAATGCTTATAATATATAATGAAAGGGGGAAAAAAGCAAGTTTCCAACTAGCGTGTATATCATAATCGAATTCTCGTAACCACATGCATGCACAGAAATACTTTGTAAGGATATTCTCCAGTGCGTGAACAGTGGCAATATTTGCCTGACATGATCACGAAGAATTTGAATGTTGTCTCCATCTGACATCTCTGTATTTTCTTTATAAAAAGATTTATTTATCTATTTTTAGAGAGCGTGCTCATGCCTGTGTGCAAGGGGGATGGGGAGTGGGGGATAGGAGAGAGGAGACAGAAGGGAAAGGATCTCAAGCAGAGCTCCTGATGAGCGCAGAGCCCCACCCAGTGCTGATCTCAGGACCCTGAGATCATGACCCTGAGAGTATGACCTGAACCGAAATCAAGAGCTGGGCACTTAACAAATCGAGCCACCCAGGCCCCCTCTCCTTCATCTGACTTCTCTGCATTTTCTAATTATTTTACAGTGGACATGGGTTGTTTGTGTTATTGTTTTCTTAATCTTACTTTCTAAAGAGGAAGGTAGTTGAGGATGGCTGAAATATACCGTGGCCACATTTGAATGATAAGAGTGAGAAATGGGTGGGCACTTGAGATTCAGACCATAAGCTCAAAGATCTCTGTCATGCCTTATACATCACAGAGGCATTTTTTTTTCAACATTCCAGTAAACAATATAACTACAAAAATGACTGCGCTATTTCTCTTAGCAGGGACCAAGAGCCTTGAGTATTAATATCTTAACATTTATTTAACACAAAGCCAATATCTTAACATTTTAAATCTCACATAAATGGCTTAAATATAATTTATTTCTCTTTGCCTATGTTGCCGAGGCAACCAAATATAGAGAGTCATGTCTTTCAGGTGATAATCACCTGCTCTCCATCTGACATACCACAATTATTATCTCGACTACTGGTTCTCCTACTTTAATTCAGATCCAGCCCAGTTGAGGGCCCCATGTACTCCCAACAACAAGGTAGTGATTTTTTTTCTAAAGATTTTATTTATTTGACAGAGAGAGACACACAGTGAGAGAGGGAACGCAGGCAGGGGGAGAAGGAGAAGCAGGCCTCCCGCTGAGCAGGGGGCCTGATGTGGGGCTCCATCCCAGGATCATGACCTGAGCTGAAGGCAGACACTTAATGACTGAGCCACCAAGGTGCCCCAAGATAGTGATTTTTAAAGGAGAAACTGCCCTCCAGGTGATTCTAATACATTCCGCCCCCCAACACTCCCACCCCAATCTATACTATTCAGTTGTAACAAACCATGTAATACCTTGTCACAACCTTTTTCTTAGTTTAACATTTGAATAACAAATCACCACAAATGTAGGGTCTTAAAACAGCAGAAACTTTTTCTTTCACCATTCTGGAAGCGAAAATCAAGGTATCAGGAGGGCCACGCTCCCTTTTGATGGTTTAGGGGAGAATCCTTCCTTGTGGCTTCCTTACCAGGGCCTCCTGGATTTCCTTCCTTGTGGTAACAATAACCTCATCTCTGTCTCCATCTTCAAATGCCCTCATTTTCTATGTCTTTCTCTCCTTTCTCTTCCATGGACATCTGTCATTGGATTTAGGACCTACCTAAATCCAGCAAGCTCTCACTCCAACTTAATTACATCGGCAAAGAATCCATTTCCAGATAAGATTACATTCAAAGTCCCTGGGGGGGTGAGGATTTACACATACCTTTTTGGAGGACACAATTCAACCCACTAAAATGTTATATCTAATATACGATTTTCTTTTTAAATAAGCTAATTATAATCACAGCTAACGTTTATTGGGAATTTATTCAGCCAACATAGTAAGCATTTTATAAGCATTATCTCAATTAAGTTATGAAATGTCTTTCCTCGAACCTACCCTTCCACATCCCATCAAGTATTGACATATCCAGTTTCCATTCTTTTTGCTTTCTGGGAAGGAGAGTAGCATTTCAAAATTCCAGCCAGTGAATAGAGCAAAAGCTTTTACCTGTGAGGAAGAATTGCTTCTCCTAGGCAATTACAAGAATGACCTGTTTGGCCACTTTCTGAAGCTCTACAGCTAAACTTACACTTGCTTGTAATACCTATGTGATCTGCAAAACTCAACACCTGATTCCAGCCTCTTTTTAAGGAATATAATCTCTGTCTGTTTCCCAGCTTATATCAAATGCCTGTGTCAGGTTAGACCATCATAATGCAGACTAGTATTTTTCCAGCATTTTATTATGAAAAACTTCAAACATACAGCGGACTTGAAAGAATCGGAAAATTAACACCCCTTATAGTACTACCTGAATTCTATGTAACATTTTACAATTCTTGCTTTATTCTATAATTATGCATCTATCCATGAATTCATCTTCTTTCTCCCCTCAAGTACTTCAGGGATGCATGTCATGAAACTAGAACAGGACACAGGCTTTTGGGTGGCAGGCGGGGCTCTAAAGAGAGGAAAGAGGGAGGAGATTAGCTGAACATGCCCAAGTCCTTCTCCCATACTACCAATTAAACCATGGCACTCCTCTTGCCATGGGGAGGAGTAGGAATTGGCAAAAGAGGCCAAGAGTAGGACATGAAAGCTCTCTCTGCACAAGGAAATAGAGTGGGGAATGTTGGGGCACCTGGGTGGCTCAGTGGGTTAAAGCCTCTACCTTCAGCTCAGATCATGATCCCAGAATCCTGGGATGGAGCCCCACATCAGGCTTTCTGCTTGGCAGGAAGCCTGCTTCCCTTCTTCTCTCTCTGCCTGCCTCTCTGCCTACTTGTGGTCTCTGTCAAAAAATAAATAAATAAATAAATAAATAAATAAATAAATAAATATTTAAAAAAAAAAAAAGAGAGAGAGAGAGAGTGGGGAATGTATTCCTTTACAAAGAATACACTGAGTTACTTCATGGATAAGATTTTTAATGGCTGTATGTTGTTCCATTTACTTCTCAATATACTGAGATACTTCATGGCATCCAAATAATAAACACAAGTGTTTTCTGCCATTCCTAACACTACTACCATGACACAACTTGAAAGTGAGTAATTCTTGTGTCTTCCATTTCTCACAGTTCTCCTATGACTCTACCCATCTCTGTTTCTCTTTGCTTTTACTTGCCTGTTCTTCTCTTTCTCTGATACCCCAAAAGTTCATTGTCCATGCAAAGAGGAATATGGAACATGGTAGCCTATGGTGATGGACTCACATCCCAATAGCTCCCTGATCAAGAAGGAAAAAGAACTACTAACTTCCTACTCGAGGCTAAAATATTCCAAGGAAGAACAAAAACTTGCCCAGCTTGGATCACATGTCTATCCTGCATCAATCTCAGAGGCCAAGAGACAGGGTCCAACTTGGGTCACATGTCAACCCCTGTGTTCAAAGGGAGAGTCTATTAGAGAAAGAACTATTAGAGAAAGAACAAAGGAATTCCAACATTCTAGCTTATTTATATCCATTTTACCCCAATGCTGGCTCTGCCCAGAAGCTTTGTTAAAAGTTGAAACTCCAGTTGATGTTCTGGTGAGAAAATCTCGTTAGCAAACATTTTGTATATTGTCACATTGGGAAGTGGTGATTTTTTTTTTTTTTAAGGATCTGTTTAGATTACATGAGTGATCAGTAAAAGATTTGCAGGCTTTCATATTAAGGAATGTTAATATTTTTTACCGAGATTGATCATGAAATTTTTGTTGCATAAAATAGAAACTTTAAGATTGAAATGCCTAAGGATCTTAGTATGAAGGGGCGCGTAAACTGTTTAACCTCTGTTTAACCTTCTCTAGAATGTTTATTTAAACGTTCTGCCAATGTTGACATGACTCACCCAAGAATGTAACCCAGGTTATGTACAGTGAGATATAATTTATTTACAGATCTGCAGAACTGGTTGCTTCTATAACAAACTTTAAGAAAATAAACTGAATGTGTGAAGGCTTTAATCAAACAGTGTCAAGATGTAAAAGTAAAACCAAAATTGAGACAGTTCCAGTCTTTAACAATTTTGTGTTTTCCAGTTCAAATACTTGACCGATAGCCTAATAAAGAGCTATTAGAACAGACAATACCAGTCCGTTATCCCTTCTGTCAAAACCTCACCCATTTCTCCAAAATACCAATAATCAATTCATTCTATCAAAATCACAATAAAACCAACCAAAAACCCATTTTATTTTGCAAAAACTACCATCGCCTTCTGTGACAGCATTAACAGAACTGAAATTCGAGGACCTCTTATCTTTCCCAGCACATGGGTTTTCAAATCTCAAATACTCGACTTTTTCAAAGTTCCAGGGCTATAAATTCTATAAGCAATTGGAACTTGGATAAAAACATACTTTAAAATGTAATCAAAGAAGGAAATGAACAACCACTTCCATCCCCATTGCACCCCCCCCCCCAACTTAAGACCTCTTCACCCAGTCAGTAGCCAGTTTAAGACTATTAGGTTTTTTCAGAGTTGCGGAGAAAATCCTGGCTTGATCCTAAACCAAATACCCTTCAGGCTGCCTAACTGAATTCTAGGGTCCTCCATGGCACTGATTTGACCTTCTGTCAGACCCTTCCTATCCATGTTCTGCCCCTGCTTTGCAGACAGCCTCTCTGCCCTGGGAAATTCTGCCTATCAGTCCTAAAAGCCTGGGTGGGGTTTCCCTACAAATGAGCTAGCCTGCTTCTATGGATACTCTGGAAGAGAAGATAGTCAAATTGGACAGTTGAAACATAACAGGAAGGCAATTCCTCTAGGTTCCTGTACCAGGAAATAGCTCCTAGTGCCAAGACTATAACTCCAGTGCCAAGACCCCAATCATATGGAGTTTGACATTCTGTGTTTAATTCCACGTCCACTAATGGGATACTGCTTTGCAAAAAACCATGATGTCCAAAGTGCATCCTGTTCGGCATGGAGCCTTGAGCAAACACAGAATCCTCTGTCCCTGTTTGTATCATATGGTGGACAAAGACTTCCAGTCACAATTCTCTTTTCATTCTGGACAGATCAATCCTTAAAAAAAAAAAAAAAAAAAAAGGAAACTAAATGTTAGACATTAGGACATTGGAACCACTGAGCCAGAACAGAGGGCAATCTGTTCAACCCAATATTTTGTTTTCAAGAGTGGAGACGAATGAATGTTTTAAGGAATAGTATAATTGCCCTTCGTGATGTAAAGCCCCAAAGATATCGAATAAAGGACCCCCAATATCTCTAGTTTCCCTTAATTACAACTTGCAAGGCCTCAGAAGCCTAATGCAGTCCTAATGCTTCCCCCTTGAACCCAGGCAAATAGACTGACTCATGTTATAAAGTCATCACTCAGCATTCAAGGAGTTAACTCCTGAACTTCACACTTCTCTTACTTCCTCCCCTTCAATCCCCTTTGGACATCTTTCAACACTTTTTTTTTTTTTTTTTTTTTTTTTTTTTTGCTTGACCTCTCCAGTTTGATGAGTCAATGACCACCTCTGGGTTCTAACCCAAGGTTCCTCCCATTTCTTGGTTTGGAAAATCCTCCTGTGTCCCTCTGGCTGGTTTTGATCACAAACATGATGTTGGGAGTCACCTTCTAAATTTACACAGCCCCCTCACCCAGACAAATCACACTGGGTATGGCCCAACCTTCCAGACAGAGTCTTTGGGAGGTAATGTCTCCCCTAGGTTAACCACTGCTCCCCTTTATAAAGTAACACTTGCCCTTATTCACAACAAACTACTTAGTTCAAGCATCCAAGCTGGGGGTTTCCAACTTGCACATGGAATCAAGGAAAACATTTCAAAGACAAACCCATGCCTGCATCTCACCCCCAGATCCTGACTTAATAAGCACAGGGTGCAACTTTAAAGGTTCAAAAGTTGAGGGTTCCTAGATTTCGAGCATACATTTCAGCTCAAGCCAGCCTAGCCCTTCTCCGCATGTGTCTTTACCGGCTGCAAAGTTGAACTCTTTTTAGTATGACTTCTTACCGCATCCTTCTATCCTCTTGATTCTTTTAACTGCTGCTCTCAACTCACTAAAGTTGGAGATATTAATTTGGGCAGGTGAAAAGAATAATCGATTCCACCTGCAGACCACAGCAGCTAGAAGTCAAGCGGATGGAAACAATCATACTATAAGCTTCTCAAAGGAAGGGACATGCCTTATCCATCTTTGTATTTCCCAGGTATCCACCATGGTACTTTGATCAAAGTAGGCGCCTAATACATATTTAGGAGGGAAAGTAGGATAACCTGCATCTAGGATCTGCTTCCAATTTTTAAAATATCTGTAATATATATGATGTGCATATGGTTGAAAAGTAGCTTGGTGGGGAATAACCAGTATTTTTTCAATTGGCTCACTTTTTTTCTTCTTTAGCAGCTTTATTGGGTTATAAATCACATACCATACAATCCACCCTTTTAAAGTGTGCAATTCAATGGTTTTTAGTATATTCACAGAGTTGTGCAATCATTACCACAATCAATTTTAGAACATTCATCACCCTAAAAAGAAACCTCATACCCACTAGCCATCACTCCCCATTTCTCCCCAAGCCCTTCCCCCCCAGACCTAGGTCACCACTCATTTACTTTATGTCTTTATAGATTTGCCTATTCTGGATTTCTTATAAATAGAATCACACAATATATGGTTTTATGCGTCAAGCTTCTTTCACTTCACGTTAGAATGCTTTCAAGATTTATCCACATCGTAACACGTACCAGCAAGCCATTCGTTTTTATTGCCAAATAATATTCCATTGTACAGATATGAGTATGTTATTTATCCGTTCATCAGTTGATGGACATTGGGGTTGTTCTGACTTTGGGCTAGTATGAATAGGGCTGCTATGAACATTTGATTTTGCATGGACATATGTATTTTCAGTTCTTGTAGGCATATGTACAGAAGTAGAATTGCTGGCTTGTGTGGTAACTCTCTGTTTAACCTTGGAAAACCTGCCAGACTGTTTTCCAAATTGGCTGCGACATTTCCCGTTGCCAAAATCTCCCCTTCCTTCCAGGACCCTCCATTCAAGCAGCTAAGCCTTTCTTCTCCCTCTGCGGCCAGGAGAGGATGTCGGGGGCTGAAAGAAGAAACAAAAGGTGTGTTCCTGACTTTCATCCACCCTCAGGGGAACAGTGAAGCCTGGCAGGAGAGACAAACCGGATTAGAGAGAGGACTTCCCCTCAGTGCACTCCGCCCCATCCCAGGCTCAGTCCCTTCAGGGCTGGGCAGAAAACGGGCATCAGGAGAGAAAAGACAAGAACACAGTTACTGGGTCCCAGAAGGCGGTTTGTTGGGTGGGCGGCAGGCTTTCCTGAGTGAGTAGAATTCACAAAGCTCAGGGAGAAAATTGATGGTTCCTTTCTCGGGCATTATCCTGGACCCTAAACTGTGTGAGCGAGGTGGGAGTTTGGAGTGAGCAGTTAGAAAGCAATAATTCTGGCAATTAGTGTGATGCTTTATGTGAAAACATGCTTAGTTCATCCACACCCAAATTCAATTATTATTTTAGAAGGGATTTTTAGATCCTATAAACAATCTGTGGTCATTATAAAAAAAATTATTTTTAATACAAAAATATTCAGAAGAAAATAGAAATCACCCATCTGGATATAAATACTGTTTTCAAAAAATTTCTTGTTCAAATGGAAATTTAAGCATGTGCGATAATGTGATTTGTAATAAGAGATATGTATTTGGTTTTCATTCCTCTTCCTGGCCAGAGCTCCTAAACGTTTGGAATTTCCTAAGTGATGAAAGTAATAAAGGTGTCTTAACATTCATACCAACTCTTTTCAACCACCCCTGAGTGTACAGTAATGAGGTTACTTTTGGAAAGTACCTCAAGATGGCTTCCATGTGACTGGAGGCTTAGAACTGAGTTCAGGGGGATGGGAGGAGCTGGAGGTTGAATCAGTTGTCAAGGGCCAATGATTTAATTAATCATGTCTAGGTACTGACACCTCCATAAAACCCTAAAGGACAGGTTTTGGAGAGCTTCTGGATTGGTGAACATGTGGAGCCTCTGGGAAAGTGACGTGTTAGGAGAGAGCTTGGAAGCCCTGCCCCCGTCCCTCAGATGTGCCTCATGTGTCTCTTCCATCTAGCTATCTCTGAGTTATAATTTGGGAAGTAAAACATTTTTCCGTGTTCTGTGAGCCTCTCTAGCAAATTAATTTAATCAGAGGAGGGGCTTGTGGGAACCTCTGATTTAGAGCTGCTCAGTCAGAAGCCCAGGTGACAACTTGGACTTGCAGCTGGCATCTGAAGTAGACAGCAGTCTTGTGGGACTGAGCCTTTAATTGGTGGGATCTGATGCTTTCTCAGGGTAGATAGTGTCAGAATTGAGTTGAATTGTAGGACTCCGAGTAGGCGTCAGTGAATTGCTTGGCGGAGAGAACATCCACCACCGGCCCCCACGACCCCTGCTCCCTGGTCCATAATCAAAAAGAGAAAAGAAATAGGACTAAAATGGAGTCACTTGTGCTAAGCCCCAGGTCAGCAAACCAAGGCTAAATACCCAACCTTAGAGTAGCTTCACCCTCGCTCGGGAATGTGATCTTCAGCAGGTCAATCTGGAATCACTGTGTGTGTGTGTGTGTGTGTGTGTGTGTGTGTGTGACATCTTCATCCTTTCATTCATCAGTGGACACATAAGTTGTTTCCATGTCTTGGCTATTGTAAGTACCACCATAATGAACATGAGGTTGCAGATATCTTTTTAAGTTAGTGTTTTCATTTCCTTCAGATGAACACCTAGAAGTAGAATTTCTGGATCATATGAGAGTTCTATTTTTAATATATTTTTGAAGATTTTATTTGTTTATTTGAGAGTCAGAGAGCACAATAGGGGGAGCTGCAGAGGGAGAGGGAGAAGCAGGCTCCCCACTGATCAGGGAGCCCGATGCCAGACTCAATCCCAGGACTCCAAGATCATGACCTGGGCAGAAGGCAGATGCTTTCTGACTGAGCCACCCAGGCACCCCTCTATTTTTAACATTTTGAGGAACCTCCATAACGTTTCCACAGTGGCTGTACTGATTAACGTTCCTGCCAACAGTGCGCTAGTGTTCTTTTTTTCTTCACATCCTGGCCAACAAGTGAATATTTAAGTTCTGTTAGTGCTTATGAGTTTTCTAATCTTTTTCACAGTATTGACCACTTGCTCATTATTCCATACCTATGGGTTTTCTTACAAATGTGTTTGTTCTTCTAAGAAATGGAAAGAAAAACTGCCTAATGCAGTCAGGTGATCTCTAACAGGTGATTAACAGTTATAACTTTGACCTTCAAATCCCCACAGACATATTCTTGCGTTGCCTTTTGCAAAGTACCTTATTTCAAATTCTTGGAAGAATACCTAGAGAATTACTCATCTCATCAACTAAGGCTTTCATCTCAGTGTAAGGCACTTTCACCTCAACCTTTTTTTTTTTTTTTTTGGTTTTGTTTCTGAGACAACATCTCTAAGACTCTTGATTCATTGCCAAGTATATTTAAACTTTACTTATTCAGTGGTTCATGAGGTTTGAAAACATATTCATTGTGTTTCCATCTGATTAAGAAGCCCAAAAGATAGAGAATATCATCAAAGACTATCCCCATAGAAGGAGAAATTTTTTGATTGATATTGATATTCACAAGAAATGGGGCAAGTGGTATACAGATTTTTAGAAACTTAATTTGAATAGATACTTTGAGAGAAAGAAAGTCACCCCAGATGATTTTGTAGGCATACTAATTGTTATAAGTGGGCTGGACTACTGTAAACTACTCAAAATGTAGATTATTTCTTCTGCCTTCCTTCCTTCCAACTGGGTTACTCCACCCAACTTCCCAACCTCAAGGTAAATGTTGCACCCTTAGCAAACCCTCCTTAACACCCTGACAAGTAAGGTTCCTCGTACACTCTCCCACAGAATTTCATATATGTCCATCCTAGCAATCACAATGATCACTAATATGCATTTTTTAAAGATTTTATTTATTTATTTGACAGAGGGAGAGATATCACAAGTAGGCAAAGAGACAGGCGGGTGGGGGGGGAGCAGGCTCCCCGCTGAGCAGAGAGCCTGATGTGGGGCTCAATCCCAGGACCCTGAGATCATGACCTGAGCTGAAGGCAGAAGGTCAACCCACTGAGCCATGCAGACACCCACTAATACGCATTTTTATAATGATTTCTGTGTTAATGATCTCCTCCAGTTAATCAGAATCTCTGTGACAATAATGATCATACTTGTCTTGCTTGCCACTATTCCAATCCCAATTAATCAATTCAATGAATGAGGGCAGACCTCATTTTATTGCACTTCCCAGATACCGCATTTTTTTAGGAACTGAAACTTTCTGGCAACCCTGTCTCGAGTCTACCAGTGCCATTTTTCCAACATTTGCTCACTTTGTGTCTCTGTGCCACATTTTGGTACCTCTTGCAATATTTCCATTTTTTCATTATTATTATTATTTGATCAGGGATTACAACTCACTGGAAGGTCACATGATGGTTAGCATTATTGAGTAATAATGTATTTTTTAATTAAGGTACGTACACTGGTTTTTTAGGCATAATGCTACAGCACACTTCATAGACTATAGTATAAATATAACTTTTATATGCATTGGGGAACCAAAAATTTATTTGACTCACTTATTGTGATATTTGCTTTATTGCAGTGGTCTGGGACCAAACGCACAATATCTCTGAGGCATGCCTGTATTCCCAAATGTCTACCATGTGCCAGGCCCTGCCTTAAGTACTTGCGATGCCTGGTGAGCAAAAATAAGATTCCTGCCCCAAGCAAGAACTCAAAAAATAAATGATCAACCTACTAGAGTATATGGCATGTTAAAAGTCAAAAAATGCCATGGAAAAAGCAGAAAGGTAGAGCCAGGTTAGAAAGGGAAGCTGGAAGTGAAATAAGTCAAGCAGAGAAAGTCAATTACCATATGGTTTCACTTCTTGTGGAACATAGGGAATAGCATGGAGGACATTAGAAGAAGGAAGGGAAAAATGAAGAGGGGGAAATCAGAAGGGGAGACGAACCATGAGAGACTATGGACTCCAGGAAAAAAACTGAGGGTTTTAGAAGGGAGAGAGGGTGGGTAAGGGTGAGCCCAGTGATGGGCATTAAGGAGGGCACAGATTGCATGGAGCACTGGGTGTTATACGCTAACAAGGAATCATGGAACACCACATCAAAAACTAATGATGTACTGTATGGTGACCAACATAACATAATTTTTTTAAAAAAGAAGGAAAGAAAGAAAGGGAAGCTGGTTTCAGTGTTAAATAGGGTAGTCAGGTTCGGCTTCAGTGAAAAGGTAGGATTTGAACAAAGACTTGGAGGAGGTAAGGAAATTAGCCAAACAGATACTCGGGGAAGAGTGTTCTGGGCTAAGGGAACAGCTCTGGCAGATTCTCTGAGTCGGGAGAGGGTGTGGCTTGTTGGAGGAACCGCAGTTGGGTCAGTGTGGCTGGGGTAGGGTAAGCAAGAGAGCAGAATATTGGTCAGAAACGCTCAGTCAGTATTTGTCAAGGGAATGAATGCAAAAACAAATGCTTATTTTTACAATTCACTTTATTTTTTTTTAAATATTTTATTTATTTACTTACTTGTCAGAGAGAGAGCACACAAGCAGGAGGAGTGGCAGGCAGGGGGAGGAGCAGGCTCCCCTCTGAGCAAGGAGCTCGATGTGGGGTTGGATCCCAGGACACTGGGATCATTACCTGAGCCGAAGGCAGATGCTTAACCACGACTGAGCCACCCAGGCGCCCCTAAAATTTTAGGGGGGGCGACTGCCTTCCGCTTGGGTCATGTTCCCACAATCATGTGATCAAGCCCCACATAGGGCTCTTTGCACAGCAGGGAGCCTGCTTCTCTCTCTACCTGCTACTCTTCCTGCTTTTGCTCTCTCTCTCTCTGTCAAATAAATAAATAAAATTCTTAAAAGAAAAAAAGAATTTTCCCAGGATTTGTATATTTTCCCATAAGTGAGAAGAGTCTATAGCTTTCCCAGTCCACAAACTATAATCTCATCTATGTTAAGTGGCAACTCTAGAAGGCATTGCGTCCTTCTATTGCCAAAAAGGAAACATCTCCCATCTGTGTCAAGAGATGGCCATGTGTTCTCTTAAACGTAAGTCCCTGGCCGCCTCCTGGCATGGGTTCACACGGAGTCTGCAGCTAAGAAGAGAAAGTTGATTCTGCGTCTTGGGTCAGAAGCCAGCGGTGCTGACAGGCCACTCCACCTCAAGGCTGACGTGATGGGAACCAAAGTGCAGCTGGGGAACAAGAGGGCGTTCAAAGAGGCCAGGAAGCATTATCTCACTCAGCACATTGGACAGATAGAGGTGGAAAGGAAAATGAGCTCTTTGTGAACAAATGATTTGCCCTCATTGAAACTCACTCTCCAGAAAGGTTCTGAAATCTTCATCCATTAATGGTATATAACAGTGCTTTCCACATACCACTGCAGGATCGGCTGGGAGATGTTTGGCCAACTCTCTCAGAGCTGGCTGGGAGGTTTCTCAAAGTAGGGAATCTGGGAGGCCATCTCAGAAGGTTTTGGACCAACGGATCTAGGTGGACTTGGGAATTGGTATTTTAATGGCTCCCAAAAGATTCCAATGAGCGGCTGAGTGAGGAAACCATGCTGTCGTGTTCTGATTAATGTGCTTGCATGTGACCAGGAAAAAAAATAGCTTTTGCTAATGGTATGGGTCTCAACTGGTGGTATTTGAGGCATCAGAGATCAAAGGAAGAAGTTAGGTTGAGGTAATAGGACTGAGAAGCCTGCTAGAATTTCTGTAACAGCCGTCTTCATAGAACAGGTGTGCTGTGAGAGAGCAATGGGAGAATTTGTCCCTCTTCCCAAGTTTCTCCTCCTTCCTACCAGCAAGTTCTTCCAACAGAGTCACCAGTTTAAAAGCATCTGGAAATCTTCATGCATATTAATGAAATAGTAGCAAAAAAAAAAAAAAAGAAAGAAAGAAAAAAGAAATTAATTCTGGGAATCTTAGAATTTCTACAAATATTCTAGGAAGGACTGGTGAAGAAGATGGGTCTGGAAGCCAGCCAGAAAGATGGCTCCCAATGCTGACCTCCTGGTATGCATGCCCTTGGGTAGTCTCCTTTCACTACATTAGGATGGGTCTGTGTGTCCAACGTCATACAGCAGCAGTGATGGCATGTCATTTCCATAATTAGGTTGTAAAAAACACTGTGGTCTTCATCTTGGAAGCTCTTCTCCCTCAGCTCTCTCACTCCATGAGAAGCTAGCTGTCATGTTGATAGGACACTCACCCAGCCCATGAAAAGGGCCATGGAATAAGAAACTGGGGACCCAGCAGCAGCTAGCAAGAAACTAACACTAACTAACAAGGTGAGTGGGCTGGGAAGTGGATCCTTCAGCACATCAAGCTTTCAGACTTGCAACCTCATGAAAAACAGAGCCTAAATGACTCAGCTAATCCACTCCTAGATTCTTGACCCTCAGAAACTGTCGGCAATAATATTTGTTGTGTCAAGCTACTAACTTTGCAACCAGCATGGTCATAGGATAGTTTGCTTTTGAACTTGATATAAATGGACTTGCACAGGAGTCCGTTTGTGTCTGGCTTTTTGAACTCACCATGTTGGTGAGATTCATCTGTATTGCTTTGTGTATTGGAAGTATTTGTCAAATTATGTCACAGATTTGTAGGACTTAGTTACATCTTCTAGATACCAGTCCTTTGTCAGATACATAAACTATGAATATCTTCTCTTCCATTATGGGTTTTTAAATTTCTTAATGAGCTCTTTTAATGAAGAAAGTTCTTAGTTTTAGGTAGTCCAATTTATTATTTTCTTTGTTGTTTATGTTTTTTGTGTTTTGAGAAATAATTACTTCCACCGAGGTCATGAAAATATTCTCCTTGTTTTCTTTTAGAAGTTTTATTTTCCTATAATACATAAGAAATTGATTTTTGTGTATTGTGTGAGATGGAGGTCATAATTCATTTCTTCCTATGTGGATATCCAATTGATTTAGTGCTACTTATTAAAAACCATTCCTTTCCTAGAACTTTCATGTTCCTTTGTCATAAATCTAGTTACTATATATGGTCTGTTTCTGTTCCAGTTTCTTTGCATCATCATTGTCTTAATTATGATAATTCTTGATATCGAGAATGTTCTTCTTCAAGACTGTCTTGGCTATCTTGGTCCTTTGCACTCTCATATAAACAAAAATCAATAATTTACCCACATACACAAAACCTACTGTGATTTTAGGGGGGATGACACCAAATCTATAGATAATTTTGAGGAAAACTGACAATATGAAGTCTATCAATTCATGAACATGGCATATTTCTGCATTTATTTTGGTCTTGTTTAATTTGTTTTAGTAATAGTTTATAGTTTTCAGTATTTTCTTACGTTTTGTTTTTTTTTTTACTTTTTGTTGTAAAATCATTTCATATTTACGAAAGAGTAATAAAGTTAGTACAGGGATCCCACATATCCATCACTCACTCTTGCCTGATGTTAACATCATGGTACACTTATCAAAATTGAGAAAATTAACATTGGGAAATATTTGTAATTTAAACTATGGACCGTATTCAGATTCCTAGCAGGTGTCCCTCTGATGTTCTTTCTCTATTCCAGGATCCAGTTCAGGCTACCGCACGGCTAGCCTGTTTTAGGAAGTGAGTTCCTGTCAGCATCTGTTTGTTAGGGTGGCTTTACTTCCGGTCACTCCCAGCACCATTGGCGTTTCTGCTCTTCCGTGGGGCTTCCGCACATTCAGGGAGTTTATCTTGTGAAGGGATGGTGGTCAGAGAAGAAGGGACAGCTGATGATATCCTATGATGGTGAAAAGGTGTATGCACAAAACACTCCTCTTCCAGAAAACTGCATACCTCACTTTGTCACTCTATGGGGGTGTCTGTTCAAACATCCTTCCTTCAAGATGTCTTCCTCGACCATTCCATCTCAAATAGCACCTCATCACTCTCTAACACCCTTATCCTGCTTCATTATTTCTTCAGGGGACTTATTATCACTTGACATGATACCTATCATCTGTTTGAATGCTTGCTATCTGTCCTTTTTACTGGCTGTAAATGTTCTCTGAGGACCAGGGATGTTTTCTCTCTTGTTCACTGTTGTATTCTCAGCATTTGGAACGTGCTCAGCACCTGATAGGCACTCAGTAATTTTCTCCTAAATTACTGAGGGAATGACTATGCAGCTTTAATCTCACAGACGGCCTTCAAAGGGATTCGGGGTCAGGGAAGGGTGTGCAAAAGTTTCTGTCTTCCCCGGCAAAGCTATAGAAATCCTTGTATTCTCTTGCAGGAGAGTAGACAGAACATGGAGTATGGAGTCAGAACTCTTTCTTTCTTTCCTTTTTTTTTTTTTTAAGATTTTATTTATTTATTTGACAGAGAGAGAGATCACAAGTAGACAGAGAGGCAGGCAGAAAGAAAGATGGAAGCAAGCTCCCCCCTGAGCAGAGAGCCCAATAAAAGGCTTGATCCCAGGACCCTGAGATATGACCTGAGCCAAAGGCAGAGGCTTAACCCACTGAGCCACCCAGGTGTCCCAGAGTCAGAACTCTTTCAATCCTGACTCTCACCTACAAGCTTTTAGGGGGTTTTTTGTTTGTTTGTTTTTCTGGGCAAATTTCTTACTCTGAACTTAAATATTCTCACCTATAAGATGAATACAGTAATTCCTACCCCGCAAGGTTCCTCTGAGAACTGAAGGCATTAACATATGCAGATTGACGGTCACTTCTGTGAGCCCTCAGAAACTAGTCGAGAGGTGGTCTGTGTGCCTGGCTGTGTTCTGGTAAAATCAGGGATCCCTGAGGTTAAAGAGCTAAAACAAGTTCAGGGACATAGGAGCCAAGGATTTTATACTTGCAAAGGGCTCTAATTGTTTGCCGGGATGCCTCAACTTCGTAGCTCCATGCCCTTAATAGAGATAAAAAAGAAAAGAGGGAAAGAAAAATATCCAAAGACCAGAGAGAATAGGAGAAAATGTGGAGCAGAAACAGGTGCTTTGGAGCTGAGGGGCCATGTGACAAAATGGATGCCAGACCAGGAGTCCTAGGGTGATTTGTGGCAGGATCGGGATGGGAATCCAGGTTTTCCTCCCCTACCAGCCAATCTTCCTTTGTTTCAGACACTTATCTCCTTTTTATTTAAGTTCTTTCTAATTAAGCTGCAGCCCAGCTTGAATGTCCTTATAAACTCTTCATATCCACTGCTGATGTTTGACAAACAGAGAGGGCATGTCTGAGGGTAATCAACCGAGTGCTTCATTAAAGAAAAAATTCCTTGTGTTCTAGTTGGGTCTTTTCCGGTTGTAAGTGTCAGGACCCAAATCAAACCAGCTTAAGAGAAAACAAACCAAAGAAATTGTGTAGTGGCTCATGTTAACTGCAGAGTCCAAGAATAACAGGCACAGCTAGAGACAGAAGCTCCCACGATTAAATCAGGACCAGCTTGTCTACTTCTAAGTTCTGTTTCCTCTGTGTGGACTCCCTCCGGCTTCAAGTCTCCCCTCACCAACCAACAATGGCTGCCATAGCTCCTGGAGTGACGTACTTCCTGATTCACAACCACAGGAAAAAAAGCAGGAAACTCCTTCTCTGAGAGCTCAAGGAAGAGTCCCAGCTCATATCTGATCGCCCCTAACTGGCCCAGCTTGAGGTATAGATCTGTGAACTCCAGGGTATTATGTTCTAATTGCTTTAAATCTCGGTTACATGCTCTCCCCTGAATCAGAAATGCAGCCCCACCTGAGGAACATGGGCTCAGGGTTGAGGAGAGGGCTAGGAGAGGCATCGGGCTCTATGCCAGAGGGTGAAAAAAATGCCCAAGAACAAACACACCAGATGTCTACTGTGCCAGGACTTCAAACCCATAGACCACATTCTTTGTCCATAGGACCCCGCTTACTTTATGATTGAGGCCCTTATTTTTTTAGTTAACTCTACCGTTCTGGCTTCACTTCTGTGAAGGCTGTATCTTTGACAGATCTATCTATCCAGGCCCACAGAAAGAATTCTTTAAGCATTCTTAAATAAACCTGCCCAGTGGCACAGAAAAATCTTTAACTGAGAAGAAGGGAGACTAAGCTATCGGGAAGAAGACGAAAAGTAGAGAACTGTGAAGTGAAAATAGATGGATGGGGCACCTGGGTGGCTCAGTGGGTTAAGCCTCTGCCTTCCGCTCAGGTCATGATCCCAGGGTCCTGGGATCAAGCCCCGCCTTAGGCTTTCTGCTCAGCAGGGAGTCTGCTTCCCACCCCCCACCCCCACCTTGCCTGCCTCTCTGCCTACTTGTGATCTCTGTCTGTCAAATAAAGAAATAAAATCCTTAAAAAAAAAAGAAAATAGATGGAAAGATGGTACTAATCCGAAAGCACAGAGGAGCAAGGCCATCGGAAATTCCAGCACCTCTTCAAATATTTACTCTCCTCCGTTCTCAGGTTGGGGTCCCTCGAAGCAGAGCCGAGGAAGGCTCCCAGGGAGTGAAGGAAGCTGCACAGGGCAGAGCAGCTGAGCAAGAGGCCATCCTACCTGAAGGCTTGATCCCACAGGAAATCCCGGCCAGAAGCAAGGGGCCAGCCTCTTGCACACCGAGCCAGTCAGTCACTGGGGTGGGGGACATTAGAACGCTGTCACGACGATGTGAGAAAACGGGGTCTAGATAGACACTGATGAGCAACCACGGAGAGAGACCACAGGGAGAAAGAGTCCTGGTCAGGTCTCGGCTGACCCAGCACCTGACTGCGGCCCTGGGAATGGGCCCAGGTAAGAACAGTAGGGCCACCCAGCTAATTCATAAAATTAGGAGAAATAATACCTTGTCATTGCTTTAAGTCATGAAGTGTGGGGTCATTTGAACACAGCAATGGATAACACTGATTTCTTGCTTTTATCCCCCAAAATTCATCCTCTAAGCTCCTTCCTAGTTCTCTCCAAAGCCTGAAATTGGACCATAGATCCTCCCTGCTTAAGAAAACCCTGGTGAGGGGCACCTGGGTGGCTCAATGGGTTAAGCATCTGCCTTCAGCTCAGGTCATGATCCCGGAGTCCTGGGTTCAAGCCCCGAGCAGGGCTCCCCACTCAGCGTGGAGTCTGCCTTCTCCCTCTGCCCTTCCCCTTGCTTATGCTTGCTCTCTCTGTCTCTTTCACGCAAACAAATAAAAGTCTTAAAAGAAAAGAAAGCCCCGATGGACTTCTACTCATTACAGAATCAGCTCTCAACTCCTTCCCCGGGCATATGGCATCCTTCACAGTCCAGTATTCAACCACAAAACCGGAACTCTAGCCTCCATGAACTTCTCTTTCTCTGGACACACCATGCTGTCACATGCCATCCCCTGGTCACCACTCTTTACGTGGCCAACCCAGCTGCAGGGGCCAATTCTCCTTCCAGCATTCCTCAGCCCCATGAGGCAGAGTCCATCGCTCTGGTCTCTGGACGCCTCCTCACCTCCATGACGGCCCTCGTGGTACATAGCTTGTGCCAATCTCCTCTGACAGACAACAGATTCCTTGAGTACAAGGGGCCACACTGTGTTCCTTGTCTGACACCCAGAACCCAGCTCGATGCCTGGCCTGTAACTCGGCCATCAAACGATGGCTGGCTGGTGTATTGCAAACCACATGCTTCTTGAGGCCAAGTCCTAAATCTTATCCATCCTGTTGTGCTTGTGTTGGAGGCTGGCCCCTGAGAGGTATTCAATGAATATGTAATTGACTTGGGTGATGGAAAATAGAAAGTTAAGAAATAAGGAAGCAGAAGGACAGAAAAGAACAAATTAGGAAGTTCTGTGAGAGAAGGCAACCAGGAGGCAAGAGTCTTCAGAAAGACAATGCCAGTCGGAATTCTCAGGGTGCAAGAAAGCCTCGTTCTCCAAACCCTTTGATTTGACTCAGTTCTCACTGTATCCCTCAACCTCTCTTTTCACACCAAGTGCTGAGTTTTAATAGAGGAAGGTGGGGGCTCTGATGTGGTTTGAGGGCTGAAATCACTGGCTTTCGTCAAACACCTTCCCACAGAAGCCCTGGCACGGGCTCCCTGCTCAGAGATTGGGTTTGAGTGAGGCGGTGCCAAGATGGAGTCCAGGCCCGCAGGGCCTAGTCCTTCCCCTTCATTTCCACACCCTGTCTTATCTGCAGAGATAAACTGGAGCCTCTTCAGACAGGCCTGGAGCACACGCCTTCCTTTCTTGTTGGCCCTGGGGCAAAGAGCTGAGAGATTTTCCCAGGATTCTTACCCTTGGTTTTGTTCTTCAGAAAGCTCCAAAGAGCTTCCATTTTAAATCATTAAAACGAGAGGGCGGGATGGGGCACAGTTTGGCGTTCCAGCTGAGGTGAGTCACAGATGGTGCCATTAGTGAGTAAAAAGGAAGACTGGGGGAGCAGGTATCTGTAATAAATTCCTAGACCGGGCTACCTAGGTGGCTCAGTAGGTTAAAGCCTTTGCCTTTAGCTCAGGTCATGATTACAGGGTCCTGGGATCGAGTCCCGCATCGGGCTCTCTGCTAGGCAGGGAGCCTGCTTCCTCCTCTCTCTCTCTCTCTCTCTCCACTTGTGATCTCTCTGTCAAATAAATAAAATCTTAAAAAAAAAAAAAAATTCCTAGACCCGTTGTTCTCAAACTTCAGCTACATCAGAATCACCTGGGGGTGATTCTTAAACAAGATGACTGTGCCCACCTCCAGAATTTCTGATTCATTTGTATTTCTTCTATTCTTTCTCTCTTTCTTTATTTTTTTTAAGATTTTATTTATTTATTTGACAGACAGAGATCACAAGTAGGTGGAGAGACAGGCAGAGAGAGAGAGAGGAGGAAGCAGGCTCCCCACTGAGCAGAGAGCCCAATGCGGGGCTCGATCCTAGGACCCCGGAATCATGACCTGAGCCGAAGGCAGAGGCTTTAACCCACTGAGCCACCCAGGTGCTCCAACTTTCTCTCTTTCTTTGAAGATTTATTTATTTGACAGACATCACAAGAAGGCAGAGAGGCAGGCAGAGAGAGAGGGGGAGGCAGGCTCCCTGCCAAGCGGGGAGCCCGATGCAAGGCTCGATCCCAGGACCCCGAGATCATGACCTGAGCCGAAGGCAGAGGCTCAACCCACTGAGCCACCCAGGCACCCCTCTTTCTTTCTTTTTTTTTTTTTTTTTAAGATTTTAATTATTTATTTGACCAAGAGAGGGAACACAAGCAGGGGGAGTGGGAGAGGGAAAAGCAGGCTTCCCACTGAGCAGGGAGAGGAATGTAGGGCTACCCAAGACCCTGGGATCATGACCTGAGCCTAAGGCAAAACGTTTATCACGTGGGCCACCCAGGCACCCCTTATTCATTTGCATTTCTAACAAGGTTCCCAGGTGACGCTGTGGCTGCTGCGGAAACACCACTTTAAGAACCATGCCCAAGACCATAAACTTCTTACACAGTAGGGACTGGCCTTTTATCTCTGTATGCTCAAAGCCTCTATATAGTGGGCATTCAGTGTATGCTTTTTTTAAAAAATTGAATTGCATTAATGTTAATCATCATTGTTAGAAAAGTTATGCAAAAGGCATTCTATCATATACCCACAATAACATGTTTTTGTATTAAGGAAAAATAAAACACCTTTACGGAGCTTAGTTCTTCCATGTTTATGTCCTCCAGCAAATTCAAATGAAGATAGCAACTCAGATAACACTGTACCTAGCAAGGAACAGAACCTAGAAATAGAAATCATTCAAATAAATTCTCTTTAAAAAAGCCTGGAGGTGACCATTTACTGCTCTTACTATTGTGTGTGTTTGGTTTCCAGTGACAGAAACACTTCTTGGAGCAGCTAGTCAGAAAGCAGAATTTTTGGTTAGCAGAATTTTTGGTTTGCAGAACCCAGCAGGGGTGTTGCTGGGAATGATGGGAACCAGGGTCCAAAAGCCAGCCAGTGTTCCACTTTATTTATTTATTTAAAAGATTTTATTTATTTATTTGACAGAGATCACTAGTAGGCAGAGAGGCAGGCAGAGAGAGGGGGAAGCAGGCTTCCCGCTGAGCAGAGAGCCAGATATGGGGCTCGATCCCAGGACCCTGAGATTACAACCTGAGGTGAAGGCAGAGGCTTTAACCCACTGAGCCATCCAGGTGCCCCAGTGCTCTGCTTTAGATCTCTCTTGTCAACCTCTCCCTCCGTTTTGGCGCCATCATCCATCTCTGTACTCTGGCTGTTTCCATACTACAATAAATTCGAGGACAGACTCAGCCGGCGAGGATGAGGGGGTGAGGTCACATAAGAAAATGGTGTCTCTCCCACAGTGCCCACATGGGTGAGGAGGGGCACGGATCTCACAGGAGTAGGGATTGCAGATGTCAGCCGCTGATGCCTCGCACCCATGAAAACCTACCTGAGGGGGAGAATGTTACATCTCCCTTAGTAAATATTCTTCTCCATCTTCTGTACTAAACAATGTAACAACAGTGGGGCCAGCAGGCCACTGGAAAGAAGCCAAAGCCTCCAACCCAGAGGAAAGACCAGCCTGGAGTTTGGGGTGTACTTGAGAAATACTTCAAACTACCAATAGGTTGCTACAGTTTGGGTGCTTCTTTAACCGTCCCCTCAAATGATGGGGGTGTGAAACGCAAGGCCGCGGTTCTCTATCAGACCCTCTATCACCAGCAAATGGTGTTCTCATGGTCATCATCACAGGTCTTCTAGATCTTTGCAAGAGAAGGTTTTTCTGTTCCATCTTCACATGGACCCAAAGTTAGGAACCAGATATTTCTTCTGCCTTTGGCTAACTTAAACTTGAGTTGGTTTTTTTTTAGGATGTTACTTGCAGAGTACAGATATGTACATATCAAAGTGCATGGATTATTATCTATGCAACTGTTTATATTCCTCTTCTAAATTTAGACTTAGCCATCTTTGTGTTATTTCCAAAGAGACAGAGTCTATCTCGTTCATTAACTTTACCAACAATTATAACTCTCCATTCTGTGCCAGCCACTGAAATAACAGCTGGAGATACACAATAAATAAAGACGGGCTCCTCTTCTCAAGAAGTTCTCCAACCAGCCAGGAGACAGACATGTAAATAAGTAATTTAGAATGAGTATACATTATACTTATAATTTGTCTCCTTCACGTCTGGAAGAAGCAATGGATTGTTGAACTCTACCTGACCATGACTGTCAAGATTCTCGACACCAGAAGAGGCAAAGCTACATAAGCACCATCCTGATGGGTCATGGCTTTGGCTGGACTTCTCTCTGGATTTGTAATGCATCTGATCTAACAAACGACCGTTCAAGGTGCTGTGAGACAATAGGCCATGCCTGTGCCTATTTCCCTCCATACTCTCAACCTAAGGAACAAGTAGAGGGATGGTGGCAAGACAGAAGATTTATGATGACTGAAGAAGACTATTTAAAACTCTTAACCTGGACAGGCAGAGTAAAATAGGTGATTTCCTCTTGTAGATACAAAGATTACTGAAATAGGGGGCGCCTGGCTGGCTCAAGCAGTAAAGATGTGAGTCTTCATCTGAGGGTCATGAGTTCAAGCTCCACATTGGACGTAGAGCTTACAAAAAAACAAAATGAAAAAAAAAAAGATTACTGGGATAAAAGAATTTCAATTCATTCATTCTAATTGACAATCAGAGCCATGTTATTCTTGACAAGCCTAAAAAGATGCTAGAAAAGAATCATCTTCCTGTGGGTTTTCTGCCCAAGGTAGAACTATATCTTTGTCAGCAGTAATCACTGAACTACCTAACTTCTTTTTTTTTTTTAAGATTTTATTTATTTATTTGACAGAGATTGCAAGTAGGCAGAGAGGCAGGCAGAGAGAGAGGAGGGGAAGCAGGCTCCCTGCTGAGCAGAGAGCCCAATGTGGGGCTCAATCCCAGGACCCTGGGATCATGACCCGAGCCAAAGGCAGAGGCTTTAACCCACTGAGCCACCCAGGCGCCCCTGAACTACCTAACTTCTTAATTAGGGAGCAGGCGAGAGGATGGACACAGCCTATAGAACCATTTCCCAAGATCCAGCCTTGGACACTCTGACAACCATGACCCTTGGAGATGTCAAAGCTTGCCCAGGATCTCTACTTCCCCCAACAGGACACCAAGTTGCCATGGGGGATTCAATTTCTTTAGTTTGGGTACATCTTAATCCCTCTCCTTCTTCTTCTGTGACTGTCTTAGTGCCTTAAGCAGGCAGGTCCTGGTTCCTCACCTCATAATTCTCAGCATCTGGATACAGTGTTGTGTAGAACTGTGTGTGCTCGGTGACTTTGTGTGTAACCTTGGAGATGAGGACAGTTTGTTTTCATAACGAATGACTACAATATCCAGTAAGGGGTTAATATCCAAAACATTCAAGGTGCTCATGCAACTCAATAGCAACAAAACAGATAACCCAATTTTCAAATGGGCAAAAGAGACATCTAAATAGCAGTGAGAAAAAAATTAAAAATGGGCAAAGGACATTTTTCCAAAGAAGACATACATACAAATGACCAACAGGGTCATGGAGACAGGCTCACCATCACTAATCAAAAAAACGAAAATCAAAACCACAATGAGGTAGCATCTTACACCTGTTAGGATGTCTCTTATTAGAAAAACAAGAGCTAACAAACACTGGTGAGGTCATGGAGAGAAGGAAAACGTGTGTGCTATTGTGAGAAAGCAGTATGGAGGTTTCTCAAGAAATGAAACACAGAACTACCCTATGATCCAGCAATTCCACTTCTGGCTAAAGATCCAAAGGAAATAAAATCGGTATCTCGAAGAGTTATCTGTATTCCCATGTTTATACCATTATTATTATTGTTATTAGCATGATTAGTTTTATTAGCATTATTAGTTATGTTAACTGAAATAAGCCAGACAAAGACAAACCACATGGTATCCCTTATGCATGGAATAAAATAAAAAAGTTGAACTCATAGAAACAGAGGCTGTTGTGTAAGGAAAATAGGGAAAGGTCAGAAAAAATGGTACAAATTTTCAGTTGCAAGATGACTAAGGTTCTAAGGATGTAATGTACAATATGGAGACTGTATGTGATAACACTACTGTACAACTGAGATTTGATAAGAAAGTAGAACTCAAATGTTTTCATACACTATAAATTAAAATGACCATCTGGGGTGATGGATGTGTTTAACCCAATGGGGAACTCCTTTCATAATGTGTATGTAAATCAAATCACTACACTGGACACTTTAAAATAGCTTACACTTTTATTTGTCAATTATACCTCAACAAAGCTGGTGGTGAGAATTGGGGAAGTAGAAAGCAAAAAAAGAAAGCCTACCATACCATAATTCCTCAAACTCAGAGGTGGCGCCTCAAAATACAAATACAACAATAACAACAATAAAACTGTGGATACGTCAGCCTTTCCCCAGAATCAGCATCTCTAGAAGAAGGGATTTTGACTCTTTTTAAGCTTACAGTTTTTGTAGAAGAGCCAACATTGAGGACTGGACTAGATGGTGTTTCTCAGATTTGCTTCATCCAAAGAATGAGCTAGATAACTTGTTAAACCCACCAAGTCCCCCTTCTCTTCTGCAGATCCTTAAGTAATGGGTCTGGGGTGGGGCCCCAGAATCTGAAAGTTGGAGAGAGTCCCCAGTGATTTTTAAGATTGAGCAAGCTTGGGAAGCCTTGAACTAAGCCGGATTTCCCAAACTTCTCTTGTGATAAGAATCACTTCTAGCTGGAAAGCAAATTCCTTTGCCCTCATCCAGAACAACAGAATCAGAATGTCTGGCTCAGATATCTGGCAGTCTCTTGATTTAATAAAGACCTCCACTTGATTTTATTATCTGGGAAATGGTAATAAAGGCTCATTTATTCTCAACTTTGGCTTCTCATTAGAGTCATCTAGGAACTGTGTGTGTGTGTGTGTGTGTTACAATACTTAAATATAAAGTTTATACATAAGTGTCATATTAGTGACATTCAGTACCTTCACAGTGTTGTGCAATCATCACTACTATCTAGTTCCAGAATATTTCCTTCATTTATCTGGGGATTTTTTTTTTAAAGATTTTATTTATTCATTTGACAGAGATCACAAGCAGGCAGAGAGGCAGGCAGAGAGAGAGGAGGAAGCAGGTTCCCTGCCTAGCAGAGAGCCCGATGCGGGGCTCGATTCCAGGACCCTGGGATCATGACCTAAGCCGAAGGCAGAGGCTTTAACCCACTGAGCCACCCAGGCGCCCCTATCTGGGGATTTTTAAAATATCCAGATGCCTAGTCTCTGCCCCGGCCAAATAAATGTGAATCCCTGGGGTGGGACCAATGCATCAGGACTCTTTAAAGCATCCCAGGTGATTCCCATTTGCAGTTAAGTTCAGAAGACTTGGAATGCTTACGCTCTAGAAAGCTTTTGTTAATGAATCCCACCAGGGTTTCTCATGCTGCTACTCTACTTTCCCTAAGTACACCAGCATTTTGCTCTTTGCCATTCTCTTTTTGAGGTGCTGCTCAATTTGATTCTTATGCCCCATCAAGGACCCTTAAATTCTTATGTCCTTCTCGGAAATGATGAGCAAGTTTCCTATTGCTTTTGTGTGTCTTTTGTGAGCCAAGTCATGGTTATGCTCTCAAAAGTTCTCATTTAGTTGAATGAGTTTCCTTAGAGGAATCTCATAATGGTATTTTAGGAAGCAACGCATTGTGTTAACATGGGCCATTCTCTGATGGTGGGAATCAAGAAGACAGATAAATGACAAGATGGACTATACTGCGACGTATTCTATCTCAGCCGGTTGAGAGTGGGAATACATAAAGAGAGGCATCCAAACCAGGGTCCACAAACTTTTCATGAAGGACCGCAGAGTAAGTCTTCAATTTTGTGGAATACACGCAACTGTTACACTTAGCAACTCTGCCATGGCCACTGTAATATCAGAGCAGCCATTGACAATCCATATGCAAATGGACATGAAAATGTTCCAATAAAACTTTATCTATAAAAAAAAAATTTTCACTGCATTTGTCTTGAGAGCCAATGTATGCCATCTCCTGATCTAAAATGTATTGGAAAGGAAGAAAGTTTCTCAGGAAAATCATATCAAAAGAGTCAAAACACTCTTGGAAATTTACCAGCAAAAATGGAGGAGAAAGATTCCAGGCAGAGAGAGAATATCTTGCCAAATTTTCAATTCATTGTGGCTAGAGCCTGGGAGTCTTGTAAAGAAGTGGGAAGGGATGAACCTAGAAAAGGCAGGAGCCAGGTCATTAGGGCTATGTGTACATTGTATACAGAAGCAATAAATGAGGTTTCAACATTTATGAAAGGTCTCCCTGGCCAGTGAATGAGGATGGACTGGGTGGGCCAAGGTAAGGTAAGCCTATTAGTTAAAATGTTGTGTTGCCAGGAAAACTGGATATCCACATGCAAAAGAATAAAGTTGGACCCTTACTTAACACCAGATACAAAAATTAACTCAAAGTGGATCAAAGTCCTAAAAGCTCTTCTAAGAGCTAAAACTCTTAGAAGAAAACATAGGGCAGGGTTGCCCAGATGGCTCAGTTGATTAAACGTCTAACTCTTGATTTTGGCTCAGGTCATGATCTCAGCTTCATAGGATCAAGGCTCCATATTGAGTCTGCTTGAGATTCTCTCTCTCCCTTTGCCCCTCCTTGTTTGTGCACATTCTTTCTCTCAACTAAATAAATAAATAAAATCTTAAAAAAGAAGAAGAAGAAGAAGAGGAAGAAGAAGAAGAAAACACAGGGGAAAATCTTCATGACATTGAATTTGGCAATGATTTCTTGGATATGACACGAAAGTCACAGATAACAAAAGAAAAATAGATAAATTGGGCAACATCAAAAAATTTTAATTTTGTGTATAAAAAGACACAATCAACCAAACAATAAGGCAACTGATGCAAAGGAAGAAAGTATTTTCAAACCAAATGTTTGAGGAAGGGTTAATATCCAGACTATATAAAAACCTCCTACAACTCAACAAGAAAAACAAACAACCTAATTTTAAAAATAGGCAAAGGACTTGAATAGATATTTCTCCAAACAAATGACAAGTAAGTACATGAAAGATGTTCAACATCACTAGTCATTAGGAAAATGAGATCAAAACCACACTGAGATATACCACCTCACACCAACCAACCAACCAAACAGAAAATAACAAGGTTGTTGAGAAGGGGGAGAAATTGAACCCTTGAATATTGCTGGTGGGAATATGAAATGGTGCAGCTACATGGAAAACAGTATGGCAGTTCCTTGGAAAAAAAAAAAAAACCTAAAAATAAAATTACAATATGCTACAGAAATTCTGGTCCTGGGTCTATACCCAAAAGAATTGAGAGCAAGGTCTCAAAGAGATATTTGTACCACCATGTTCATAGCAGCATTATTTATAATCAAACATGGAAGCAATTCAAGTATCCATCAATGAACGAGAAGATAAACATACATACAATGGAATAGTATTCAACCTTAAAAAGGAAGGGACTTCTGACAATGTGCTACAATACAGTTAAACCTTGAGGACATTATGTTAAGTAAAATAAGTCAGTCACAAAAAGACAAATGCTGTGATGCCACTTATAGAACATACCTAGAATTCAAATCCATAGAGACAGAAAGTCGAATGGTTTCAGGGACTGGGGGAAGAGCAAATGGAAAAATATTATTTAATGGGTACAGAGTTTCAGTTTTGCAAGATGAAGAGCTCTGAAGATGGGTGGTGGCGATGATTGTCCCACAATGTACATGTACTTAACACCACTGAGCTGTACACTTCAAAATTGTTCAGGTAGTAAATTTTATAGTACATATATTTTACCACAATTAAATCTTTTTAAAAGGTTGTTGATGTAATCCACATAAGAAATGCTGAGTTTGAATAGAGATGGTGGCAGTGGAGATGGAGGGGAAGAGCCAGATTCTGAATACGTCTGGGAGGAAAGTAATAGAAGAGTGAGTATGACGATGAGGGAGGGACTCCAGGTCTCAGTCGTGGGAGGTAAGTGAGCTAGAAAGAACACATGGTTTTACCCACACCTCACAGTAAGGTGACAAAATGGAGGACCATAAAGACCCACCAAAAATCTTCCAACTTGTGGCCAGGAACTCTTTCTTCTAAAATTGGCTGATTCCTTAGAAGCTGTGATGTGAGATCCTCCAAGAAAACTGATTAGGATTTTTGGTTTCCGTGAATTCTGAAATGACTAGAAGGTGGTAGAGTCCACAGAGTTGAATAAAAGAAAAATGATGGAATACCTCCCAGAAGGAAACTTATGAAAGGAAATTCTGAACTAAACAAATGTCTGTTGAGTCCGCCAATCTTTCCACCACTGTCTGAGGCACTGAGGTAAGTGGAGGAGAGATGGGCAAAGTCCCTGGCCTCAAGAAGATTTTAATTGGGCAGGGGGGGGGCGTGGACAGGCAACTTCCAAGAGAGGATCAGTGAGCTAGAGGTAAGAGCCAACTCAAAGAGGGCAACGTGCTAGTGATGGCGACACCTCTGCCAATGTGATAACTGAGTTGTTCCCTAACTAATGACATGGAGCCTGTCTTTCAAAGATAGGGAGAAAGAGTATTTCAGATAGAGGCAAGCTCCCCCACAAAGGGCACAAGGCAAGGGTGGTCTCAGTAGGTTTTAGGAACAGGAAAACAATTAAAAAGGCCAATGTGGCTGTACTCTTGGACTTGGTATGTTTGAGACATGGATTAGCCATTTGTGTTAGAATTCATTCTCAGATGACGTCAGTGGGCCATTGCAGGCACTGTATTAAAAAATGCATCACAAGAGTGCGGGGATGAGTAAGTGAAGCACAGATGATTTTTAGGGCAATGATGGGTATAGGCCATTCTCCATTTGTCCAACCCCACAGAGTGTACAACACGGAGGGAACCCCAGTGTAAACTTTGGTCTCCAGGTGGTGACAATGTCACATGGTAGGTTTATGCAGTGCAACCAATGTTCCTCTATGGTGGGGGGTGTTGGAGATGCATGAGTGGAGCAGGGATACATGGGAAATCTCTGTACTTCCCCTCCCCCGCCCCTCGATTTTACCGTGGACCTAGAACTGCTCTAAAAAATAAAGCCAATTTTTTAAGAAGCAGTTTTTCTAAAAGCTCTGTAATAATAAGGGATTTAAGAGAGAGATTTTGTGCAGAAGAGAAAATCACAGCATCTAGGGAGACACTGTTGAAGGATGACAAGCAAGAAAGTGACTATGTTAGGTCAGGGGGAAGGTTACTTTTGGGGGAGGCACGGAGTTGTGACAGAGATGGGGTGCACAGAGGACTCGGACACCTAGCGAAGTTCTGTTTCTTCGTCTGGGTGGTGGCTCCAAGGGTGTGTGCTTTATAATAATTCACTAAGTTGGGGTGTCTGGGTGGCTCAGTTATTAGGCGTCTGCCTTCCCTCAGGTCATGATCCCAGGGTTCTGGGATTGAGCCCCACATAGGGTTCCCTGCTCAGTGGGAGGCCTGCTTCTTCCTCTCCCACTCCCTCTGCTTGTGTTCCCTCTCTCGCTGTCTCTCTGTCAAATAAAAAAAAATTTTTTTAAGTCATTCACTAAGTTGAATGACTGTCCCATATGGTCGTTCTGTATGTGCTATCTATTATAAGAAACACAGTTCAAACAATAAAGTATATTCATTCCAGTTTTTAAAAGTGCATTACAAGCACTCTTTCAGTCCTCATGACAGCCCTGCGAAGTAGATATTCTCTTCCTGCTTTAACAATGATTAGGAGAGGATGCCTAGGTGGCTCAGTGGGTTAAAGCCTCTGCCTTTGGTTCAGGTCATGATCCTGGGATCCTGGGATTGAGCCCCACATTGGGCTTTCGGCTCAGCAGGAAGCCTGCTTCCTCCTCTCTCTCTCTCTGCCTGCATCTCTGCCTACTTGTGATCTCTGTCTGTCAAATAAATAAATAAAATCTTTAAAAAAAAACAAAACAATGATTAGGAGGCATTTAAGTTTCTGGCCCAAGGAGATGTATATAGTTCATAAGAGAAGAAAGATTCTAATCCAGGTGTTCTGAATCCAAAGTTCTGAGTTATGCTGCCTCTCACTATGCATTCAGAATAATAATAGAGCACATTTTACAAGGAGGTCTTGAAATATGCTCCTTGAGAACCTGTGGGGGACATCAGGGAATTCAACTTTAGGGACTCTGGAGCCTCGAGGAGGCCACTGTCACACATGGCAGCTCAGCCAAAAAGCAGTTACAAGACACTCACTTATCCCTTACACTCCCTTCTCTGTAGACACTCAACAAGACGGTGGTGGAGAAGGAGACCCATCCTCTCCCCAGGCTGCCTTCCTAAATGGACACCATTACACCAACACCAGGCTTTTACCCATCCAAAGGCCCTCCACGAACAGTCAGGTCGGCGGGCCCCAGAATGTCAGTCAAGACTGAGAGGACAAACGTTGGAATTCTAACTCTGTCCTTTCCTTCTACTGTCTCTTCCCCCAGGACAAGTCTCCGGGGGAATATTTTCTCCTTTCCCAAAGCTGCTTCCTACTCCCTGAGCCACATCTCAAATCCCTTCCCCTGGCTGCCCCAATCAGGAAACCCAATCCCTCCGCTCAGGAAAAAGAGTTTCAGGCTCTTGGTCCCTACGTGCATTTTGCAAACCCGAGCAACGGGATGTTCGTTAGGAGCCTCCTCCGCCCAGTCAGCAAATAAATATTTCCTGAGCACATACTACAGGCTAAGGACCCTGAGGGTCTTATGCTCAGGGTCTGCGCTGGGCTGGGCTTGGGGCTGGGGGTGCTTCCAGTCCCATGAGGGTGGACACAAATGTTCTATCCAGCCTTCCCACTGGAGAGGGGGAGAGATGACTCTTCACAGGCTGAGAAGTGAGCGCACCTCAGAGTGACACAGCTGACGTGAGACACCCTCGTCTAGGGGAAAGGGTGTTCCTCCCGGTAACATGGCTTTGGCCCTTCTACCCCCCCTTAACATTAAAAAAACAACAACAACAAAAACCCCACATGATTCGACTGTCTACTAAGCTCCAGGGAAGACCAGTATAAATGCAGGCTACACCCCCTGTGTCATGGCAGGGAATCTGGCAGACAAATGGTGGAAGATCTTAGCCCTGCCTGTTCGAGAACAATATAGCCTCCGCTGGTACTGCTCAAAGATTTACCTCCTTCCTGCCGGGTCGAGCCTGGCTTGCATCACTAGAATCACCACCCGGCTGTAAATGCTTGCGGTCTCGGTCACGGGCAATGATGCGGGCTCCCATTAAATGACTCTGATTCCAAGTTCCCCAGATGGGGAGGGGCCGGGGCCGTCACCTCTGCCAGGATTCCCGAGGTTACATGGAAAGTCCTTGGAGCACCTTCCCTGCTTGAACCCTACCCACAACTGTTCCCCTCTGCCTGAGAGAGAGCATCCAAATTCCTGAGCTGGGGCTCCCAGACCCTCCTAATCTGGTTCCTGCCTGTATTCCGAGCACATCCCCTCCGCCCCCCAAAAGCCCTTACTCTCCCTTATGTCAACGCCATCCTCAGTCGTCTGCGGGTTTCAAACCAGAAAGACACATTTTCCCTTGTGCCTTGGACTTCACTCTGCCTGGCAGGCCACCTCACTTTCCCGCTAAACATGTCCGCCTGATAATCTGCTTCTCCTCCAGGCTTAACTCAGCCCCCGGCCACCTGTGAAGCTCCAGCTGCCCCCTCAGTTCCCCAACCCCACCGAGTTAGAGATCTCACTTCTCCCCTCCCCCAAACCGCTGATCCTGCCAGAGACCAGATGAGCAACTGGGTCCTGTTATCTTTTGCTTGTCTCTCTCCATACACCCTTCCCTCCCTTGACCCCGCCATGTATTTGTATGTCTGTCTCTCTCTCTCTCTCTCGGGGGACCCGATTATGCTCTCCTATTTCTGTGCCTCCAGAACTGGCACCATGACCACACATGGTTTTGCCGGAGATGAGAAAGAGCTAGAAAGATCAAATCCCCATCACAACTCCAGCTACATTACCAATCACATCTGATGGTTTGCATATTGGTGTGTGTGTATGTGTGTATATGTGTGTATGTGTTTGGAAGAAGAGGAAACAGAACAGATGTTGAGAGGGAAGGTGGGCAAGTCCAATACTGTGAAGTTACAGGTTCTGTCCATCATTCAGACCTGGTCATTATGAACCTCCTCTACCTGTTCTCTCTGCTCCTTGCTCATTTCCCTGCAGTCTATTTCCTGCCCAGCAGTTAGAGGGATCATTTTTTTTAAAAGATCGTATCATTTTCCTTGAAACTCTGTGATGGCTTGCCATCCATCGTCTCACACAGAATACAGCCAAAGTCCTTATGGCGGCCACCAGGGTCCCCTCTGACTTGCTCCCTGCTTGTGGCCTTTTTTGCTCCTGCCCCACTGGCCTCCTGGCCCCAGCTCTTCCCTCTGCAGGAAATCTGCTTTCTCAGATGCATCCATTTGATCAGATGTCATTTTCTCAGTGAGATCGATCCTGATTGCCTCATTCAACACTCCCACATGCCCTTGCCCCACCTCCTTGCCTTGGTCTGCTGTCTGACTTTTTTCCCATAGCTTTCTTTACTTTCTATCACACTAGACACCTTACTTGCATGTTTATTATTTATTGTCTCCTGCCCATCCCCCTGCCTCAATCAAGAGCAGAGGGTTTTATCTGTTCTGTGGTTACATAGCTGTTTGTGAATCCTGTCCCCTTATTATAATTATTCCCTTTATTGTTTCTTTAACTCAGTAGAGAAATCTTCACATAGATCTTTGATTACTTCTAAGAATTGGAGTTACCTGATCAGATGGTGTATAAGATTTTTTTATAGATATCACAAAATTGGGGTGCCTGGGTGGCTCAGTGGGTTAAAGCCTCTGCCTTCAGCTCAGGTCATGATCTCAGGGTCCTGGGATCGAGCTCCACATCGGGCTCTCTGATCAGCAGGGAGCCTGCTTCCCCCTCTCTCTCTCTCTGCCTGCCTCTCTGCCTACTTGTGATCTCTGTCAAATAAATAAATAAAATCTTAAAAATATATATATATATCACAAAATTGATTGCCTATCACACTTTTTGAATAGCATGCACTTGTTGAGAAGGAATGTTACTCTGTTTGGGGGCCATTTATAAATTTATATTTATTATGTGCCCCAGCAATTCCGCTCCTAAAAGTCTACCCATGAGAAATGAAAACCCATCCACACAAGCACATGTGTAGGAATGGTCAAAGCAGCACTCTTCATAATGGCCCCCAGCTGGAAACAGCCTAGTTGTCCATCAGCTGAGGTATTTTCATACAGTAGGATGCTATTCAGGAATAAAAAACCACTATTGGGACATGCTACAATGTGAAAGAACTTACGGTAAGTGAAAGAAGCAAGGTGCAGAAGACTGTAACATTCCATTTATGTGAAATATCCAGGAAAGGCAAATTTATAGAGATAGAAGTCAAATCAGTGGTTACCTGAGGCTGAGAGTGAGAGCAGGGATTAACTGTAAACAGGAGAAATTGTTAGGGACGATGGAAATATTCTAAAACTGGATTTGTAGGGATGGTTTTGCAACTCTATTTATGAAAATAATTAAATTGCATACTTACAATGGGTGAATTTCATGGAATGTAAATTTACTTTAATAAAGCTATTAAGGAAATGCAGAAGAAATGTAATCAGGAGGAAAGATTAGGAAGAAAATTAATATAAAATGCATGCTATGATTTTAGAAGTTTGAGAAATGGGGCACCTAGATGGCTCAGTTGGTTAAGTGGCTGCCTTTGGCTCAGGTCATGATCCCTGGGTCCTGGGATCAAGCCCTGCATTGGGCTCCCTGCTCAAAGGGGAACCTGGTTCTCCCTCTCCCTCTGGCCCTCCCCACCCTCCCGACTCATTCTCTTTCTCTCTCTTCTCAAATAAACAAAATAAAACTCTTTCTAAAAATTAATTAATTAAAAGTTAAAGAAATGTTGAGATAAAGCAAGAAAGATGGAAGGAAGGAAGGAAGGAAGGATGGAAGGAAGGAAGGAAGGAAATAATAAATATATATTTGAGCGCACCTTTTGTGATGGCTTGAGACTATCAGAAGACACCTCAATGGGGTTCATGAAATTCATGAAATGAGTCACCTTTGCATGCATGATGATGAATTATGGCCTCTATACTGCCACCATGTGTCTGTAAAGGAGGAACATGGGACCATAGCATCCCACAGAAGCAAGCAAAGGTAGAAAAAAACTAGGCTTGGTCCCTGGGCCAATTGTTACTCTTTATTTCAAAGATTTTTGTGGGTTTTAAAATGTTAAAATGATTATTATTATAAGGCCCTCAACTGTGGCTTCTATGTTTCCAAAAGGAATGGAAAGCCCCTAGAGTGAAGGGGCTCTGTTGGTGGAATTTCTGAGCATGATGGGGTGGTGACATGGGGTGGGGGTGAGGGGTGCAGCTGCAGGGAAAAAAAAAAAAAAAGTCCCAGAAAGAAGAGAGAAGGAGGCAACAGGACATCCCAGAAGGCTGGAATGCTTTACTGCACACACAATGAGACTGTTCTGTACCACACATTTTAAGAACATTCTCTTTTAAATGATATTCAAGCAGATTGGATTTATGTGACTTTCTGCAGCAATGAGTAAAACGTGTAGATCAGATTTCAATCCGTGATTAAGGTTACGCATCATTTTTCCTGTTTATATTTCCGCAACCTGGTGCCTCATGATGAAAACCATAAGCAGGGTTAAGAACGTGTTTCTAAGGCAACGCTGGGCTGTGGGCTGGACCGGGGAACCGAGTGACCTTAAACATCCCCGGGGAGGATACAGAATAAGGTTCCCGAAATTTCCATGTATTCTTCACACTCCCGTACTCAGAGATGGCGGGGAGGGCAAGGAGCTAAGAAGAATCAAGGCGATTGCTTCCCAGTGCAGCCACGGGGGGTCTGTGGTGGGCACTGTGCATGGGTGGTTTTTTAGAGGACAAACACAGAAATCCGGTGACTCCGTGAGTAGGTTGTATTGCCTTATTAAATTATGTGTGAGACTTTTATTGCTGCATAACAATTTACCACAAACATAGAGACTTAAATTGAGTTCCATTTCATAGCACAGAGATCTGTGGATCAGAAGCCAAGCATGGCGTACCTGGGCTGTCATCTTAACAAGGTATTGTCTTAATGCCGAAGTTAAGATGTGGGCTGTGCTTCTTCCTGGAGGCTCTGGGGAAGATTCTGCTCCTAAGTGTCTTCGGGCTGTTGTCCACACTCAGCTCCTTACAGTTGTAGAACTCAGAAGTTCATTTCCTTGCTGACTGTCAGTTGGGGGTCACTCCGGACTCCTAAATGCTACCATAATTCTTTGCCAGGAAGCGCCAAATCCTTTTTAAAGACTAGGTCAGGCCAAACCGGAATAATCTCTCTATCTTAATGCCAGTTATTTGGAACCTTAATTACAGTTGCAAAATCCCTTCAAAGCCACATCTAGAGTAGTGTTTGATTGAATACCTGGGAGATGGGGCCGGGAATCTTGAGGGCCATCTTGGAATTCTGCCTGTGGTGAATTACTTGGGAAAGACTCTCCACTCATCCTCAGGGGTGTTAGGGGTGTTATTGGTGGAACGATGGAGGGTAGTTTCCGCCAGCATTTAGTATACAGGGCTGGGTTGCAAGAAGACGGCCTCCCACAAGAAGGAAGTAGGCGGCATCTACCCAGTTTTGGGCGTCCCTCCAGGCATTCATGTTAAGGACAATCTGTATCATATTTGCTCAGTTTTTTTTTTTTTTTCTCAGTTTTTGCATTGAAGTTTCCAGAAATGCACTTAGTGGGTAAATCAAGAGAAATAACATAGTTATTTTGCTGGGGACTTTACCAAGATTGTCAGCCATTTTGGAAAAATCACATGACCAGTACCAAGGCGGCTCCTGGAATCAGAATTGTCAATGTGCAACGCCTCACCTTCTGTCTTCAGTGGCAGCTGTCCTTGTCCTGGAGACATTACGATAAATACAAGCCTCACCCTCCTTTCTGTCTTCTAATATAGTAGTAACACCTAAGTGCTTACCCTTAAACGCCTATTTTCTTTCCTTTTTCTTTATTACAGTCTAGTTGATGCACAATGTTACATGAGTTTCAGGTGCACACATAGTGATTCAACAAGTCTATGTGTTAAGCTGTGCTCACAACAATGGTAGTGACCATCAGTCACCATACAATACTATTATAGTGTCATTGACTATATTCCCTATGTGGTAGCTTTTACCATATCTTCGTTAAGTGGACTTTTTACAATGCCATGTGTGGATCAGTTATATTAGCTATGAACTCTCAGAATAGTGAAGGGGGCGTTACAACATAGAGACTATAATAAGGGGCCATAGCGGAGCTTATGATACATAAACTTGTAGGGATTAAAGGGACTTTTGTGAGTTTTGGGTCTAATTCTTTTATTTTTAAAAAAATGAAAAAACTAAAACCAAAAAAGGAAAAGGGAGTTGATTAATGTCACCTAACTAGCTAATGTCAATGTCAGGACCAGACCCCTTACTCGTAATGGAAGGGTCAAATGAGTCTATATGAAACTACTTGAAAATTAAGGTAACATTGTTTAACTAGAGGGCTAAGGAAAATGTTTTTCTAAAGATCTAACAATTTAATATTATACAATCAGCTCCATTATTTTCTAATGTTAAGATGGATTTGGAGGCAAGGTTTTACTAGATGTAGAATCGATTGTAGAATTGGTTATATTGGGGTACCTGGGTGGCTCAGTGGGTTAAGTGTCTGGCTTTGGCTCAGGTCATGATCTTGGGGTCCTGGGATCAAGCCCCATGCTGGGCTCCCCACTCAGCAGGGGATCTACTTCTCCCTCTGGCCCTGCCCCACCCCCACTCATGCTCATGTTCTCTCTCTCCTTCTCTCTCTCACTCTCAAATAAATAATCTTAAAAAAAAGGAATTAGTTATATCATATCGATTGTACTTCATATAGTATCGAACTCAGCATTGGCAGACAAAGTATTTGTTTAATGAACTTGTTGTTTGAACTTACTACTGCTTATTTCTATTTCTATTTATGATAAAATAAATAGAACCTGGGTAAAATTATGAATAACCCCATGAGCAAATCAGAAGGCTGGCTTTGGCCAATCTATACCAGGACTGCTTAGTCCTGTCCAAAACACTGGGCCGAAATGAAGGTCCAAGTATTATCACACTTCTCCATTTGCCCAGAAGAGCCACAGTCACCAATAACGATTGGTTTTTCCTTCCTGACTCAATTTTGTTCAAACTTACTTAGCTACAAAATTGCCATAAGCTTTACTATGCTGCCACCTACTGGACATAGTAAGTATAGTTTTGAAGATTTTACTTATTTGAAACCGTCAGAGCAGGAACACAAGCAGGGGGAGTGAGGGGGAGAATCCCGTTGAGCAGGGAGCCCAGTACCCTGGACCTCAATCCCAGGACCCTGGAATCATGACCGGAGGCGAAGGCAGATGCTTAATGACTGAGCCACCCAGGCTCCCCAAATATAGTTTAGAGTACACTTTGTCTTCTATTACTCAATGTGCTTGGATGTGAAATAGAGAACTTATTTAGTCTTATTTAATTTATTCTAATTTGGTTTTATTTAGTCTTAATTATCAAACCCTGAATATCTAAAGGTTGTTTCTTCTAGCCACTAGAGAGACCTTAATGTCATCCAAAGCCAACAAACCTATGAATCTCCCTTTTCAAAACACCTCTTCTGTCCTAAGTATAAATCACTATTCCCTTCTTCAAAATCCCTACCCGACAAGAGGGTAAATACATTGCTGTGGTTCACATCTTGATGTAAAGAGAACGTACCCCCCTCACTGCGAAGAACGAGGCACCGATGGTCTAGGAGCCATGGTTTAGGAAAACTTTTGGCAAAAGTTGTTCTGGAAATGGGCCTTATCCCAGAAAATGAGGCGTGGCTTGGCCGTAAGCAGGAAAGGGCCCATGCTACCTTGGGGTTTAGCTTGGAGAAAAAAGAGAGAAGACTAGAAAGAAACTAGCTGGTGATAAAAATAAAAATAGCATCCACTATATTCCAGGCACATCCCCAAGAATGGCACAAGTACTGTCATGGGATTCTCACATCACGGAGGAGGCAGAGGTTGAATCCACCTTGCGGAGGGGAAATCAGGCTTTGGAGGCCGTCGGCCGGCAATGGCCAGGATGCACAAAGCTCCATGGCCTGGAGACAAAGCCAAAGCAGACCCCTTGGTCAATGTCATTGATTTTAGTGGAAAAAAAAAAAAAAAGTCACAGCCAAAAGGAGCCTGAGGAGATATGACAACCGTATGATCCGCAGTATCCTGGATGGGATTCTGGAACCTAAAAAGCGCGTTAAGTGAAAAGGAAACAAATATGAGTCAAAGACGGGCTTTAGTTAATAATTCATCAATATGGGTTCATTCACTGGGGCAAATGTATCATACTGAGGTTAAGATGCTTTTTAAGCCTGGTTTTTAGAGAATGATTAACACTATAGAAAACATCTGATTCCTGAGAATTTGGAGACACGTTAGTATAAAATCTGATTTTGAACGGTTTACGAATACTGATGGCAGAGAACAGTGGCCACTGTCACGGTCGTCGAATCTGACTGTGCTTGGCCGAGTCTCATTGCCCCCTCCATCCCTGGTGTTGGGGGGGCACATACGCAGCCTCAGCGCTGCACCCTCTGTTCACCCACCGGTGTCCACGCCGCCCTTTGGCGCTGCACCTGCCCCCGCTGCGCCCCGCCAGCCCGACCCCACGGCACAGATTGGGCCGACCCCTACAGATGGAGCCCTGCGCCCGTAAGATTCAGCAAGCAGTTCCCGGCCTGCTCCACCACTCAGAGTGACCTGTCCCCGTGGGAGGGCTTGAGGGAAGCTCTGAAGTAGGGCAAGGACCACCATGGTCTGAGCTCCCTGCCCCGAAGAGACAGGTGCAGACTCGTGCAGATCCACGGGCCAGCCCCACACCCACCTTCACCCCCGCACCGACAGCTGGACCGTGACGTCGGAGTGTGTCCGTGGAGCTGGGATTGGGAGTGAGGGTGTTTCGCACCCCACAGATGAACCAGAGACGCAAATGTGCGGTTCAAAGAGTTTGTTTTAGACCAAAAATAAAATAAAATATTTAAAAATTGCGAACGTAAGAAGAGAAAGGAAACCAGCAAATGATTTAAATCACTCAAATCCAGATATTTTGCACTAGGAGAAGAGATCATCTGTACTATTTGTTTTGCTGAGATTTCTCTACTTCTCTCCTTTGTTCATGAAGATTCACACACACTCAACTCTGTATTAACATTTATGTTAATTAGTACAATTACTCAAGGCAAGTTCTGCATGTACTGAGCTCTTTGTGGCCTATCTCAGCTTGATCCTCTAAATCCTGCGGGAGAGGTCCTGTCGTTCCCATCCTACAGGACTGCAAGGGACAGCCCTGACCATAGGCAGTTCACAGCGGCACACTCTGCAAGGCTGTGCCAAACCATGCCTTGTTCCTCAGCCAATGCCAAGGCAACATATCAAACAGGTGAACAACTTAATGTTATTGCACCAATGAGCTAAGATCACATCATTCAAGGGACAAAGAAGTAAATGCCAAAGTAGCATGTCAAGTCATTATTGAACATGACGGGGTGTGTAGGAAACTGAACATGGTCCAAGTAATTTGAGGTTTAGGAAAGCATAAAGATGATGATTCTAAGTTCTAAAATAGCCTTGTAATGGGGGTGCCTGTTTGGCTCGGTGCATCGAACATGTGACTCTCGATCTCAGGGTGATGACTTCAAGCCCCACATTGGGCATAGAGCTTACTTAAAAACACAGAAATAAAATAAAATAGCCTTATAATAGAGCCGGCAGAAGACAAAAGACCAAGTTGATGAGTTCCACCGACTTCAATGATAAATGAAAGAAACTGGAAAGTAAGCTGGAATTAACCAGAAGCACACTGCAGAGTTCCAAGTCCTAGGGGGGAAAAAAATCACACTTTTTTATTATGAATAATATGGTAATTTTGGAAAGCTTGGAAAACGAGAAAATAAAGTTAAAATCACTCATAATCTCAATACCTAGAGAGAGGGGCAGACCTATGTCTTTGAGAAATTGCAGATTTCACAAGGACACACAGCCAGGGTATTGGAAAGTGTCATGGAAGTGTGGGACCCTAATGCTTAAACTTCATTTGCTTAAACTTGGGTCCATCTATGCCCAGCGACCATCAGTGTGTGGGCTCTTAAAGCCAGTCTGCTCAGGTCTGATCTGGGCAACATGATTTCCTACCAAATAACCTTCAGCAAGCCTGCTTCAGTTTTGCTGTGCTTTAGTTTTTTATTTGCAATATGGGGATAATACCAATCTCAGATGTGACAAAGTTTAATTTAGAATATAACTTAAAGGGGCGCCTGGGTGGCTCAGTGGGTTAAAGCCTCTGCCTTTGGCTCGGGTCATGATCTCAGGGTCCTGGGATCGAGCCCCACATCAGGCTCTCTGCTCAGAGGGGGAGCCTGCTTCCCCCTCTGCCTGCCTCTCTGCCTACTTGTGATCTCTGTCTGTCAAAATAAATAAATAAAATATTTTAGAATATAACTTAAAAAATTTTTAATTAAAAAATTTTTTTTTAAATATAGTAAAAAAATTAGCTATTATGGTCTTTTCTAAACACATATATATACACGTTTATAAAACTATCTCATTCATTTAATGTGTCAATATTTTTCCATGTTTTGGGGTCTTTCAGACAGACCAAGTATTATACTTAATAAATGTGTAAAGACTCCTCAATTGGACATTTTGGGTGTTAGTTTAAAAAGGGAGATGCTGGGCGCCTGGGTGGCTCAGTAGTTAAGTGTCTGCCTTCGGCTCAGGTCATGATCCCAGGGTCCTGGGATCGAGCCCTACAACGGCTTCCTGCTCTGCAGGAAGCCTGCTTCTCCCTCTCCCACTCTGCGTGCTTGTGTTCCCTCTCTAGCTGTGCCTCTCTGTCAAATAAATGGGTGGAATCTTTTAAAAAATAATAAAAATAAAAATAAGAAGGGAGATGCTTAGGGGCACCTAGGTGGCTCAGTCCGTTAAGCATCTGACTCTTGATTTCAGCTCAGGTCTTGATTTCAGGGTTGCGAGTTCAAACCCTGCTTTTGGGCTTCGTTCCAGGCATGGAGCCTATTTAAAAAAAAAAAAAAGCAGGGGAGATGCTTATCATCAGACGGCTTTGCCTGTTGAAAGCACTAGAGTCATCTTCAAGGCCAAAGACTGATAACATTTTAAGGAAAAAGCCAACTGGACGTAGATCTTTGACAAATCCAGGACATCCATTAAGAGGGCTTGTTGGGGAAACAGGTACATACTGCCTTCACATAGAATACAAAGTCAGTGGTACCCCTCGGCGTTGTACATAGCTGAGGCCTCAGAGAGAGCAGTGGGGAAGATGCTGATACCAGATGGAACCTTCTAGAGGCCCTTTCCCGACACCTTCACTCTTGTGTCTAGTTTAACATGAAGCAGAATGAAGATGTGGAAGAGGGTAATTCCTTTGCCTAAAATTATTGAGAGGCAAAAGTGGAAGTCAAAGACAAGTGTGATGACCCTGAAGCCTGTTCATATGGAATCCCAACCTAGTCTAGCTACCTTCAGGTCGTGAGTCTTATAAACCGCTTCCCTCATGAATAGCAGTGAGGCCTTGGGCACGCAACCTAACCTCCATGCTGGCGTAAAACTGAAATATCTCTGTATCTCCAGGGGTGCGTGATCACCCACAAATATTAGCTACTGCATAACCTTTCATGGTGTGGCATGCTAAGCCATGTTTTTTGGGAGCATTTTAATACATAAGTTCTCATACATGAAGTATAAAGGCTTAGAGCTATACTGAGTGGTAGAATTTGTATTTCTGAGGCCAAATACACACACGCACACATATATATTTTTCACCAGCTCCTATTAAGTAGGAAAGAGCCTGGCTTTGTTTCCTTTCCCCTAAGTCCTTCTTCAAAGTGTCATATAGAAGTCACACACCAAGTTAGAATAGAAAATACATCCCTCTGGCTTCAACTCTGAGCCATTAGAATCATCTGAATTACTGGACATTTTGTTTCTTTACATTAAAAGAATGTCAATAGTAGTGATCATTTTCCTCCCAGGAACCAAAACATCCTTCACTTGGAAGCTGGATTCACAGCCTTAGTTTAATTATGAGAACACTGGACACAGCCCAGCAGAGGGCCATCATGTACAACACTTGTCCCCCTCAAAACTGTCAAGTCCTCAAAAACAAAAATCTGAGAACTGATCACACCTAAGAGGAACCCAACGAGACATGACGACTAAATGTAAAATAGTGTCCTGGATGGGCTCCTGGAACAGAAAAAGGGCACTGGGTCAAGACTTGAGGGCAATCTGAAGAAGCTGTGGACCGGAGTTCACAGAAAGACAAAGATGGGTTCATTTTAACAAATGTTTTATACTAAAGTGAGATGTTATGTTGAGACAGAATGGAGGAGGAATAAATGGGAACTCTGTAAGAGCTTCTCAATCTTCTGCAAATCCAAAATTCATCTAAAATGAAGTCTATTTAAAGTTTTTTTAGTTCACAGGTATACACAGCAATATAAATGTATATATGGCTGCCTTAGTCGGTAGAGCATATGACTCTTGATCTCCAGGTTGTGAGTTCAAGCCCCAGCCTGGGTGTGAAGATTACCAAAAATCTTTAAAATAAGTGGAATGAATGACTGAATCACTGAACCAATACTATTTTTATGGTAATTCTCCTACTTGTGCCCTAGGAGTTGGTTCCATGGAAGACAATCATACAGCCTTGGAGGGGAAGGTCAAAGAGAAAGTAGAAACCAGTTGAAGCTCATCTCTTACTCAGCAGAAAAGTTTTATTTCTTTTAAGGACAAACAATTAAACCACATCCAAGGCCTTAATTTACAGACGCAAACCAAAGTGGCCATTTAAAGCATTAGCTATTGAGGTACAATACATACATGGGTGGGGGGAATGCTTCGCCATCTGAGGCTTATACCAAACCTTGCTCGCACGACAGCTGGGCTCTGCTAGAGTTCGGATGTGGTGGGGGGTGGTGGGGGGAAGAGCTTATCTGCAGAACCAAAGGAGAACAGCTGTGTTCCACAAGTACGGAAGCATTTTGGACTGTGTTGGTGGGGGTAGGTTTCACACAGAAGGGGAAGAGGGGGGAAAAGGCTACGTCCCCCGCCCAGGGCATTAGGCCGCCTTGCAGAGTGCCACTGCAGAAAAGCGGACCTCCCCTTGCTCACGCTCCGTGAATTCTCTGCAGACCTTGGCGGCATCCTGAAAAGAGAAAGGTCATTCATATCCAAACAGCAGAGGCTCAAAAGGAAGTTTCATCAGAAAAGTTAAACGGTACGGCTCAGAGGTCACCCTGGTCAACTTCAAACCCCCCATTAAACTTGTAAACCAGGACTGGCTTCAGACCAAATAACAATAACAAAAAATTAAAAAACTAAAAAAATCAGGTGATGGGCAAGACAAGAACCCATGACACAGACTTGACTCTGGAAGCTCTTTTTAATGATTTCCACCAAGTGCCCTGGGCTGCCTCCACCTCGTGCCTGGTTTTGACAACAAAACTACATACACTAGGAGTGTACTTTTCCTCAAATCGCAACAAGGTGAAAAAAAAAATAGATCCTCTCTCCCATAAGGCCTAAGAGTTCTCTTAGGCCTCAAGAAATTTCAAGTAAACACGAATTTCTTTCAAGTAAACATTTCACAGAACAGCTTTAAATACCTGGTGTTCCAGGTGTTAATGGGTCACTAATGGTGGAATGACATGTGTTACTAGTTCCAAGACCCAAAATACAAAGATTGGTAATAGAAAAAAAATGATCCCAAATTCTAGGGTTTAAATGCCTTGGCATAGTGAATATCAATCAGTTTCATCTGTAAAAATTCCAGTGGAAAGACCGCTCCACAAACCATATGAAATATAAGACCTTTAAGAGGACAGAACAGTCATGACACATCAGTTCCAAGCTCTAAAAACCATCAAATCCATGAGTTTGGCCCTTAAAAGGCATCAGCCACACCCAGAATTTTGCTCCTGCTTTAGAACCACCTGTAAAAACTAGAGGGAAATTCTAGATTGACATCTACATATCTCATTCTCTATCAGAATTTTTAATATATTGGCATTCCAGACCTTTCCTGTAGTACCCACAGGGATGACCGCCATTAAAGTTGTGTCTATAAAGCAGTGACCTGACCTCTGAATTCATGGGTTAAAAACTTAAGATTTTATTAATTTATTTGACAGGGGCAGGGGAAAGAAGGAATACAAGCGAGTGGGAGAGGGAGAAGCAGGCTTCCTGCTGAGCAGGGAGCCAGATGTTGGGCTCAATCCCAGGACCCTGGGATCACAAACTGAGCAGAAGCAGACGCTTAACGACTGAGCCACCCAGGCGCCCCAGTTTATGTAATTTCTTACCAGTTTAGCAATAATAAACCACAGAGTTCAGACAACCTAGAACAGCTTTAACCACATACAACCAGCCTTACTCAGGACAAGAATTTTCACTAAGATGCTGGTTTATATTCCATTTAATTTTAAATGAGATTCTAACTAATTTTTATTATTTTTTAAACTGTTTTACTTTCCCCACAACTCGTAAATTCTACTCAAGTAACAGTTTCAGCATCCTGTGTGGGGTACATTTTTATGGTATTAGCAATGCTTACTATAGTATTTTAGAGCTTTATTTGAAGGACCAGTCTTTCCCCCAAATGGGTTATCTCCAGAAGTTCTGCCTCTTCCTCTCTCCCCTAAGTAAATTCTGCCTCCCAAACCCCCCTCAATCCTGCTTTTCCAGATCTGTTTCTTATTCCATATTCCTACTCCCAAATGCCCCTCATATACCCGAGAACTGGCTCTAACTGATCTCAGGTGTAACTGACAGCAGCCTAGAGAAAGTGACCCTCCCTGCTTCTGTGGCATAACTTGGTCCACACTAGTGGTCCACCTTGAGGTCACGAGGTTTAGACATTCCCAGGCCAGTCTATTATCCAAAAAGGCAGTACTGAACAGTGGCGCGAGGACTGCCCAGATTTGAACCACGGTTTTGCCATTAAAGCCACTGACCCTGAACATCACTTAACCCAGTACCTTAGTTTCCTCACCTGTAAAATGTGGATATAATCGCTACCTCAGAGCCTCATCAAATGCATGCTCTAGAGGAGAGAAGTCACTGAGAACGCCTCTAGCACCAGGGTCAAAATGCAGCCAGCTGCCTGTTGTTACGGATAAAGTTTAACGAGCTACACATTCACTTAGACATGGTCCACAGGCTGTGCCATGGCTCTGACAGCCAAACACGACACAAGCAGACCTCATTTTATCGAACTTCGTCTTCCCGCCCTTCTCAGAGGTTGAGTTTTTACAAACGTAAAGTTTGCAGCAGCCCTCCATCAAGCAAGTCTATCAGTGCCTTTTCTCAATGGCATTTTCTTGCTTTGGGTTTCCGTGTCACATTGTGGTGATTCTTGCGGTATTTTAAACTTTTTACTGTATTTGTTATGATCTATAATTAGTGATATTTGATGTCACTGTCTTCGTTTGAGGGTGCTACAAACCACATCTGCACAAGACAGCAACCTTCATCAATACACGTGTGCATTCCCATGGCTCTGGACACCAGCTATCCCCCCATGTCTCTCTCCCCTCAGACCTCCCTGTTCCGAGACAATATTGAAATTAGGCCTGTTAATAACCCTACGGTGGCCTCTAATGTGGTCATACGAAAGGAAAAGTCCCCCATCTCTCACTTTAAATCCAGAGCTAGGAAGGGTTATGCTCGGGAAGGAAGGCATGTTGAAAGTGGAGGCAGGCCAAGAGCGAGGACGCGTGTGCCCAACAGTTAGCCAAGTTGTGAATGCAAAGGAAAAGTTCTTAAAGGAAATTAAAAGGGCTATTCCAGAGACCACATGAATGATAAGAAAGCAGAACAGCCTTACTGCTCATATGGAGAAAGTGTGAGTGGTCCAGATAGAAGATGAAACCAGCCACAACATTCCCCTCAGCCAAAGCCTAATCCAGAGCGAGGGCCTAACTCTCAGTTCTGTGGAGGCTGAGAGAGGTGACAAAGCTGCAGAGAAGTCTGAGGCTGGCCGAGGTCGGTCCAAGTTTAAGGCAAGAAGCCATCTCCGTAACATCAAAGAACGAGGGGGAAGCAGCAAGTGCGGATGGAGAAGCTACAGCACATTATCCACAAGATTAACCAAGGTCATTAACACAGGCGACTCCACTTAGCAACAGACTTCCCACATGAATGACCTACACTTCTACTGGAAGAAGATGCCACTAAGGACTTTTGAAGCTAGAGCAGAGAAGTCAATGGCTGGGTTCAAAGCTTCTAAGGACAGGCTCTCCTGCTAGGGGCTAATGCAGCTGGGGATTTTAAGTTGAGGCCAATGCTCACTGACCATTCTGAAAACCTGAGGGCCCTTAGAAGTAGGTTACATCTACTCTGCCTGGACTCTATCAGTGGAAAAACAAAGCCTGGATGGCAGCCTATCTGTTTACAACATGGTTTACTGAATATTTTGAGCCCACTCTCGAGACCTAAAGCTCAGAAAAAAAGGATTTTTCAAAATATGATCGGTCATGGACAGTGCCCCCCGTCACCCCAGTTCTGATGGAGCTGGACAAGATTAGTGCTGTTTTCATGCCTACTAAGTAATATCCATTCCACAGCCCCAGGAATCAACAAGTCATTTCAACTTGCAAGTCTTATTATTTAAGAAATAAATTTCGTAAGGCTATCGCTGCCATAGAGAGAGATTCCTCTAATGGAGCTGGGTAAATCAAAAACCTTCTGGAAACGATTCACCATTCTAGATGCCATTGAGTACATTCTGGATTCATGGAAAGAGATCAAATATTAACAGGAGTCTGGGAGAAGGGGATTCCACCCCTCATGGAGGACTTTGCAGTGTTCAAGACTCAGAGAAAAAAGTGCCAGCAGATGTGGTGGAAAGAGCCAGAAGAGCAAGAGAACTGGAGTGAGAAGCAGAGCCAGAGGGAGGGACGGACTGCTGCAGCCTCTGGAGAAAATCTGAACAGATAACTTGCTTCTCATGGTGAACAAAGAAAGTGGTTTCTTGAGACAGGATCTATTCCTGGCAAAGAAGCTGTGAAGACTGTTGAAATGGCAATGAAAGAGGCTTTAGGGGCTAGAAGATGATGTAAACTAAGTTGTTACAGCAGCAGTGGGGGTCTCAGAGGATCGGCTCCAATTTTAAAAGCCGTTCTACTGTGAGTAAAATTCTCTATCAAAAGCACCGCCCACTATCAAAAGCACTGCCCACTACAGAGAAAACATTCATGAAAAGAAAATCGACAGAGGCAGCCAGCTTCACTGCTATCTTATTTAAAGAACTTGCCACAGCCTCCCCTGCCTTAAGCAGCCATCCACAGCAAGGTAGGAGGCAAGACCTCCACCAGCAAAAACTTCGCAACTCGGAAAGCTCAGATGATGGCAGGCGTTTTTTTCCGAAATGAGGTGTTTTTCATTAAAATATGTACGCTGTTCCTTTAGACAATATGCCAGTGTACACTTAACAGGCTACAGTATTGTTTGAACAGAACTTCTATCTGCACTGGGAACGAAACATCTCATTTATAACTTGCTTCACTGCAACATTCGCTTTATTGCCATGGTCTGGACCTGAACCCACAATATCCCTGAGGTATGCCTGGCTTAGCAACAGAGCCCAGTGCCACACAAAGCCTATTTTTAAAATACTTTCTACCTGGCTCTTTATGGAGAGTCTTCCAGCCCTGCATCTGCATACAGCAGGCACTCAAAAAAAAAAAAAAAATGAGTTCTGACTACAGATGAAGTACTTAAGACCTCAAGAGCATTTTTTTTTTAAAATCACAATTAAACAACTTCCCTTCATAACAGTAAATTGATTCAATTCCAGGAGACTTGTTTTTAGGGGGGAGGGGCCTCAGGCAGTCTATCAGCCCTTGTCCAGAATTAAGAGGTTTCTGGAGTCATTGACAGTAAGGACAGGGATCCTGGATCTTATATCGGAGACAGGTTTTGAATCTGCTCCTCTCGCCCCGCAAACAGCGGCCCAAGGGAGAAGAAACTGAAGTTGACGGCCTAACCGGACCCCACAGTATACCACCTGTGAGACCGACCCGAATCCAGCAGCGTGAGAGGGATTAGGAGAGGCTTGGGTTTCTGTCCCTTAAGTCCTTAGCTGGGATGTGATCTGACAAGAGGACAATGGTCACCTTAATCCCACAAGGAAGTAAAGCCATCCTTGGCTTTCTGGCTAATTCCAACCCTGGACTGAAGTCAGCACACGATGCAGATTAGTCACGGCTGCTCTGGGGGATCCTGTTTAAGACCATTTGCTAGAAAATACGGTAGACAGAATTACCAAAATACGCTTTAAGCCCTGAAGACTATTCACCCAGACAATGGGTGCCTACTGCCCAGAAAAAGTATTAGCCCCTGAGACAGTATGGCCAAAGAAAGGTGGGCCTCAGGGGAAGAGGGCTTCCAAAGATTACCTGCAGCAAGGAGTCCTCTGAACTGGTGCCATGGTTTACCGGGAAAGGCATTCGTCCATCTGGAACAGAGAAGCCAGGCAGCTCAACTTTCTCTGCAGATGCTCTGACTGCTGTGCTTACCCGGCCTCAAGAGAAGTTTTCCATCTCCCACTGCCACTCCCCGGAGACGGGCTGGTCAGAAGCAGTCGCTGGAAAGGAGCTTCAAGTGTTCCTAGGGTCCACCCAGGGCAATTCTAATCCTCAAGCAACAGGACCATACAAGCCCAAAGTGGCCAGCCACCCTAACAGAAAGGCTTGGGCCACATCTCCTGGGAAGGAGCCCAGAGTAAAAGGCAGATGCAGCCTGAGGTGTCAGGAAGATGGAGCCAAGAAGGGATCCTTCGGACTTCACTGCCCCTCAGTGACTGCTGACTGACCCCAAGTATCCTTTGCTCTGGTCTGCTTATAGGTAATTCTCTTCCTCTGTTAATACAAAGGGGAGGACTTGTACCAGGAGGCCCACCTTTCCTGTTAGCAAATACCAGCTAAGAGAAAGCAGCCCCCAGCATGTCCCAATTCTTTCACATTGAGGCATTTATCTTTCTCCAAAAGTATTCCTTGTCAGAACGCTGCTGGAGAGCCTGCACTGGTTGTGTGTACTAGAAGGTGGGAAGAGGAAAGCTAAACACGGATGCCTTCAACTGGCACAGATCTCTTTACCGGTCTGTGACTAAAACCACTCCTTCCACAGGTCATTGCCTGATGGGTGGCAGAAGTGTGGATAAAGGGTAGAGGGCCCCAATGAGAATACTGTGCTGGTTTTGTGGACAAAGATACACTAAGTGCCACAAAGTTACGCACCAAAACTCTAAGAATAATTTCATCAGAAGGAATGCCTAAAACTGTAGGGGGCTCCAAAATTGGAGCGAAACCTACCAAGTTCATAGAGATGGCCATCCACGTTGTTAAACAGAATAAAATGAAAATTCACTTTGTCGTCTACCTGAAGAGAGTCAAGAAATATTTTTGATGATGAGTTTTGATTGTACTATATATTGTATTAAAAATTTCTGTCCTTAGCTTTACTGAGATAATTGACATAATATTGTATTAAGTTCAAAATGTATAATGTATTGATTTAATACACATACTTTGCAAAATGATTTTGAGAACTTAATTTGTTAATAAATTCTGTCCCTCTTTAAGTATAATACGCTCAAACAGACTTGCTTGTGTATTATTTTAAATTAGTATAGCTAACATGTACCTCTTTTTTATATACTAGACAATGTTATAAGACGGTCATAAAACCCTAATCGATCAAGATAAATATAGTAACTACCAGAAAGCTAGGACTTTTTACTGAGGAGGAAATTCAGGCTTAGGGAGGATTGAGTATCTCACCCAAGGTCAAGACTAGAAAGTAGCAGGGCCAACAGCAGTTATAAAGGCACTGATACAAACTTTAATCTAAATTACCAGCTGACTGCGGGACTGTGTTCAGATTCACGATATACTGAAGCCTTCTAGAGACCGTCAGTCCCTGCTGGTAATCTTACCCGCTCCAACAGTCTACTGGAGGGGTATGTGAAATGCTCAGTTGCCAGGAGGGGGGCTTCCTCTCTTAGAATCATTTGGATCTGAACAAAGTACTGTTTGAATTTACTCAAGACCATGTTTACTGCCAATCAGATACCCAAAGAGCCATTTTAATGAACGGGTCTAGTCAAAGCATGATTCTGGTAGAATTTTCTGGGCTTCCTTGGGCTTAATTAGCCTTGGGTGGAGAGGTCTGCTGTGTTCAGGTGAGAGGTTCATTGTATGTGGTTCAGGGGTGACACAGATGGCACCCGGGCAGCCCAGCCCTGATCTGTAATTGCATTTACCCGACATTGGCCTTCCTGTGCCACGGCATCATGGGCTGCCTGAATGGCCTGCAGATGAGAGGGAATAATTAGCACAAGATCCTCTGTAGTCCCTTAAAGCTGATGCTGATGCTCCACAAGTTCTCTTCCTACCTCGTTCTTTTCAAAGCATTTTGCTCGGTCTTCAGGGGACAGCTTCTCTGTTTCCGAAAGAAACTGTTTTAGGACGGACCCATCCTCTTTAAAAAAAAACAAAACAAAAACAAAAAAAACAAAAAAACAAAAAACCAAGAGCTTATTAGTATAGATAGAATAGTGTAAATAGGTGCACACTTACAACACACTTAGGCTGTTACGCAGCCATGTTTGGCAACTTAAGTCTTTCCCGTGGCCCCGGACGAGGTGGATGAGCTGTCCCTTTCTGCCTCAACCTCTTTCAAAGCAGTCCCTTCTCCCTGCATTCAAGCTGACGAACTCTGCTCCTCCAGGGCCAAGCCCTCTCCTGCCTCTCTCCCCTGCCATCCCGGCCCTTGTTCCCCTCCTGCCTCACGCTCCCCTTTCAAACCCCTCATCACCCTCGTTATGCTGCTGATGTACTTGGAACATGTATTTGTGAGATCTGTCTTAACATAAAGGCAGGAACTATCTTGTCTAACGCTGGCTGTTTTTTGTTTTTGTTTATTTTAAAGATTTACAATCTCTATGCTTGACAGGGGACTCGAACTCACGAGCCAGAGATTAGGAGTTGGACACTCTACACACTGAGCCAGCCCAGCACGGCACTCTTCTAATTGCTATTATCTACACGATCCCATGTGGCACAATGACATTCTAGTCTAATAATGGTTCTCAAACCAAGATTTTTTTTTACTTAGAAAATGCAGTCTCAGTAGTATGGTTATCCAGATAGACACTGACCCAAGGGTCGTAACAAATGTAAAGCGCCTACTAGTGGGGCCCAGGGACAAAGGACCGGCTGACAGTTTGGCTTAAGCATTTTGTCACTGCTCAATACAGCTGAGTCTAGGAGACAACGTGGCTAGAGCAAGAACGATTTGTATTTCAAAGACCACATTCAAACTTTCAGCTCTAAACTCAAAAAATTAGTTAAGTAAAGACCACTTAAAATTTGGAAGGAATCCTCTTCACTTTACAGGGAGGGCTGGGACTCCAGTAACTTTTCTGCGGGACAATCATGACCACAGCTATGAGAGTTCCACAAGCTCTGCTGACCTTCCAAACACAGGACTCTAACGTGAGACTTACTGCAGAAGAAGTAAAGGCTCAAGCTCTACCTCCTTAATATGGCAAGTTAATATGAAAAACTGAAATATGAAATATTGTTTAATATGAAAAATTGAGTTCTAGAAAAATTGGATCTTTATGGCCAGATTTTTTTTTTAAATTTGGGAAGTATACCGGCAGTAGTTTTGGCCACACTTACCTTGTTTAAAATAAATAAATAAATAAATAAAAAAGTATCCGACCTGCTCCAAGTAACACCATGGACTATTCGCTGAAATTATTCCATTCTTAGCTACCTCCATCCACTGCCTAAGTCGGGAGTTGGCAAAGTACTGTGCCTATTTTTGTATTATTGGAACACAGCCACATCCACTGGTTTAGATCTTTCCTGGGGCTGCCTTTGAGCTACAAAGAGACCAAACGGCCCTCAAAGCCCTAGAAGATTTACTCTCACCTTTTAAGAAAGTTTGCTGACCCTTGGCCGCTAGCACACATTATGCCGTGTCTTCTCATATATTTTAGGGCTGCTCATTGTGCTTCTGACAATGCTTTCTTCCCTTTCCTCCAGAACATTCATGGGAAGTGAGCTAAAGACCCCAGACCTGACTAGGCTCCCGGCTGGATCCTTTTACGGTGGCAAGCTGCCACCACGTTTTCTTGCAGCAATTTTCACGGTATCCTCGTCCAGCTGCCCTATACTACTTTGGTTCTCCTGTTGCTCAAGAGACCCAGAACCATTAGAGACAGGTCCTGAGGGTTCATGTTTTATGGTTTAACCTCCTCTCCACTTCTTCCGAATTATCGAGAATGGAACAGAGGCACGTAAGAATCACCCCAACTTGCAGCGTGCCAGTGGTAGAGCCTATGCAGAGAAGGAGCACAGAACTGCCCCTCGCTCCCTCTTCCCCTCCGGGTGGAAGAAGCTAGACAGTATTTCTTGGAAAAGGCGTTTCCTTCCCTCAGACGAGAATCAATCATTAATCTGCCTACTGGTTCCATCCGGATTAGGAGGTTTCAGAAAAATATAAGGCCGTGACTTTGCTCAACAGACCCCTGGGGGTGAGGGGGATGACAAGTTATGGTTAACTAAAGATCAACGAGAGGACTGCCCTCACAACCCACTCACCAAACTCCAGTTTGTCTTGGTTATTGGCCACGGCATGGATGAGCCCGATGGTCCCACAGGAGTTGCCAATGGTCTGCTTCATGAAGTACACCTTGGGACTGACCGCTTGTCCCTTCAGCTCTTCAATCTGTTTTTTCCTGAAGTTCTCATGCTGGGAATAGAAAACATTTTTCGATCTCGAATGAAAATGCAAAGCACGAACAGACAGAGGCACAGCGTGTTCTACCACCTAAATGGAAACGCAAGTGGGATGTGTGACCAGGAGCCCCGGTTCTAGGTGTTGGCGAGCGCCCAGAGACTCGCGCGTCTGCCTCCCACACCCACGCCAGCCCGTAGGGTTCCTGAGAGGTTCTGAGACTCCACCCTGATGCTGCAGTGCGGTCATGGCCTTGGATGTTGCCCAAGGATTGGTCTAGATGCCACTGCAACCTTTTAGCTTGAAAATGCATGTCTCCTGAAGTCGGAAGAACCGGCAGTTTCATTTTTTTGTTGTCCTTAAACACCACCAACTGTACTTCACACAGGACCCCAATCAAGCTTTGGCTCTATCCCAGCATTCTTTGAAGACCTACTTCTACTGCGTCCACGTACAGTTCTTTTCAATAACAAATGCAAAACAAGACTTAACTGCTGAAAGGAGCAATTTAAAGAAATTGTTCCCTCACTTTTTTGGGGGTGGGGGGAGGGGAGGAAAGACAACTGACCTAGGGTTCTGGGCTGTGATTTCATATAATCTTCTCATCCTACAAGAGGCAGACCTGACACTTGCTTGTCCTTGTCAACAATACATTTTTTTTTAAGATTTATTTATTTATTTATTTGACAGAGAGAGAGATCACAAGTAGGTAGATAGGCAGGCAGAGAGAGAGAGAGGAGAAAGCAGGCTCCCTGCCAAGCAGAGAGCCCAATGCGGGACTCAAGGAGCCTGCCAAGCAGAGAGCCCAATGCGGGACTCAATCCCAGGATCCTGAGATCATGACCTGAGCTGAAGGCGGAGGCTCAACCCACTTAGCCATCCAGGAGCCCCTCAACAATACATTTTGAGAACAGATTAACAATGGGGGGGGGTGGAGGGGGAGTCAGAAGAGATCAGTAAATGAGAATAGGGAATAGTTTTCCTCAAAGAATCCATCTGCTCTTTGTACAGTAATTTAGAGGGCTTGTTTGGACCTTTCATTAATAAATTTTAGACCTTAAAGGTAGAACTTCTCAATTAAAAGCATGGTGCCAGGGCACCTGGGTGGCTCAGTGGGTTAAGCCTCTGCCTTCAGCTGAGGTCATGATCCCAGGGTCCTGGGATCGAGCTCCACACTGGGCTCTCCGCTTGGTGGGGAGGCTGCTTCCCCGTCTCTCTGCCTGACTCTCTGCTTACTCATGATCTGTCAAATAAATAAATAAAATCTTTAAAAAAAAAAAAAAAAAGGCATGGTGCCAATGCCATAGAAACACTAATGTCTCACAACCAGTATAATTGGACAGAACATCAAAAGCATGCTTCCTTTTTTGTTTTTTGTTTTTTAAGATTTTAAGTAATCTCTACACCCAATGTGAGGCTCAGACTTACAACCCCTGAGATCAAGAGTTGCACACTCCACCCACTGAGCCAGCCAGGTGCCCCTGAGTATATTTGTAATTCCAGTCGCTCTGCATCACTGTACACATAACTGAAGTTTAAGCCTTGTCTGTGACCCCATCAGACGAAAAAGATCTCCTGTTCGGCAAGGCCAACTCATAGGAAATTCTAACATCAAAGATCTATCACATCTCTGAAATGAGTTACTACTCATGGGCTGTTAAGGATTTTCACTTTTCTGTTTTTGCTTTTTAACGGGATAGCACCATTCTCTATAAGTTTGAGCTCTTGCATAGAGATACTTTTGCAAATATTTCATTATCACTTAAAACTACTATTTCAGAACTGGTCCAGTTAACTGGTAGCTGGGTGGCTCAGTCCGTTAGGCGCCTGCCTTCTGCTGGGATCCCAGGGTTCTGGGATCAAGTCCTGCGTTGGGCTCCTTGCTCAGCAGAGAGTCTGTTTCTCCCTCTGCCCCTCCCCCCGCTTGTGCTCGGTCTGCCTCTCTCAAATAATAAAATCTTTAAAAAAAAGAACTGGTCCAGTTAGGATTTCATAACATTCTCAGACAAAATCAGATGCTTTCTAAATTAACATCAGCTTATTCAGAAGTCAACATACAAACCTCAACTTTTGAGTTAGCTTCAGTGTTTAGCCTAAATGGTGTTCTGTGTCACAGACTGGGTGCTCAATAAATCTGACTTCCCCAATTAGAGCTAAAGGACTAAGTATCCAGATGATTCAAACCAGAAGAAGTGCAGCCTCATCCTGTAGAAAGCAAGCAGTGGGCCTTTGAAAGACAAACACGATGCACCACTGCCTCCCAGAGGCCTTGCCGGTGAGTGCCGCTCAAAATCTCCGAGTCATCATGGAGCCTCTAAAGAGCGAGCTCCGGGAGAGGCTCAAATAAGAGGAGATGGTGTTCTGACTCGGTCAACAGGGAAGCTAATTTGACTTGCAATTATTTGGCCACTCCAGTTTACCCAACTAAAGGCTTTGCAATAAAAAACAGGACAGGGAGATTATCCTAGTAGCTTTAATAAGGGTTTTTAAATTCACAATAGCCCATTTACCAGGAGGAATGCAACTTCCCATAGGGCTTAATAATTTATGCTGAGGATGCTTCTAGAACGCCCAGCCCTAGCATGGTGGTGCTTCGGTTAAAGCTTACAGTGTTTGGAATGTAGCCCCCAAAGCTACTGCCCCGGGGTTTTGTTAATGCAGATTTCACCACTCCCAAATCAGGGACAGCAACAGGAGATAGACAATCCCAGGCCAGTTAGTGGGATTTCATACATTGCAAGACAACAATCATCCCAGCTACCTTTTTATATCTGACGCTCAGTCTTTGAGGTACATACATCCATGCACACTTGTAGGAGGAAGACCATCTAAAGGGAAATGAAAAGGTGTTTCTAAAACTGCTTTAATGCCCACCTATTTCACCTAGCTACAGGGTCAGAGAGGAAAGACAGGAGGTGGAAGGAGATCCCCCCACACAAATGATTACGCTTGAAAAACAAACAGGAAAATACACACATCGAAGAGGCTAAAAACCGAGTGTGCATGTTGTAGGGAAGAAACCCAAGGCCACCAAAGACCTGAGTGGAGAGGGAGCATTAAAAAACCTATTGTTTCCCTGTGGCTTAGGCAAGTCCGCTGGCCACCCCCCCCATTTTAATACAAGTGGGAGTCTGAAAACCAAACAAGAAACTGATAGTTCTCAGCCCTTAAAGGGAAACAACCAGCCAACCATTCCTTGAAGTGGAAGGCTCTGAAAAGCATAGGTTCCAGTGAACATATGAAGAAGATGAATTCTTTCTTTGTAACTGAGATGACGGAACAAAGATGCTGCTTCTTCTCCTTGAAATTCAAGGCAACGCTGGATGGACGAGCGAGGAGCCAGTAAATTCTCTAACCACCAATGAGTAGGTACCACGATATCTCCCCCCCACATCCCGCAGGAAGGGGGCAGTTCTGCAGGTGTGGGCGCCCAGTCCCGGAGAGGAGGGAGCCGGGAGTCTACACGGTCCTCCACGCCTCACTCGGGTCTGGAAGCTGCGCGCACCATCCCGGGCCCGCGCACCCCGGGCCCCACGCCCTACCTGGGCCGTGAGGGGAAACAGCAGCAGCAGCGCGCAGGCTGGCGCTGGCACCGAGCCCAGAGCCTCCTCCTCCAGCCCCAGCACGTCCGCGAAGCGCCACTGGCCGGCGACCCCCAGCCGAGCCAGCACCTGCGGAGAGGAAAGAGCGCGGCCAGGGGCTCCGAGACGGCGAGGGGCGGGCACCTGCCGGAGGGCGGGGCCGAGCCGGCGCCCTCGGTGCCCCCACCCCAGCCAGGGAGGAGTTGCGGCCTGCCCCGCCCCCCCAGCCTCGTTCCCCACCCCCGCCCGCGCAGTGACACAGCACAAAGCGCGGCCCACACGTGGCTCCAGCGAAGCCCGGGCACCCGAGTCCGCGCGGCTCGCGCCACGCCCTCGAGAGCCGGGCCCTCACTCGCATCTGGGCCCAGCCCCCTCCTCCCTCCCACCTCGGACGGTTCCGCAGTCACCCCCACCCCGCGACCCCTATGCTGGGGCAGACGGAGGGCATCTGGGAGCGCGCGGGACGCCGCTGGGTCCCTGCGAGACAGCCGGAGCTGATGCGCGCCTCCGCCTCGGCGCTCCCGGGGGGAAGGGGACAGAGGCAGTGCGAGACGCCACTCACTTTGTTCAGCATCTGAAAGGCAAATGCACAGAAAAAAATACAAAAATAAAGCCGGTCATCGAGGCAGCTACCTGGCCAGGGCTGACCCTCAGCTCCGCGGTCCCCGAGCAGCGATGCACCTGACGCTCACCTCGGGGTTAATCTCCATCGGTTTGAGCTGCATCTTCGCGAGCCGGGGGATGAGGCACCACCAGAGAAGAGGAAAAACAGCGAGCGGAACCGCCCAGGCGGCTGCTATAAAGCTCCGGCCTGACGCACTGTAGGTGCCTGCGCAGGGGGAGCAGGGGCAAAACCAAGCGACGGGGAAACGGTCAGTCGCAGCCAAATGGGCACGAAACCCCCCCATGCGCCGCGCCGAGTGGTACGGCCGGGCCCCCAAACCTTGCAGTCTCACTTGCTGGTGAGATAATCTGGTGGTTGTGGAGATGGGTTTTGTGGGTGGGTGTTCCTTGAGCCTATGGAGCAGTCCTTTAGATGGAGTCTAATTTCTTGCGAACTTTCTGGAAACCTACCATTCTCACCATCCCAATTCCCGGAGGGCTCAGGGTTTCTGAAGCTTCGAGAAAAAGCCCCAATTCAACAGGTATATATTTAGTATGAATGTAAATATCCGTCTCCCAAATCTTGCAGCAGTTTGGCTTTGACCTCAGACAATTCATCCTCCATGTTAGATGAGATCGGTACCGACGTGCGTTTTTAATTGACTGCCTAGAATAAAACAATGTGGAGGATAAACGGTATTGCATTAGTAATGCTGATGTAATGTGGCTCCCGGGGAAGAATTGGTTGGTCACGGGGAAGCTATAGAAACCTGGCGTGTGTGACCGTAATGTAAGAGAGGAGGCAGGCGGTCGGAGACTTTAGGACGCAGATCCAGGGAAAAGAAAGGTATGATTTCGAGACGAGAGGGTGTAAAAGAAAACGTATTTTTAAAAGAGTGGGAGGCTTTGAAAAATAAGATTCTGAGCTCACAATGGAATATTCACAGTGAAGGAGAAAGAGAATGGCTGCTGAAGGAAAGGCTGTTCTCTAATGAGCGCAGGTGGGGCTTGTTTTTCCTACAGCATGTGCAAAAGATGGAGAGAAAAAGCATATGCAGATGAATGAATAAGAAGAGGGACAAAGATCTGAAAAAATAGTGTCAGGAGAGCTAAAACTCACAATGAAATGGGGCTTGCAGAAACGCTAAGGAAGCAAGAAGGTTGTTTTAAAATGCTCATGACAAAATGATGATATGGAGGAAGAACAGACCTACTGTTTAGTGGAGTCCCGGTTAATAGATGGCAGGGATAAGAGAGGGAGTCTACTTTTTTTTTTCTTTTTCTTTTTCTTTCTTTCTTTTTTTTAATTAATTAATTTTTTTTTTTGAGTTATTACCTCTACAGTGTCTCAGTGGACAGATCTATTGCATGTCCTCTCACATAATGCTTAGAGGATCCAGTGAAAAAACTCTTCCTAATCCAACTTTACAAATTAGAATTCTGGCTTAGAGACGTCAACTTGTTTCTGATCACAAAGAAAAATGAAACAAAAGTAAAGCCTACTAAGTTGGGCACTAAGAGTCCATTCTCTCTCCAAGTTAACATTCCATTCCACTTCTATCTTCTCCCATTTTTACCATCAGAAATATGACCTTCACCCAGAAAAATGAGAGAGAAACATTAGGAAGAAGAATCTAATGGGTGAATTTCATGATTTGTAAATGACGCCTCAACAAGTTTTTGTTGTTGTTGTTGTTGTTGTTTTGTTTTTGTTTTTTTTTTTAAGAGGAGACTACTTGAAAGCCAAGACAGGTGAATAGTTCACGTGGCTATGCTGAATGAGTTCTTGCCTTTAGACAGAGATGAATTACGTCTCAGTTAACTTTAGTTATTCAGCAAGTGCTGATTAAGTATCTACTATGTGATGAGCACTGAGCTTAGAATTGGGGATGTAAAGGTGAACACGGTAAACAAACTCAAAACTTCCAATATGGAAATTTTATACGAGTGATGTCAAAGCAATCAGAACTCAGGAGCCCCTCACCTGGTGTGGAGAATCAGGAAGGCTTCCCAAAGGAAGTGATGTTTAAGATAAGGGCTGATGGACTCAGACAATTTAGCATGTGACACTTATTACCAAAGTAAATAGTAAAAATGGTCATTAAAACACTAGAGAAATCTCTGTGAAAGGCACTTATTCAATCACACCATGTATATATATAATATATATAATATATATTAGTTTTTATTTACATATATATAAGAAATGTATTATATTTATTTATATATTATATATAAAATATATATTATATTTGTTTATATATTATATTTATTTGTATAGAGATATATATAGATATCAAGGGCCTACTCTGTGCCAGAAAGCATCAGAGCGATAAATACAACAAACAAGGAGATGCCAGAGAGAAGACAAAAACAAACCTTATCCTGATCTTTAATAAAAGGGGGGAGTGTATTGCTGAAACTGCAGGCCGGGAGATTTGATGTCAGTCTTCAGTAAAATTCTAGGGGTCTTAGGAGAAATAGAATGATTGCATTTAGAACAAGTTATGCCAACCAGCACTTCTCTCCTTTTGGAGTCTCTGACTAGAACAGGCAAAACATTCCCCATTGTATTCTTCATGCTGCCTGGGTTTGCAACAATTAATATCATAGTTGGAGGGGGTTTTTTTGTTGTTGTTTTTTTTAAAGATTTTATTTATTTGAAACAGAGAGAGAGATCACAAGTATGCAGAGAGGCAGGCATAGAGAGAGAGAGGAGAAAGCAGGCTTCCCGCCGAGCAGAGAGCCCGATGTGGGCCTCGATCCCAGGACCCCGAGATCATGACCTGAGCCGAAGGCAGAGGCTTAACCCACTGAGCCACCCAGGCGCCCTGGAGGGGTTTTTTAACTTAGTTATTCTACCTGGGAAAAAAGTGCTGCTGAATGGAGTCATTTCTACCTGCAGCCACCTGGCAACATTTTAACCCTTTTGCAGCAGAGACAAAGTGTGTGCATGCAGGTAAACATAAACAATCTAAAAGGCAGAATTATGAGATTTAGAAAAACGAGTTAAAAATAAACAATGGCATTTAATAGAGATTTTGGTGATGATGGTACGCTCCTATGAATAGACCAAAAAACTTTAAATGGGTGACTGTGTCTCAATGAAGACTCAGTAGAGATATGTGTGCAGCTTTGCGTGCCAGTTATCATGGTACAATTGATCTTTATATTCATTTTTTCCTTTTTTTATTTACCAGAGTCTATGGTTACAAAAGTATGTAATAATAAGGAAAAATATCAATTGAAAAGTCAGCATTTTAATTAAACTCACTCAAAAATGAATGTACATAGGCAGAAAAACATTTTTTTTTTCGGTGACAGAAAAGCATTTTAAAAAATCAGTAAACACATAGGGTAAACATGGAGTAGAGCTGTTATAGATGGAGAAACAGAATCAGTGAATGAATAAGTCAGCTTTCATAAATAAAGATGCCATTTCTGGTTCACCAGCAGCAGGCTTTTTTTTTTTTTTTTTTTAAATCATAAGTATTATTTTTCTGGCAATAATGAAGATTTGGGATGGACCCTTTAAAAGCTACCTTCTAATAATTCTGATGACTAATAAAACAGAAACTCAAATATCCTTGGCAGGTCAGTTCTGCAGTGTTGTGGGAGTCAGTCCTGAAGGCTCAGCCCAAGTTTAGTCCCCAGCACTTCCAGTGGTTTTGTAAGTACCAAATTCCCTGTATTAAATCCCTTTCTATTTAAAATACCTAGAGAAGTGTTGCCTGGGTGGCTCAGTCATTAAGCATCTACCTTCAGCTCAGGTCATGATCCCTGGGTCCTGGGATTGAGCCCCAGGTCGGGCTCCCTGCTCATTGGGGAGTCTGCTTCTCCCTCTCCCTCTGACCCAGCTCCCTGCTTGTCCACTCTCTCTCTCTCTCTCTCTCAAATGAATAAATAAAAAGATCGTCAAAAAATAAAATATCTGGAGTAATTTGGGGCTCCTATATTAGCATACTTATATATTTTAGGTGAATCAAAAATGTAATCGTTATTTGTTTTAATACCCATCAGAGAAGCTATGTGTTTTTGTATGTGTATATAATTAGAATATCAAGTTTGTGGTTTTACCCATGTGAAATCTATGGGCAAGTCTAACGTATAACATAAGCAAGTCGTATCATTGGTCCATAAGGATCTGGCAAAAATCACAGGAGTCATTCACAAATCTCAACAATAGAAAACCTCTGCTCTAAGGACAAGAGTCTTGCTAGTTGAAGGGGTAGAGTGTACACCATGTGTTTATGAAGGCGGGATACTCAAACACGGAAGCAGTACTTCCCAAATATTTTGAGAATATTCTACATATTCTGCAGAAGTTACTCAAGGAGGGAGGTGAGGAAGGAAGGAAAACTAGCCTTGTTTGTTACACAGAGGACATTGTGTTGGTCATCCTCCGACTCCTCATACCAATTCTCTGCTGTCCTTGTTGATTTTACAGATAAGTAAACCAAGGCCTCAGAGAAGCTGTTACCTGCTAAAGTTCACACAGCTACTGAGTGTCTGAGTCTGGGTTTCAACCCAACTTCATTTGATTTCATTTGATTTCACAATTTGCGCATGTTCAACTCTTCTGCCTGATTCCATCTACGGACCACCCCTAGGACCTTGGTCATGACCGCCAGAAATAAGGATGAAGCTCAGGCACTGAGAAGAGCTGAAATGATTTCTGCAATGTCCAGGGCCAGAGCAGGTCACCTGATAAGGTCATTCCTATAAGCTTTGCTTACTTTCAGGTCTACGGATCTAGCTTGAATTTATAATTAGCATGACGTTAATAATTGACAGAGTACTTCCTCAACATTTTTAAACTTACTTGACAGTTCCCCTGCCAATAATATGTCCCCAGAAGTAAGATTCTGACATCCAGAGATTTTTAAGTTAAGAGTAACACCAAAAGGGGCGCCTGGGTGGCTCAGTGGGTTAAGCCTCTGCCTTCAGTTCAGCTTATGATCTCAGGGTCCTGGGATCGAGCCCCACATCGGGCTCTCTGCTCAGCAGAGAGCCTGCTTCCCCCTCAATCTCCGCCTACTTGTGATCTCTCTGTCAAATAAATAAATAAAATCTTAAAAAAAAAAAAGAATAACACCAAAAAAGGTGATGTATAATGCAAAGAAACTACCCCACTTATTTCCCATGGCAAAGTCAATTTCCCTCCTGTTTTCCTAAAAGCAGTTCATTCATTGGGTTATCACAAGTATATCGGAAGGAAGAAAGACAAATGTGAAGGAGGAGAGTTCATGTTCTCATTGACTTACACCTTCCAGGTATACATGCATTCACTCAACAAATTTTTTTGAGTATATACTATGTGCCGACACTACACTAGTCTTACCTGGGTTGGGAGCAGTTTTAGCAGGTAATAGACACAAGGCGTGAGCCATGTTTCCTAGCTTTTTAAGGTAAATCATCAATTTAAAGCTGCTTCTCAAGAGAGTAGGAGGGGGACCCAGTACACCAAATATATTGATCGATTATAAGGCATTTTCCTTTTAAAAATGTTTAAACATGAAAAACACGTGCATCTTAGAAGCAGGGACATGGTCTTTTGTATTAAGCTCTTCACATCCAATCTGTGGTCAGTTTGCACTCAGTCTCCTTGACAGTAAAGTGAAGATTTCATGAACTCTGAGATTTATCTTAGCCCAGCATACTAAGGACCTTGAGCAGCAGAATATAAAAGATACATAGAGCAAATCATATAAAAGTTTGGGTTAAGTCTCCCTTCATCTCTAGTTCCTTAGCTGTTAGACATTTTTAATGTCACTAGAATATAATAAACAAGATTGATCAGTTAAAATCAGCTTCTGAAGTGTCCTTCAGACCCATTTGTTAACTGTTTCCTCTTACCAGGAGATTATTATATGAAGAATATGATAAGCAGAAAATTTTAAGTCTATAAATATACCAGGAAGAGATGTTTTCTTGAGAACACTGCTGAGTCTTAACCTACCAAGCATTTTTTTCCCCCAGAATCCTTAGCATGAACCAATCAATATATAGATGCTTAGTGTCTTGGTCTTACTTGGACACTGAGCTTCCATGGCCTAAGCATATGAAGCAATAAAAAAGGAACATCTAAACAAGTCAAATTGGAAAAATAACCAAAAACCCTCAACCCCAAACCATAAGACACTCTTCATCATAGGAACCAAACTGAGGGTTGCCAGAGGGGAAAGGGATGGGGCAATGGGGTAACTGGGTGATGGACATTGAGGAGGGCACGTGATGTAATGAACACTGGGTGTTATATAAGACTGATGGGGGGGTGCCTTGGTGGCTCAGTGGGTTAAAGCCTCTGCCTTCAGCTCAGGTTGTGGTCCCAGGGTTCTGGGATCCAGCCCCACATCGGGCTCTCTGCTCAGCGGGGAGCCTGCTTCGTCCTCTCTCTGTCTGCCTGCCTCTCTGCCTACTTGTGATCTCTGTCTGTCAAATAAATAAAGAAAATCTTTGAGAAAAAAAAAAAAGATACAGAACATTAAAAAAAAAAGGACTGATGAATCACAGACCTGTACCTCTGAAACCAATAATACATTATATGTTAATTAATTTTTAAAAGTTTAAAAAAAAAAAACCCTCAAGCCATAAATCCACCATCCTAAGAAATTTAAAGTTTCATTTCTCCACATATTCCTCCCAGTACTTAGTCATTTATGTAACCAACTCCACTGGGTTCCCAGCCGGAATTTATTCTCTTCCTCCTTCCTAACTAACTGGCTGCCCACTATTCTAACCCCAGCTCCACTCTGCTTTCTCAGGCCCCAGCTCAAATCTATTTTCCTTTGCGGGAGATTGATAGGAGAGGAGGAAAAGGGAGGACTGTCCTTGAGGATCTTTGTTGCCTCTTGGCAGACCAGCAGTATTTCAAAAACTGTGTTCTATGCAGTGTATCAGTAGACCTTCAGCACAAGAGCGCCTCAGAGCACTAGGTCAGCCATAATGCCAGAAGCAGATATCCTGTTTGTTTCTTTTTCTCAGCTGTGAAACTCTCCCCAGAAGCCCCTACTCCTTGAAAACTGCTCTTATGAAAACTGACCAGAACTGAGCCTTAGGCCTACCTCAGTAAGGGGACTCTGATCGCCTAGAGAGTGAGAAGCACATTGTCAAGAAGGAGAAAAGAAATCCCCTTTGTGGGACGCCTGGGTGGCTCAGTTGGTTAGGCGTCTGCCTTCGGCTCAGGTCATGATCCCAGGGTACTGGGATCAAGTCCCACATCAGGCTCCCTGCTCAGTGAGGAGTCTGCTTCTCCCTCTCCCACTTCCCCTGCTGTGTTCCTGCTCTCACTGTCTCTGTCAAATAAATAAAATCTTAAAAAAAAAAAAAGAGAGAAAAGAAATCCACATTGTATCTCAAAAAGGACAAATTGTGAGGCACCTGGGTGGCTCTGTTTGTTAAGTAGCTGATCTTGATTTCAGCTCAGGTCATGATCTCAGGGTCGTGGGATCCAGTCCTGCATCTGACTCCAGCTGGGTGTGGAGCCTGCTTAGGATTCTCGCTCTCTCCCTCTGCCCCTTTCCCCCACCCCACCCCCATAGCATGCTCTCTCTTTCTCTCTGTCTCTCTCTCTCAAAAAAGGACAAATTGAAGAAATACATTTATCTCTGAAAGAAAATAGAGAAAGAAATCTGTGCTTAAATATAGGCAATGAAACTGCAGAAAACCATGAACAAAGGATTTTAGAATCAGCCATAAAGAAACCATAAATGAAGATGGCACCAGTCTCCTCCACAGCAACCCAGGAAGCCAAAAGACAGTGGAGTAATATACCATTAAAATGTTGAGTGAAAATAACCATCACCCTTGAATTTCACATTCAGCAAAACTATTTTTTCAAAACAAAGGTGAAAAAATTACATACAAACAGAAGCTGAGTTGACTACCTAGAGAACTGTATAAAAGGAACTTCTAAAGGATATAATTTTTAAAAAATGATCCAGTAGCGATGCCTGGGTGGCTCAGTCAGTTGGGTGGCTGCCTTCGGCTCAGGTCATGGTCCCAGGGTCCTGGAATCGAGTCCCGCATTGGGCTCCTTGCTCGGCGGGGAGCCTGCTTCTCTCTCCCCCTCTGACTACTGCTCTGCCTGCTTGTGCTCGCGCTCTCTCTCTCTCTCTGTCAAATAAAATCTTTAAAAAAAAAAAAAGATCCAGTAGATGGTCTGAGAAAAAATAGCTAAATAAATAGTTAAAATAATATTAAATTAATTAAAATAATATTAAAATAATATTCAGGGAAGGCATGTATGGAAACCCAAATAGATTTATGTATAATAATATCTCGTGTATAGTATTAGTGAAAAGAATAGCAGTAAAATACTCTTCTTCATAATAATATACATGATGGGAGAAAGTGAAACAAGAGTAAAAGCATTCCGAGGTCCTTTTACTATCCTGACTGAAGTTAAAAATTGACTTTAGACTTTGTTGAGTGAAATAGTCGTGATAACATCCCAAGGGAAATCAATAAAGAAAAGAAAGATATATAAATCCAAATGATTAGAGAGAAATAGAATAAAGAAAAAAGTATATAATCAAATTCCCAAAAAGGCAAGATAAGAGAAAATCCAGAAAATCCAGGACAAATAGGATTAACAAGGTAAGATAGGAAAAAGTCCAAATAAATCATACTAAATATAAATGACTAAACTTAGATGTTTTATCAAATTAGATTTTTAAAATCTAGATAATGTGCTATTTTTAAAAAAGTTATTTCTTTACTAGAGAGAGAAGAGGGCATGGGTTGGGCGGGGCGGGAAGGGTAGAAGGGAAAAACAGACTCCCCACTGAGCAGGGAACCTGACATGGGGCTCAATCCCTGGACCCTGGGACCGTGACCTGAGCTGAAGGCAGGACACTTAACCGACTGAGCCACCCAGACACCCCTAGGTACGTCCTATTTTTGAGAGACATGCCGAAAGTATAAGGATATGCCAAGATTGAAATTAAAAGAAGGGGAAAAGTTTCCCAGGAGAAACATTAAACAAAGAAACCTAGTACGACCATATTAATATCAACATTAGCAAACACATTGTTAAGCAAAGGCATTATTAAAGATGGAGGCCATTGTTATGATTACTTAATTCACCAGGATGATATAATGATATACTGAGCCAGGGACACAGGTCTTCCGGGTACCCCTTCACAGACCCCCTCTAGGGAGCAGAGGGGGAAACCCTGAAGGCACTTCTACCCAGGCTGACTCAGAATTTTCCCCTTCGTAGCCCTTCCCGCTTGTCCTCACTGGGACCACAGAATCAATCAAACTGTTCAAGTCTTGTTCCGGGGCTCCCTCAATAGTGGGCTGACCCCCACATCTGCACTGATCCAGCAACTTCGATCAGGGTGCTGTTCCATGCAGGGAAAATGGAAGGGAGGAGTCTGCACTCTTTCCACTTTAGCCTCTTGCTTGTACCTTGGCATTAAGTGAAAAAGGGCTTAGTTCTTTCATTTTTGGCACATTGCTTTAATCAGTTCCTCTGAAACCTAGCAGCTTGCTCTCTCGCTCTCTCTCTCCCCCGTCTCAGCTGACAGAGCTTCTGACATGTAAAAGAATAAATTCTTTTTGAACCCTACAGCTAACAGTCTTAATCTAATGGATATATACAAAACTCTATTCCCGACCATTTTAAAACGGGCATTGTTCTCAAGTGTTCATGGAGCTTTTAAAAACGTTGGTTAAATGCCTCGTCATAAAGCATGACTCAACAAATTTTTGTAGAATCAGTACCATGCAGACAATGTTTTCTAATGGCAATGCAATGAATTCAGATACCAGCAATAAAATGACAAAGGAGACCTATGAAACTAATTTTGGAGATTAAAATATGCTTTTTGGTAAATCATTGCTCAAAATAAGTCATTAATTGAAATCTGAAAATATTTAAAACTGAACAATATTAAAAGTGGAAATATCAAAATTTATGAGATGCAATGAGAGTGTTATTTGAGGGACATTCATAACATTAAATGCTTATATTAGAAAAGAAGAAATGTGGAAAATTAGTGAACTCAGGATCCAACTGAAGAAATTGGAAAAATAAACTTGAGGTGAGTAGAAAAAAGTAGATAATAATGAGCAGAAATAGATGATATAGTAAAACACAGTAGAGATGATTAAAAAATGTTTTTAAAAGATTAATAAAGGAGGGAAATAGAGATGATTAAAAAATTTTTAAGAAGATTAATAAGGGAGGGAAACAAACAAACAAACAAAAAAAACAAATAAAGATTAATAAGCTAGATGATCACCAGGCAGGATTTATTGGGAAAAAGATATTATTACACAAATAATATAAATATAAGAATAAAAAGTGAGAATATAGTCCCATACACATTACAGATTTAAAAGACAATAAGAGAATGTTATGAACAATTTTATGTCAATCAATTTGAAAACTCAGAGAAAAAATGCAAATACCTAGAAAAAATAGAAAGCCTCCTTTGTGTAATAAAGTATTTAAAACTCTTTCAAAGAAAAAACACTTGGTCTTGCTTGCCAGACATCCAAGAAACAGATCATTCCATTCCTGTATCCAATATTCCTGAGAAGGTGAAGAAAGGAATGTTGGCTGACATCAGGGAAAATGGCGTTATGAGGGCTTTTTAAAATGTCCCACTGTGTGAAAGCATTTCTCCACATCCTCCAACAACACTTGTTATTTTTCTTTGGTTGTAGCCATCCTGGTGCGTGTGAGATGGTATCTCATGGTCATTTTTTTTAATGCAAATTTTTTAAAGGTTTTATTTATTTATTTGACAGAGAGAGACACACCAGGAGAGGGAGCACAAGTAAGGGGAGTGGGAGGGGAAAAGCAGGCTTCCCGCTGAACAGGGAGCCCAGTGCCAGGCTCAATCCCAGGACTCTGGGACCATGACCTGAGCAGAAGGTGGACGCTTAAGGACTGAGCCACCCAGGCGCCCCTCTCATGGTCATTTTGATGTGTCTTTCCGTGATGGCTAATAATGTTGAGCTTCTTTTCATCTGTTTATCGGCCATGTGTATATCTTTTTTGGAGAAATTTCTATTTACTCTAACCTTTTGAATCCACTCCAGTAATAGTTTTGCTCACAGCACTCCAACCAAATCTTCTTTGATGTAGTCACGTTTTACTTCAAGAATACTTTTTTGTCCTCTTCTTCCTGGGATGACAGGCAGCATTCTTTCCATAAATGCTTTCTTCTCTCAGCATCCAGGACAGACAACTCTTCTGGGATTTCCTCTCTCCTCACTGGCACTCCTTTTCTGTCACTCTTATCATCTCTAGACATTAAATGGTCCCCATCACTCAGTGGTTGAATCAAGTTATGGTCTTAAATCCTTTCTTTATGCTGGGGACTCCCAAATTTATATCTCCAGCCAGACCTCCCCTCTGATCTCCTGTCCAGTGCCTACTCCAAAACTGAATTCCTCATCCTCTCTCCAGACCTGCCCTTCCACCCTCTTCCCCATCCAGACAAAGTACACGTCACTGAACTTCTAATTGCTCAGGCAAAAAATTTCAGCATCACCCCCTGGGTCCTCTCTTTCATATCCCAAATTCTGTCAGCAAATCCTGGCAGCTCTATCTTCAAAACATATCCTGGATTTTTACCACTGAGAAAATTATAGGGCAGTCATTAAAAATAACATGCAGACATTTTATGATTAAAACGTAGAGTGAAAAGATAGCATGCAAATCCCATGTGCAATATGATTCCAACAATGTAAAATATACTTCAAATAAAGACGTGAAAGTCACAGAACTAATATCTTAAAAAAGAGGTATTTTCATATTTTCCCATATTTTTCTTTGAAAATATTTATCCAGCTATAAAATTGCTGGGAAGATTTCAGTGTTTATGATATCAACAGAGTATATCTGTCAATATATCTGGGGGTTCAGTCGGTTTAGCAACTGCTGTAAGCTCAGATCATGATCCCAGCGTCCTGGGATTGAATCTCATATCAGGCTCCCTGCTCAGTGGGGAGTCTGCTTCTCTTTCTGTCTCTCTCTGCCCCTCCCACTGCTTATGCTCTCTCTCTCTCTTTCTCAAAAAAAAAAAAAAATACAATCTTTTAAAAAAATAAGGAGAACATTCACCCAAGGGGAATCAAAAGGCAGTTCCTAAAGAGGTAGATTTCTCTTTTCTGACAAGTTGAAAGAAACTGTGTTGAAGGAAGCTTTTTCAGAACATACCACATTGGATCTTCTGTCCAACGCCACCATCAAAGTCAAGTTCATGGCTGGGACTTTGTGGTTTTATTGAAATCTGTGGGTGCCTAGGTGGCTCAAACGATTAAGCGTCTACTTTCAGCTCAGGTCATGATCTCAGGGTGGTAGGATGAAGTCCCACATTGGCTTTCTTGCTCAGCAGAGAGTCTGCTTCTCCCCTTCCCTTTACCCTTCCCCCTGCTTATGTTCTATCTCATTCTCTCTCTCAAATAAATAAATAAATAAAGTCTCTAAAAATGTGTAATACTGACAGATGTTTGTAGAGTACAGTAGCATTTTAAATAGTTCTACAACATAAGTAGGAAAGTCATTTTTGGAGACCTACTTGTACCACATATTTTGCAAATTGTTTGGCAGTATACTGTCTCATTTAATTCTCTAACCCTTCCACTTAAAAAAAAAATTATTTAGTTTGAGAGAGGGGGGAGAGGGACGGAGGGAGAGGCAGAGAGAGGATCCCAAGCACAGAGCCTAATATGGGGCTCAATCCCACAAAACTGAGATCATGACCTGAGCCGAAGCCAAGAGTCAAATGCCCAACCGACTGAGCCACCTGGGTGTCCTCTGACCCTTTTAAAAACACAGCTTTATTATGGCATAATTGACATACAATAAGTGTTTAAATGTCTAATATGTAATTTGATAAGTTTTGACATATGTATATATCTGTGAAATCATCACCAAATCAAGGTTGTGGGCATATCCACCGCCTCACCAGTTTCCTCTCACACCTTTGTAATTCTTTCCTCCTGCCTCTCTCCCCTTCTTGACTCTCCTAGCAACCACTGACCTATTTTCTGTCACTATAGGTTAGTTTGCATTTTTTAGAGTTTCATGTAGATTTATAATATTATGTACCCTTGTCTGGCTTCTTCCAAACAATCTTTTTAGGTCTTATTCACATCTTATGATTGAAAAAATCGATTCACAGAAGTTATGAAACTTTCCTAAAATCATGCAGTAATAAGAGATGGCCATGGGCTTCCCATCCATTTCTGCCTGTTGCCTCAATGTGCTGAAAGTAAAGCCCCACATCATTCAATTAATACCAGTAAGTGGCCAAGGTGGGACAAAAACCCACTATGCTACATGTGTCTCAGTTATTTATGTGGCTATTGGGATGAGCATCATGACAACTTTTAGATTTTTTTTTAAAGATTTTACTTATTTATTTGATAGCGAGAACGAGCAGAAGTAGGCAGAGTGGCAGGCAGGGGGAGAAGCAGGATCCTTGCTGAGCAGGGAGCCTGATACAGGGCTCGATCCCAGGACCCTGGGATCATGGCCTGAGCTGAAGGCAGACACCCAACCACCTGAGCCAACCAGGTGTCCCGAGATTTCATTTTTTAAAAAATATTATTTATTTATTTGTCAGAGAGAGAGAGCGAGAATCAGCAGGGGGAGCGGCCGGCAGTAGGAGAAGTAGGCTCCCGGCTGAGCAAGGAGCCTGATTTGGGACTTGATCCCAGGACCCCCTGATCCTGACCTGAATAGAAGGCAGGTGCTTAACTGTCTGAGCCACCCAGGCATCTCTAGATTTCAATTAGACCACAAAGTCCCAGCCATGAACTTGACTTTGATGGTGGCCTTGTTATATTGTGGTATATTCTGTGGTATATTCTGACAAAACTCCTTCAACACATTTTCTTTCAACTTATCAGAAAAGAGAAATCTACCTCTTTAGGAACCACCTTTTGATTCCCCTTGGGTGACTGGACCTCTTTATTTTTTTAAGATTTTATTTATTTACTTGAGAAAGAGAGAGAGAGACAGCAAGAAAGAGAGCACAAGATGGGGGAGATGCAGAAGGAGAAACAGACCCCCCACTGAGTAGGGAGCTGGATTCGGGCCGATCCTGAGACTCCTGGGACCCAGGATCGTGATCTGAGCCAAAGGCCGACAATTAACCAAATGAGCCACCCAGGTGACTCTGCTTGTCTTCTTCAGAAAAACACCTGTACTGTGGTTAAGGAGAAATGCTGGTAGGTAGAGTTCCCCTGTTCTTCCGTTCTCTGCTTCTTCTCCCCTCGGAGCTTCCTTCCTTCCTTCCTTTTCTTTTCTCCCTTCAGTTTTCTCTTTTAAAGACTCATTTGCAATTTATCCTCATTGTCGCTTTTGTTACCACTGCTTTACCATCCAGGCAGCCTAGACTTCCAGAATAAGGCATGGCATTGGAGCAAAAAGCTTGGCTTGAGATTTCCAAAACTGCCACATTGTTACAGATTGATTTCCGATTAATACACTTACTAGGCTTATCTGATGCCTTTCTATCTCAGAGATCATGTGAGTTTTACCTTGAGCACCTTTTCAGGTTCTGCCAAGATTAATTATTGCCTATGGAATTGTTTCCATATTGAAAAAACAAGTTTAAAAAAGATAGAAACAGTTTATAAGCAGTAAACAATACCCTGAAAAAAGTACTAAAATTATTGAATGCTTGTCAGAAAAGCAGAGGAAAAAACCTTTATAGTCTTTTAAATCATCTATTTAAAAATGGTTTTGTGTGCAACTATTGTATTTTATGTGCGTGAAGTTCAATGTCAGAAACCATATGTTTCGACAAAATTTCTGAAGTGAGTTCTCAGCTAGCAAACCTAGGAAAAATAATGTTCTCTGTCCACTGGGGCAAAATTTTTAAGGAAATACCAGGAACTGTGACAGCAGCTCCCATATCACAGATGCAAGCTGAAATCCTCTGGGGACCGCATGTCAATATGAACATTATCTGATACATGAGACTGACTTATAAAACAGCACACTGGAAAGGAGTCGAAATCATCTTTAGAGCCTGGCCATACCCTCATAACCTTGGACGTATGCCCAGCAACTCAGCGGAACCGGAAGACGGTATGAAATAATTCTTTAAACGATGCTATTGGTAAAGGAGGGACAAGTTAACATCCATTCCTTTCTCCTAAAACATTCCAGGTTGGGGACGCCTGGGTGGCTCAGTCGGTAAGCGTCTGCCTTTGGTTCAGATCATGATCCCGGGGTCCTGGGATCGAGTCCTACACCAGGCTCCCTGCTCCATGGGGAGTCTGCTTGACCCTCTCCCCACTTGTTCTCTCTCTCTCTCTCTCTCAAAACAAAGAAATAAAATCTTTTAAAAAAAATTCCACTTGTAGATTTGAGTTTCTCTTTATGAAGCCCTGAAATAGCATTTAAGTCTATTTCTTTAGAGGTAGACCGACTGTATACATGGAACCTGGCAAATTTGAATAAAGAAATAAACAAAATGTAACCTCTATGAAAAAATTCTTCATGACTTCTGTGCTTGTGAAATCTAATTGTTCTCATCTCTGATATTCTCAAACTTACCTTGTATTCATTTTTTTAAAAAGATTTTATTTATTTCTTTGACAGAGATCACAAGTAGGCAGAGAGGCAGGCAGAGAGAGGAAGGGAAGCAGGCTCCCTGCTGAGCAGAGAGCCTGACGCGGGGCTCGATCCCAGGACCCTGGGATCACGACGAGAGCTGAAGGCAGAGGCTTTAACCCACTGAGCCACCCAGGCGCCCCCCTTGTATTCATTTTTACAGTCCAGACCTTAAGAGGTTGTACATCGGGCAAAATGGATGTAGGTGATGAGAGAGAACTAAACATAGCATGGTAAAAAGGTCAAGGTTTCCCGTTCAAAAAATCCAGCTGAAAACATGAAATCAAGAGGACAAAAGCATAAAATGAACATTAGGATAAAAGGTGGGAAATGGAACATTCTAATTTGGGCCAGATTCCAACTCTTTTGACTTCAGCGGCATTTTATTCCACGATACCTGGATCTCTCTATTTTTATATGCCCTACATTCTAGGAGTACAGAGACTGGAGAAGACACAGATTGTGCCAAGATGAGGATACCCACATATTTTCCAACTACCTCGGCAGAGTTACCTCACCTCTCTGAACTTCTCCCTTATGTAAATGAGGCTGCTCACAGGACGACATTATGTTCATCTATTAAGTGCTTAGCAAATAGAAAGCCCTTAGACACGCTAGTTATTACCAGGGGGAGGGACTAAAAACATAAAATGGGTTCATGGAATTTGGAGTCCTCTCCTTTTCTCATTAGTCTATGGGATGGAGCCTGTTTTTGTCTCTCGTTCAAAGTAACCATCACTAACTGCCACTGCACATCGAACTTGACTCAAATACCCCTTCCAGCAGAAGAATCTGGAACTCTGGGGGCCCTTAGTTGCCTGCCTCAGGAGAAATGTGCCTTTTGAGATGATACGTTTCACCTAAAAAGTGGTTTTTGTTCATTTTGTACTTTACTTCATAATAGAGGTGTGTTTGTTCTAATATGAAATATTTCCCTGGGGCGCCTGGGTGACGCAGTGGGTTAAGTTTCTGACTCTTGGCTTCGGCTCTGGTCATCATATCAAGGCTGTGAGATCGAGCCCCACGTCGGGCTCCATGGTCAGCGCTGAGTCTGCTTGAGATTCATTCCCCCTCCCTCTCCCTCCTCCTCTGCTTCTCTACCTTCTTGTGCTCTCGCTCCCCACACCCTCTCAAATAACATAAAATAATAAAATAAGATATTTCCCCCATGTTTTCTAGCACACTTGTCATTCCAGGAGGATTTCTAAGTACTCCTGAAATGTGGTCGCATATTCCCATGGTATGAAAAACCCAGTTCAAGAAACAGACTGGTTCCCAGCCCTTAGGATCTGTTAAGTTTGGAAGAATCAGGGAAAGCAGATACTTTGTCCCAAGCAGGTATTTGTCCTCTCTAAGGACCTGTAACTTGAGTGGTTTTCACTTTTCTGGAGCTGCCCCCTCTCTCACAGGCATTTCCTTGTTGCTGGTTGTCTCCTGTCTGGTTTTAAAGAAGCAGAACCAGAGAGAGGGTTTCAGTGCACTGTGATTTATTGATGGTAAAGCCTTACATCCAGGAAAACCCTTAAAGGGAGGGAAAGAAGCAAAATAAAGGAGGGGAAAGAGCCAAGTGAGGGTGTGGTCTTAGGTCAAGTCTGACCTTGGCCTGATCCAACCGGGGGAAAGCTCTGGAGCATGAATCTCCCTGCAAAATTGTCCTTCCTTTGAAACAAGGAAGCAGCCTCTGTACCCAGAGTCCGTTCCTTGGCTGTGCTGTCTTGGTGGCCTGTTTGAACTCTCCATCAGGCCAGCACCTTCCAGGTGGGGTGGCTGGAGACCCAATCAGTGGATCCCTCACTCTTGAGCTCAACCCACATCTGGTGCCATATCAAGGGCTCCCCAAGGCCTTCAAGGTGCTAGCTACCTCGTGGTCATCTGGCCTGATCAACACAATATTGTCACTGCAAGGGATCTGTGTGATGCTCTGTAGGATGTCCAGAAAAGAAGGTCTCTTAACCCTACATTAGGACGGAACGTGAGAACGGAAGCACAGCCCTGAGGCAGGACCATAATTGTATACTGTTGTCAGTTCCATGGGAGAACAAAGTGTTTCTGCCCTTCCTTTTGGATTGGAATGGAAAAGGGGCAAAAGTGTCAAATCAGTGGCTGCATGCCGTGTAACTGAGGCCATATTAATCGGTTCTAACAAGGACTGCGCTCCTGACAGGCTGATATGGTAAGGCTACCCTTGTGGTCTGTTGTCACCTTCCAGGATCCATCTGGCCTCCCTTGAGAGCAACCCCTGGGGTCACTACCATGCTTCCCCACATGCTCTTGCAGGACCTTATTCCCGGGACTCAGTCAATGAGTCTGGGTCTGAAAACTGAATCACGTCTGGAACCAGGCAAGGAATGATAACTTCTCACTGGGGTACCCTTTCTTAGTCTCGTGGTCTTCCATCCTTGATTTCTTCTCCTCGTAAGTGGTATCCTCCTCCACTGTCCACCTATTTTGCCCCTGGGGACCTCATGTTCTGTCTCAATAAACGTCAGGTCCCCTCTAGATTGCCAACCTGATCTTGTTGATTTTTTTTAAAGATTTTATTTATTTATTTGGCAGACAGAGATCACAAGTAGGCAGAGAGGCAGGCAGAGAGAGAGGAGGAAGCAGGATCCCCACTGAGCAGAGAGCCCGATGTGGGGCTCGATCCCAGGACCCTGAGATCATGACCTGAGCTGAAGGCAGAGGCTTTAACCCACTAAGCCACCCATGCACCCCTGACCTTGTTGATTATTATAATTGCAACCCCTGGCTATCTATGTAGGAGGAAAATAGCTGAACTAAATGGTAATTCTATGTTTAACTTTCCGAGAGTCTGCCAGACTGTTTTCCAAAGTGGCTGCATCATTTTACATTCCCACCAGCAGGGGATGAAGATTCCAATTTCTCCCCATCCTTGCCAGCACGGGTTTTTCTCCTTTTGATTCTAGCCATCCTAGTAGGTATCTGTGACTTGCATTTCCGTAAAGGCTAATGGCGTTACTCATCTTTCAAGTGTGATTTGGCCATTTGTAGATCTTCTGTGAAGATGTATCTATTTGGATCTTTTGCCCATTTAAAATTTGAGTTGCTCGTCTTTTTATTATTGAGTTGTAAGCGTTCTTTGTATATTGTAGACCGAAATCTGTCACAGATGTATGATTTCTCCCAGAATGGGAGAAAGTGTTTTTCCATGAGGTCATCTAGCAGGATCCTCATTTCAACATCTGCTTACCGAGTTCCTGATAGATGACTGATAACAGGAGCTTACACATCAATTAAGACATGTTTTCCACCTGCAGGAAAGGTGGAGAAGCACAGAACTGAGACACCGGGATCAGCTCCTGCTTTTCTTCAGTCCTCTGGCCACTCCTCATCTCTCCAACCTTTCCAGCCACCCCAAAGCTCAATCCTGAACCCTTCCTTTTCTAACTACGTTCCTTCTCCTAACAATCTTATCCATCTGTAAACAGATGATCCCAAAATGTGTATCTCTATCTCAGGATCCCACCCTCCCCCACATGCCAGACTTGTCTATGCAATTGCCCAGTTGATGTATTCCCTTGTATATCTAATAGACATCCCAAAGCTAAGGGATTAACTTCCGGTATTACTCTCAAAATTTACTCTACCCCTAGCCATCTGTGTCATTAAATGGCAATCCTGTTCTTTTTCATTCAAGTCAAGAACCTTATAGTCATCTTTGACTCCTCTTTTTCTCTCACATCCAACACTCTGCTTGATCGCAAATCCTAAAATCTCTACGCCCAAAATATATCCAGATTCTTTTTCTCCCCCCGCCCCTTTTTAAAAAAGATCCTACCTATTTATTAGAGAGACAGGGAGAACCCAAGCTGGGGGAGCAGGAGAGGGAGAAACAGGCTCCCCACCGAGCAGGGAGCCCAATGTGGGTCTCTATCCCAGGATCCTGGGACCATGACCCACGCCAAAGACAGACACCCAACCAACTGAGTCACCCAGGTGCCCCAAAATATATCCAGATTCTAACAGCTTGTCACCAACTGACTCAGTGCTAACAGCTGGGGTTGAGTCAATCGCATCTCTCATCTGGATTATTGCATTGGCCTTTTAATTTATCTTCCTACTTCTGCCCTTATCTGCCTCCTACAGTCTATTCTTAACATAGCAGCAAGAGTGGATTCACTTCAAATGTCAGATCATGTCACTCTGCTTATAACCCTCCCATGGTTTTCTATCTTAAGCAGAGGAAAAATTGAAACTCCTGTAGTATTCTGTGAGGCCATACACGACCTTGTCTCTCTCCCCTTACCTCTGTATCTCATCTCCTCCCAGTCTCTCCTTCACTAACTCCACTCAGTCATACTTCTCTCTCATTCAGGTTCATGCCCAGGGCCTTTGCACTTGCTGTTTCCTCTGCCTGTGTAGTTACAGCCTCGGTGAGTTAGGAGCCAAGTATCTGCTGGTGGGCCTGGGGCCACTCTTAGCTGCTCTTCTAAACATATTTAATTTTCAAATAAAGTCAAGAGCAAAGACATGCTTCTTCTACTTAACATATGCAACTATTTCTCAAGCAGCTGATCATGCAAAATTCCACCTTGTCAATATTAGAGTTATGGATATATATTCATTTTCTAGCTGAGTTGAGCCCCTCTTTGATATTTCATACTATAAATCCCAAAATTTAAGATTGACTGCTATTAACACATAATGTTAGATAGTGGGAAAATGGGACAGAGAAAAAGAAAATGTATGCACAAATATTTTCCTATCAATGTGAGAAAGAAATGTTCATAACCACAATAGCCCTTGTTTTCACGACTGGTCATTTGATCATCATTCGTATTTATGACTTCCTTCTCATAGGCCTTCTTCGCTGTCAGCACGGATTAAGATGCACGAAGTCACTATAGCAAGAATGGAAGCCATGGAGGTGAGTCACTTGCTCACATGACTTACGTATGCCTTTAGGATCTGCCCGAGGCCAGTCTTGACCACTTCCATTTAAAGATGGAATGCCGCTGCACACATCTGGCTCTATGGCTAGCCAACACTCAGAGCATTATGGGTGCTTTAGTTTGAATAGTCTAATCTTTGCTAGAGCCCAACAGCAAGGTAGAAGGTTTTTCTCCAAAAGGAGGATAGTTCTGTGCAGAGAGTGGCATAGCTTTGCTCAAAACCCTAACTGTCTGAACTGAGGAGCTGGCCAATGGCTCCATACAGCATCCCTACTAGTTATAGATACTTTGATCACCATGGGATATACTGGGCCAGACAGCCCAGATGGCCATGCAGCTTTCATGGTAGCCTGGACCCAGTGGAGAGTCACCTATTTCTCTGTACTCCAACCAAAATGGGGAATCCTTTGGGTTGTTGGATAAATGGGTCAAAGGAGCAGTCCTAAATGTGTATATTGCCTCCCAAACACCCTAACAACCCAAGGTGTTCTACTTTTTCCTATTGATGAGGGGACCATAGGCAGCAACTTGTCCTTACCCTTCGAAGGGATATCTTGATGTGGCCCATGCATCTGGACTCCTAGGAATTTCATTGAAGTGGTAGGTTCCCAAAGTTTTGTGTTTTGTATCCTACCACCTGGCCCCTTGTGTCTACCCAAGGTGTCTAGGGTGGTGGCTGTTTCTCCGCTTACCCACACATTCAGTCTATGTGAAGTCATACTCATACCCTTCCAGTGCAGATCGGTCAAGTCCAAACCTCCTCCTCCACTTTCTGCTCTCTCCCTGACAAAACCCTAAGTTCCAGAAACACTGAACTTCTTATCATTCTCTAAAGATGCAATGCCCTTGTAGGTCTCCAGATATTGATTGTGCTCTCCATACTGGATGGCTCTTTCCTGTCTCCTCTAGTAAATTTCTGCTCTTCCTTAAGATAGAACTAAATATCTCCTCTGTAAAGCCTATTCCTCCTTCCTCTCCACCGTGCTCCTATAAACCACATTTTTCCCCCCTTGATTTGTACCGATCGTGTCATATGAGAATGACCTGCTGCCAGGTAGAGGCTCTACAGCAGGGTCTGCCCTACTTCTCTTCCCATTCTCTGATCTTGGTGTGCTTCTGTGCATTGGTTGGAGCTCTGTAAACGTGCCCTGAATTAATTAAACTTCCTTCCTAGTTGACTGTCTTCAAAGTGGCTATGCTCAGTACAGGGCTGAGCTATCTTTACGAGTCATTTTTTTTTAATACACTAAATTTTCTCCTTCTCCAGTGCTAATTTTATAATTGCATTTATTACATGTTTTATAGGTGACACATGGGAATGAGACCCCCATATTCCTATTGCCATCAAAATTTGGAAGTAAAAATTTACCTGATAGTTAAATAAGAAAAAAAAAAAAAGCCATGTATAGTAGATATAATTCATCTTATGTAGGAGGAAGGCCAAGATATTGTCTGTAAATGTGGACTGAGGAATGGGTTTGTCCAAAAGTTCAGTTTAGGCCTCCAGAAGGTCAAATGAAGGAGACAGGATTGGAATTTGGTTATGATCAAAATGATCCTAGTATCCTCAATAATGGGTGCAAGAAACCACAACCTAGCATTGACAAAGAAGCTCCAAGAGCCAGAGGCGGGGAGGATCCTTCCCAGCCCCGCTCAGGACCCCTCACTGGGCATCCTCCGGTGGAACCCTGCCACCATCACATGGGTGTGGCAGGCTGTCAGAAACTCAGATCATTCTGCTCAGATCGTGATCTCAGGGTCATGAGATAGAGCCCTGTGTGTCGGGCTCAGTGGGGAATCTGCCTGAGATTCTCTCCCTTTCTCTCTGCCCTTCCCCCTGCTCTTGCATTCATGTGTGTGCTCTCTCTCTCAGATAAATAAATAAATCTTAAAAAATAAAAATAAAAATACCCATCTTGTCTCTCCTTTGGATGAGTGTTCTTCAAACATTTTTGGCTAGCATGGACCATTAACAATGTACCCCCCTCATACATCTTTTTTTAAAGATTTTATTTATTTATTTGTCAGAGAGAGAGAGATCACAAGTAGGCAGAGAAGCAGGCAGGAGTGGGGGTGGTAAGAAGGCTCCCTGCTGAGCAGAGCTGGGGCTCAATCCCAGGACCTTGATATCATGACCTGAGCCAAAGGCAGAGGCTTAACCCACTGAGCTACTCAGGCACCCCCCCATACATTTTTTTAATTGACGTACAACATTTTTTATCATCAGCTTAAATCAGTGCAAAGAATATAATTTTTGGTGCATTAGACATATTGATAAAGTTTTACTCTTTTAAATGTATCCAGTGGAAATAAGTACTATCACTATTTGATACTATCATGTATTTTTTAAATACTTAAGCCAACTGTTCATTAACATTTTACACTGTTCCTTTTTGCTCTTTATCTCATACTTTAATTCCATTTCTCTCAGAAAATTTCATCCTAATATAATGTATTTTAATGCCTTAAAGTCTTTTATTTGTCATCCTAAACATAATTCTCTGCAATGTAGAAATTCAATTTTATTTCTTGAGACCTAAGTCTTTAAATTTAAAAATACCTTCCAGTTTGAGTTACTGTTATTACTAGCATATTATTCACCAAAATATCATAAATATGTTATAAATCTTATGGAGAATTATTAAAGATTAAAAGCAAATTTTTTTGGAAATGCGTATTTTTGTTTTTTAAGATTTTATTTATTTATTTGACAGAGAGATAGATCACAAGTAGGCAGAGCAGCAGGCAGAGGGAGAGGGAGAAGCAGGCTCTCTGCGGAACAGGGAGGCCGATGTAGGGGTCGACCCCAGAACCCTGGGTCATAACCCCAGCCAAAGGCAGCCACGTAACCGACTGAGCCACCGGGGTGCCCCTGGAAGTGCATATCTTAAGATAAATAAGTCTGCATTTAAAAAATGAGTTTATGTATTTGTGGACGAATGAAGGCACTACTACTGCTAGAAGGTATATAACGGTAATAATAATAATAACAGTAAACTTCCTTCTCCCACTGTTGAGACAGGCTTAACATCAGTTCCATTTCTGTTTCCCAGTGTTACAGCTTTATCTCTGAGAAACTTTGTTTATATCAAAACAAAACAAAAGATGGGAATGGAAAGAATTTCATTATAGCAACATCACTATATATTTTTTGCACTCCATATATGACAAAAACACAAAAATTAGGTTCCGCCATTTATTAGCTGACAACTTTGTTCCTTCCACTCCAGTTTTGTTAATTGCAAAGAACTGGAATGAGAGGACTTGTAAGACCAGCCAGTCTCCAAAGTCTTCAGCTGCCTCAAGGCCACGGGCAGTAGATTGAATTGTACTTTTCCTTGGTTTTTACCCAGAGGCAATGCACCAGTTAGATTCCGTTTGCCCAAATGTGCCTTCCCTCTGTAAAGAGGACGATGGAGCAAATGTGAAAGGGAAGATGGGGACGGAATTCCAGCCTGAGGCACACATGTTTGGGGCAGTCTTTTAGGGAAGAGTTTCCCCCTTACAGAAAGACGGTGAGGACCCCAGAGTCTGCTCATTGTAGAGCTCCTGCTTTGAGGTCCGGAACCTGGTTAAAAGAATTTACCCACTTTAGTTCTTTTCTTTCTTTTTTGTTTTTGAGTTGATTTCTTCTAATTTCTGTCCGTGTTTTTTCTGGTCTAAGAGAATTAAACAGATCTGTAGGGAAGTGTCACCAAATAGTGAGACGTTTAGTAGCTGGAGGGCATAGAGGCTGTTTTCTACATTTTAACAAGAGCAATGATTTCATATTAATCGCAGAGGACATCAGATTGGCTCACAGAGTGGGTATCTGTGGTTTCTGCCTACTCAGCATTCATTCCCCTTTTAATAATGACACATCGTTTTGTTTACTGAAATGAAATGGAGGTAAATTAACTCTGAATCTAGGAAGGGTTGTTTTAGCGTGTCATCAACGTGTCACCACAGAAAAGGACAATAACATTTTGCAAGTTCTTTTCTGACTTTGTCTTTGATACCTTTGACCATCTTGAAACTTTTGAGATACTAGTTTATACGAAAAGTTTTACTGTACAGTGTTTATCTAGACATAAAGCTGTTTGTTTGGAGTGGATGGGTGTGTTGGTTTCCTCGGGCTGAGGTAATAAAATACTGCAAACTGGTAGAAATGTCAGAAATTTATTCCCTCAAAGTTCTGGGGGCTGAAAATCCAAATTCAAGATGTCAGTAGAGTTGATTCCTTCTGAGGACTTCATGGGAGACTTTGTTCTGTCTCTTTCCTAGCTTCTGCTGACAGACATTCTTGGGGTTTTTGTCTTGTAAATGCATCTGTTCCGTCTTCGCCTCATCTGCCTGTGGCATTCTCCCCATGTCTCTGTGTTTTTACACAGCTGTCTTCTTTTTTTATTTTTTTAAGATTTTTAAAATTTATTTGTCAGAGAGAGAGAGAGTGAGAGAGCACAAGCACGCAGAGTCAGAGAGAAACACAGGCTCCCCACTGAGCCAGGAGCCCAATGTGGGACTTGATCTCAGAACCCTAAGATCATGACCTAGCCAAAGGCAGCAGCTTAACCAACTGAGCCACCCAGGAGTCCCTACACAGCTGTCTTTTTAAGGACATCAACCATCATGGTTTAGGGCCTACCTACACTGTAGGTAATACAGTAGGGAATACATATGCCAGCTAGGAGAATGGGGGCCATTGGGCAAAAATTATGTCCATTTTACCAAAAAGTTTCAAAAAGAAAATGTTTATCCTTCAAGTTTCATTTCAGGTGAAATCATGTTTTATACTTTTGTTTGGCTTTTAGGACAAGCAATTGAGAGGAAAGCAACTTTGTGAGGAAAGCAACACAGATTTCAAAATGATGATGATACACATTATCAGGTTTTAGTATGTTCCCAAATTAACAAATTCCCTGTAATAATTGATACTTGTATTATATTCACTTCATATGTGTTTGCTTTTGAAAGAGTATCCTCGGGCTCACCTTCTATTTAAGCCTACTTTTTTTTTTTAATTATTATTATATATTCTTACTTTTCCTATTTCTTTACTGCCTACTTCCTAGGCCACCTCTTTAACTTACATGTATATTATGCTATAAACATATGTAAAATTTGTGATATTCTCACCTGCTCTACTTTAAGTTTCTGTAATGAGAAACCCAGGTAACACTGTATTAACTAACTGGAATTAAAATAAAACTTTTTAAAAAAGATTTTATTTGTTTATTTGACAGAGATCACAAGTAGGCTGAGAGGCAGGCAGAGAGAGAGAGGAGGAAGCAGGCTCCCCACTGAGCAGAGAGCCCGGTGCGGGGCTCGATCCCAGGACCCCAGGACCCCAGGATCATGACCCAAGCCGAAGGCAGAGGCTTAACTCACTGAGCCACCCAGGTGCCCCAAAATAAATTTTTTTTTTAAATTGTCTATAATGAACACTAAAAAAGCCACGGACAAAATAATCGTTGCTTAGTATGAGGTGGTTCCTATTAAAGGTGATTTTTATGAACTTCTCAGCTTTGTATCTCATTGCCTATGCCTTTGACATCCACTTGGTTTTCTGTGTGTATTTGTTTTCTATTTTGTTGTTTTTTAAAAGGTGAAAACAGGACCCAACGTGTTTGTTTTCTGATGATCCTAATCCAGCAGGAACTGCACCACTCTAACATATTTAATGTTTAGTGTTGGTTTTCTTTACTGCGAGCTCTGCAAACTTCTGCTGGTTTCTGTTTCAGGTCAACTGATACACTAGGGAAGAAACTTAAAAGCTAATAACCTCCCTTTTATGAATTTGGAAGGCTTCAGTTCTAAGGATGCTAAAGCCAGTTTATAAACTGTTAGCTTTTGGAAATACATCATGAGCTAGTAATAGGATTCAACAAAATATTTTCTGCACTAAGGTGTCGTCGAGGTCCCAGTTCTTAAAAAGAAAAATTTTAAGACCATGCATAATCATCCCAGAGTAGATGGGTTTCCACAGAATAGCAAACAACCAACCCCCCAATGTTAGTGGCTTAAAACAGCAGGGTTTTACTAGCTGCTCACACTACGTGTCCAAAGGCGGTCAAGAGGAAGACTTTGCTTGTTGTGGTCCCCCACGGGATCCAGACTGATATGACCTGGACATGAGCAAAGGGTGTACTGGCTCTTAAAGTTTCTACTTGGCAATGACACACATCATTTCCACTCATAATTCATTGGACAATGCAAGCCATATAGTCATGCTTGAATTAAAAGGGAATGAGAAATGCAATTCTACCACATTTCCAGGAAGAGGAGAACTGGAATATTTTTGGACAGGCCTAACCTCTACCATGCCCTGAATGACAGATAGGTATCCAAAAGCAGAAGCAAGTCTGGTTATTGGAAATATTCCAACAGTACCACAGAAAGGGACCTCAATGTTTGGTCAGACTTTGGAGATGTGTGGTAGCTTCTCAAATGTCTTTCTTCTGCTTCACTATATTCTGGCCAGATTTTCCATCATCTGATATCATATAGTCACTTTTTCTGTGAGAACTGTGTGCTGATTTCTATAGCCAGGCACTCTAAAACGTCTTCTATTTCCATATTCTTTTAATATTACTTCTGAAAAATCACAGTAGCTAATGATTCTCTAATCCAGTTTCTACATCTACAATTTTTTTTTTTTCCAGAGAACTGCATAGAACTCCGTTGTGTACATTTAGGTAAATTGCTTAACCAACATCTCCAAGCTCAACTGTCCTGCGTATGAAGTAAAATAATAATCACTCTTACCTTTTAGAGTATTTTGAGTATTTAAAGAGGTGATGTTTGTAAACACTACCTAATACAGATATTAGCTAAATCTTGCACAATGCTTGTTAGATGGCAGCCCTTTCTAAGTGATCTATATCACAAGACCCATTTAATTCTCCCAAAAACTCTATATGGTAACTAGCATCGTTACCCTCATTTTATAGATAAGGACACAGGAGCACATAGAGGTTTAATAACTTGCCCAGAGGCACATAACCAATAAATGGTAGAACAGAAAGCCAACAACAGGCAGTCTGTGCCAAAGACCATGATCTTAATTTCTGTGTTCAGTGGAGTGTGTGGAACATAGTAAATGCTCAAAATAGTTTGCTTATTTTTATTATGGATATTGTTATTATCACTTGTTTAAAATGAAGCTCTATAGTTTTCTCATGGAGAAAGTTAAACCCTCTTCTTTCATTAACAATGTGGTATTTTATAAAAATGCCTGAATTCTGGGGCACCTGGGTGGCTCAGTCAGTTAAGCATCTAACTCTTGATTTCGCCTCATGTCGTGATCTCAGGATGGTGAGAGCAGACCCATGTGGGGCTTGGTGCTCAGTGGGGAGTCTGCTTGAGATTCTCTCTCCCTCTGTCCCCACTAATGCTTTCTCGCTCCCTCTCTCTCACTCTCTCTCAAAATAAAGAAATAAAATCTTTTTTAAAAAGTAAAAACCGCATCAATTCTTTTAACATTATTTACAAAGAAATGAAAAATAAACTCCAAGAGACACCGTGGCTTCTGTCTTGGTCTTTTCTGGTCTGCCTTATTTCCTCTCTCTCTCTCCTTTCCAGCTTTCTCTTGGATCGCTTGCGTAGGGGAATGCAGCTGCCATATTGTCAAGATTCTCAGGTTGTTCACTTGGGGAGAAACCGAGGTCTCTGACTAATAGTTAGAAACTGAGAACTACCGAAAATCATGTGAGCAAGTGTGGAAGCAGATCCTCCCCCCAGTCCAGCCCTCAGGGGATTGTGGTCCCAACTAACAGCTCGACTGCTATCACATGAAAGACCCTGGGAGACTCAGCTACGATGTTCCCAGATGCCTGTCCCTCCCCCACCTCCCAGAAAAGTTGGGATAATAAATGTGCTTTTCAGCTGCAAGGGGTAATTTGTTACATGGTAACACATAGCTCAAGCAGCTATCAGCACCTTGACGTAGGATGCTGCTATAACAAAAAACTAAAATGTGGAAAAGGCTTTTTTTTTTTTTTTTAATAAACAAAGTTCTTGGCCATTCTATATAAATTTAAAAAGTAGCCTGCCAATTTCTGTACACAAATATGCTAGGATTTTGGTTAAAATGCCACTGAATCAATAGAACAATATGGGGACCATTGCCACTTCACAGTATTGCTTCTTCCAATCCACAAACATGGGATAGTTCTTCATTTAATTAGGTTTTCTTTAACTTTGCTTAGCAGTATTTTGTATTTTTAGGTATATATATGTCTCACATGTCTTTCATTATTTTTATTCCTGATATTTTGATGCTGTCATGAATGTTTTAAAATTTTTCTAGTAACTACAATTTTTTTGATGCTGCCATAATCTTAAAATACTTTTCAATTATTCATTTCTTATAAACAGAAATTCAGTGAATTTTAAGGTTTGTTTTGGTTTGGTCTTTTAAAGCTTTATATCTTGTGGCTTTTTAAAGTTTACTCTTTGGTTCTAGCAACCTTATTTTATTTTATTCTCTTCTCTTCTATTCTGTTTTTTTAAAGATTGAATTTATTTGAGAGAGAGTGTGCACAAACTGGGGGAAAAGGCAGAGGGAGAGGGGGAAGCAGACTCCCGGACCAGCAGGGAGCCTGAGGAGGGGCTCTATTCCAGGACCCTGAGATGATGACCTGAGCCGAAGGCAGATGCTTAACTGACTGAGCCACCCAGGCGCCCCCTAGCAGTCTTATTTTAGATTGCACTGGATTGTGCATATACATACACCATCATGTCATTTACAAATAAAGACAGTTTTATATCTTCTTTTTTTTATATCTTCTTTTCTAATCTGATTCCTTTAATATGTCTGATAAACACATGCACACACATATACACACATAGACAATATACAACTTGTGTATATATAGTTGGAGCTAATTTGCTAAAATTTTGTTAAAAGATTTTATACATATATTCTCTGTACTTCTGTTTTCTTGTCTATGCTTATTTGGCTTGGTATCAAGTGATTCTGGCCTCCTAAAATAAGTTAGGGAGTTTTTCCTCCTTTTCTATTTTAATGAGTTTATGTAGAAGTTTTATTATTTCTTCCTTTAAAATTTTATAAATTTTTTTAAAAAATTCATAAAATTCACCAGTGGCTTGAAGTTTTCAATTTCTTTAAGGTATGTAGGGCTTTTCAAGTTTTCTTTTCCCTCTTGGGTATGTTTTGACAATTTTTGTCTTTTAAGAAATTTGTCTATTTTCCCAAGGACATCAAATTTCTTAGCATAAAGTTGCTAACAATATTTTTCTATTAATCTGATATTGTTAATTTATAAACTTTATTTTTCCTTGACCAGTCTAACTAGAGACTTGTCAATTTTACTGATTTGTTTCAAGGAACCAGCATTTACTTTCTTGACTTTCTCTATTTTTTAAAAATTTTTATTTCATTAATACTCTTATTTCCTTTCTCTATTTACATCGGATTTAAATTGCTTTTTTTTTAAGCATGAAAGTTTATTGATTTAAGTCTTTTCCTTTTTAAAAAACTTTTATTATTATTTTTAAATACATGTTTTATTTATTTATTTGTAAGAAAGAGAGAGATAGCACAAGCAGGGGCGAGCGGCAGACAGAGGGAGAAGCAGGTTCCCCACCGAACAAGGAACCTGATGTGGGACTTGATCCCAGAACCCTGGGGTCATGATCTCAGCCGAAGGCAGACACTCAACTGACTGAGCCACCCAGGCATACCTTCCTTTTTTTTTTTTTTTTTTTTTTTTAAGTAAATATTGTAAATATTCCTTTAAACTCTTGGGGCATCCCACTAGTTTTGATATTTTGTATTTTCATTTTCATTTCATTCAAACTATTTCCTAATTTTCCCTGAGATTTCCCCTTTGGCCCATAGATTATTTAAGGGTGCATTGTTTAATTTTCAAATATTTGGGGATTTTTCCCATATTCTTCTTTTTTTTTCTTTTAAGATTTATTTATTTATTTGAGAGAGAGAGAGAGCACAAGTGGGAGGGTCAGTGGAAGAGAGACTCTGAAGCAGACACTGTGCTGAGCACACAGTCTGTGATGCAGGGCCCGATCTCTCAACCCTGAGATCACCACCTGAGCTGAAACCAGGTGTCGGCTGCTTTAACCAACTGTACCACCCAGGCACCCTCAGATATCATTCTTTATTAACTTCTTGTTTAACTCTATTATGATCAGATTGTGTATTTTGCTCTTGTCGGCCAGAATGTCCTATAACTGTCAATTAGGTCGAATTGGTTGATAGAGTAGTCAGATCTATATCCATGCTGATTTTTTGTTCTATGATTACTGAGAGAGAAGTGTTGAAATCTCCACGTGTAATTGTGGATTTGTATATTTCTCTTTTCACTTCCGTCAGTTTTTGCTTGTGTATTCTTGATCTCTAAGTTATAGGTGCATACACATTAAGATTGTTGTATATTACTGATGAATCAACCCATTTCTCAATATGTGATATCTGTCTTTAATCCTGGTAATTTCTCTTGTTCTGAAGTCTATTTCACCTAATATTAATATAGCTAGTCCAGCTTTCTTTTGATGTTATGAACAAAATTGTGTCCCTGCTCCAAAATTCATATGTTAAAGCCCTAATCCCAGCACCCAAAATGTGACTATATTTGGAGATAGGGCCTTTAATGAGGTAACTTAGGTTAAATGAGGTTCCTATGATTTGGCTCTAATCTAATATCTGGTGTCCTTATAAGTAGAGGAAGAGACACCAGGGAGGGAGGTACTTTCCAGAGCACAGAGGAAAGGCCATATGAAGACACAGAGAGAAGGAAATAATCTGCAAGCTAGGAAGAGAAGCCTCAGAAGAAACCAACCCTGTTGAGACCTTGATCTTGGATTTCTAGTTTTCAGAACTGTGAAAAAATTAATTTCTGTTGTTCAAGCCATGTAGTCTGTGGTATTTTGTTATGGCAGCCCTAGTAAAATAACATTTGATTAGTGTTTTCATTATTATCTTTTTTCATCCTTTTATTTTATCTATATAATTATATTTAGACTAGCTTTCTTATAGATTGCACATCATTAGATCTTCTATTTTTAAAGCCAATCTGAGAATCTCTGTTTTTTAATTAGAGGGTATAGACCACTTAGATTTAATGTAATTATTAATATGATTGGATTTAGGTCCACAATTTTATTATCTTACTGATTGTTTCCCCTGATTTTGTTCTTTTCTTTTCCCTTTCCCATAGTCATTTCAATTATTTAAATACTTTCAGTATTCTATTTAACTTTATGTATTTTTTTAGCTATTTTTCTTTTAGTGGTTACTATAAGGATTATTATATGCCACTGGTCTGTGCACCAGTTAAAAGAAGGAAATTTGCTTATTTTTTCTTTGTCAATTTTCTTGCAAACTTGAGGAGATTAATTTAAATGAGGCACTGTCATCTTAACCTCATTAAAATTGAGGCTGATATTCCACACCACACTGGATTTATATAATCACCATTCACTTGGACAAAGGCAATGTGCTTGACTGACTTCCATCATCTCACTGACTTTTTCCAAGATCAAATCCAGTGAAAGTAAAGTGAGAACAATAAAATTAAATCCAAGAGTTTGTCTCAGCTAAAGTAACAGCAGATTTTAGGATAATAAAAATTCAAATCTTCTTATTACTATCACTCTCAAACTTGAAAAGTTGTATGGGCTTTTATGGGCCTCAAGTTTAGTAGATGTAGAGACTATTTGTTAAAGTCTTAAATAAATGAAAAATATAATACATTTATGTATGAGATTATTCAGTAGAACAAAAATGTCAGTTCTCCTTAACTTAATTTATATTAAGTGTGATACCAATCAAAATTCTAAACATCTTTCATCAAAAATGATATATCTATTATAAATTATAAGGAAAATTATTGTGAAAGAAGGGTTAAGGCTGTCTTGATAAAGCAAGAGAAAGAAGAAACAGCTCCTTGACCAGATATCAAAATATATTACAAAGGCATAGAAATTAAAGTAGTGCAGTATTAGCATAACATTAAAAATATTAATCAGTGAAAGGAAGTAGTGAGCCTAGGAACAGATCAATGAGAATTTGGTATGTCACAGAAGTGGCATTATGAATGAGAAGGATTGTTTGATACCTTACATTAGAATAGCAGCTTTCTACTTATAAAATTATATCTGTATCTCACAGCATAATAGAAAATGAATTAACGATTGTTATGCAAAAAACAGAATTAAGAAGGCGCCTGGGTGGATCAGCGGGTTAAGTGGCAGACTCTTGGTTCCCAGCTCAGGTCATGTTCTTAGGGTCTTGAGATCAACCTCTGTGTCTGGCTCTGTGCTCAGTGGGAAGTCTGCCTATCTCTCTCTCTTTCCCTTTGCCCCCACCCCTGCTTACAGATGTTCTCTCTCTCTCTCTCTCTCAAATAAAATAAATAAACTCTTAAAAAAATTAAGGACACACAAAAAAGTTGAAACTTACCAGAATATAATAGGGAAGAATATCTTTATGACCTAGGAATAAAAAATTCCTAATCAAGAATATTGTTTTGGGGGCACCTGGGTGGCTCCTTTGGTTAAACATCTGCCTTCTGCTCAGGTCATGATCCCAGGGTCCTGGGATCAAGCCCTGTGTAGGACTTTCTGCTCAAAGGGGAGTCTGCTTCTCTCTCTCCCTCTGCCCCTGCTTCCTGCTTGTGCTCTCAATCTTTCTCTTTCAAATAAATGAATAAAAATCTTTTAGAAGAAGAATATTTTTTCCACCCATATTGCCATTCATTCATAGTTTATCAAAGAATGTAGAACTGCTTTAAAAATCAATATATTTAAGGAGAGGTATGCCTGGATGGCTCAGTCAGTTAAGTGTCTGCTTTCAACTCAGGTCATAATCCCAGGGTCCTGGGATTGAGTCCCACATCAGACTCCTTGCTCAGCAAGGAACCTGTTTCTCCCTCTGCCTGCTGCTCCCCCTGCTTGTGCTCTCTCTCTCTCTCTGACAAATAAATAAATAAAATTAAAGAATACACACACACACACACACACACACACACGGAGAAACAGATATGCTTCCTGTTTCATGTAGTGTTTCCACTTCTTTTCCTAAGCCAAGTGATCTCTAAGAAAGTTCAAAGACATCAAAGTTTTTTTTCTAGTACATTTCTAATTTAGTTCTTTTCTTACAATAAACAACATGTATATACTGATATTGTCCCTTATCTCCTCAAAACTGTTATCTGATTCAGTAATACAAAATTTGACATAATTTCAATGGAACTATTTTTTCTTTTTCTCTTTCTTTCTTTCCTTCCTTCCTTTCTTCCTTCTTTCTTTTTTTTTAGTGATAACTTTCTAGATAGGATATGAACCTAGAACAAAAAGGTAAAAACTGTCAGAATATATGCCCGCTCCATTTTCCTGTTTTTTTTTTTTTTAAGACTTTATTTATTTATTTGACTGAGAAAGACACAGCAAGAGAGGGAACACAAGCAGGGAGAGAGGGAGAGAGAGAGGCAGGCTTCCCACTGAGCAGGGAGCCCCATGTGGGGCTGAAGCCCAGGACCCTGGGACCATGACCTGAGATAAAGGCAGATGCTCAATAACTGAGCCACCCAGGAGCCCCCATTTTCCTGTTTTTGAACTGCATCGTATTCCTTCATTTTGGGGGAATTTTATTTCAAGACAACTACTAGTGCACAATGAAAGAAAATATATTGTTATTTATCATGTTTACTAATGATGTAACTTTGTTAACTTTTATAATCTAAATAGCAGTAGAGTTATTACTTGCAAAGTCATTGGCTTGGAAACTATTTCCATAAGAAATCATATCTCATTTCATTAAAATAAAGACAAAATTCATTCTCAAAGAAAACTCATTTGTCTTCTAAGAATAGCATTTCAGAGATTTAAAGAAATTAGAGGTGGAAAAATCAATTAAAACTAATCTACCAGCTTGTCAGAAAGGATTGCTTTTTACAAAATATATTTTAGTTCTTTGTCCAGGTTAATTTTAAATGTCTCAAGGGATGGAGCACTTGCTATATTCCTTTGAAGTCTTTCCTTTATCTAATTGAACTTCCCAATAATCTTTTTTCCCCTAATATCTAAACTCTATGTTGGGGATTAATTTGGCGCTATTATTTTTTGTTACATTTTTTCCCCCTATACTATTGCCCCTTCACTCCCAAATTCACTTTTTGTACTTTCAGATATTTATAAGGAGTTAGGGTTCATTTAACCTAATGACAGGTGTTTACTTATGATAATAATCTCTTGAAGAGATCTTTAGGTCTTTTTTTACATTTTCCCTGTCCACCTCTCTTTCTTTCCTCCCTCTTTCCTTCCCTCCATCCCCCTTCCCCTTCCTTCTTATTTTCTTTTTGCAGATTTTGTAATGAAGTGCTTAAAAGTGAAAGATACTTGGCAGGAACAAGTAGAGAAAGGAGATCATAAATTTTTTGTTTGATCAAGGAGAATCAATTCTTCTGCAAATTAGCAATATATTTCCTGTCCACCTCTAGGTATGAGTGAAGCATTTTTCTCTTGTAGATGATTTCTCATTCTTTTATAACATCTTCTGTCTTACAGTATTCTTCATTTCAGATTTTCTCCTTTCTATTTCATTACGTTTATATGAATTTAAAATTGAGTATTTCTCTAAGTTGCATGGTATTATTTTGTACCCTTTGAACATGAAGATGATGGTTTTCCTCCATTTACAAGATTTAAATTCTTGCCTTTATCTAAGCAGACGATTAATTGTGAGACACCATGCATACTGGCAATCTGGACTCAAATTTCTATTGTCTGAAAATAAGCAAAACAAGGATTTTCTGGAGAGATGAGAGGATATCATATAGCCAGGGAAAGAGTTTGCCCTAAGCATAAGAACATAAATTCTTTGTAGGCAGAACCAGTTCAATAAAATGCCAGTGTCTGCAATAACAATTCTTGGTCGCCTGGGGGAAGGGCAAAGACAAAGAGTGTGATGAATTTTATTGTGTGCTTTTGTGCTCATAAATTAAATTTCTATGATTTCCTGTATAGAGCCCATCTATCATCATCTTTCAAGAACAGTGGAATAAGGGGCGCCTGGGTGGCTCAGTGGGTTAAAGCTCTGTCTTTGGCTCAGGTCATGATCCCAGGATCCTGGGATTGAGCCCCCACATCAGGCTCTCTGCTCAGCGGGGAGCCTGCTTCCCCCTCTCTCTCTGCCTGCCTCTTTGCCTACTTGTGATCTCTGTCTGTCAAATAAATAAATAAAAATCTTAAAAGAAAAAGAACAGTGGAATAAGAGCTTATAAAATTTAATAAATATATTTTCAATACTTAGGGAAATTTTACAGATTAATTTAATTAGCTTTCTCCTCTCTGCTCACATTCTGCCTCTGTACTTTAACAGCTGTGTGATCTTGGGAAAGTTACTTAGCTCCTCCATGCCTCAGTTTCCTCTGTTATAAAATGATGACACAGCCTATTGGAATTAAAAAAAAAAGAGTTCTAAATTGAGAATAAATAGAGTTTAATATTTAAAGTGCTTGGCACAGTGTCTTAATAAAAGCTAATTTCCCTTTTCTCTTTCATTCATTAAACAGGTTTTTATCGAGTGTCTTCTATGGGATAAAGCCAGATATAGGAGCTCACAGTATAACCATAAAGACTGATAAATATCTAACTGTACATATGATGTGATGCAAAACCATATGATGTTGTCTGGAACAAAGAAGTGAGCATTAACCTGTGTGCTCGATTAGGGAAAAAGCTTGGCCTTTGTAGAATAAGCACGATATTGAAAAGTGGACAAGGTGAAGGAAGGAGGAGTGAGTGGATCAGTGTGTGAAGCAAAGTATATTCCAGGCAAAGGGAATGGCATAAGCAAAGGCTTGAAAGCACAGAGGTACATGATGCTTGCAAATGAGTGATAAGTTGACAGATACTTTATCCCCATGGGGCAGGGGAGTGAGGGCAAGGAGACACTTTTTCTATTTTTAGTGAATCCTCTACTGTATGAGTTTGGGTTGTGGGAAGGCCCCACCTCCCAACAGAGAATGTGAAGGGAAGCAAACTTTTCCTCTTTCTGCCTTCTGGCTGCTAAGATATAGGTTGTCAGCGTGAATGGGGAGAAAGCATTGCTAAGTTGCCAAAGTTCAGGAATAGTGGCCATAGTAAGAGGCCAGTGAGATGGTACCATCTTGCCAGGCTGCACCATAGTTTGCTCTGTATTGTCTGCTGCCAGTCCTCCATAGAGCCTGACCTTTTGCGAAAACAGTTCTCCATCTTTGCGTTGATGCAGTGGGCAACCTGACAATGCCTTCTCTCATTTTGTATCCTGGGGAAGTTAACTAGAATTCCTTCTGTTTGCAACTAAAATGGATCTCAAATAATAGAAGATTTAATCTTTTTGGTTTGTTACTAGTGTTTCCTAAACACCAAGTATTTCTGTGATAAAACTTTTTATATAATGTAAAACCGATGTAAATGTGAAATAAAAAATTTTTTTGAAAGTAAAAGTTGTATTTAAAGTGTAAAAAAAGGGGTCCTAGGGTAGCTCAGTTGGTTAAGTGTCTGCCTTTGGCTCAGGTCGTGATCTCAAGGATCTGGGATTCAGCCCCACATAGGGCTTCTGGCTCAGCAGTGAGTCTGCTTTTCCCTCTCCCTCCATGATCTCTCTTGCTTTTACTGTCTCTCAAACAAACAAATAAATAGATAAATAAAAATCTTTTAAAACAAATAAAAAAGTAAAATGTAAAAAAAGGAGGCCCACATAGAGGCAAAATAATAAAATGGGTAGTAATAATAGTAATAATTTAAAGGTAATGTATATTGAATGCTTACCTATAAGCTGGGCATGTTGTTATGAATTTTGTGTGCATTATCTTATATACTTTCAACAACACTAAATTGTACATAATGTGATTATCAACATTTTCAGACAAGGAAATTGAGATTAGGAGAGGGTAAGTCACTTTCTCAAAACTACCAGTGGGACTGTGGTATAGGCAGGATTTAAACCAGGGTAGCCTGAATATAGCATCTATACTCTTAAACCTATGACATCACAGATGAGCTGGTCACCACTTTTCCCTCAGAAAAGGTGACTAAGCTTTTTATAGAATTGATCATCTCTGAGCTGGACCTTGAAGAATAAGTGGAGTTTGGCTGGTAAAGGAGATGTAAAAAGGTCATTTCAGCTTGAGAAGGGTGTGTGCAAGGACAGAGACAGGAAAGGCCATTATGTGTTGTAGAAATGCCTCTTAGGGCACTAGTTGGTGGTGCAGAGGGTGCTGGGGGGGTGGGAAGGGGTGATATAGGGAGAGTAATGAGCTGAGGGAGGGGAGGCTTTTTTAAGTGATTGGCAGTAGAGGAGCCAAATGTAGGTTTGAAATGGAATGGGGGGGTTGGTCTCATGAGTCCTTAGGTTTAATAGTTAAATTTTTATCCTTAAGAAACCAGAAGTCACCACTGGTTTTTAAGTAGGGAAGTGAAATCATCAGCATCTCTTTTTGGAAAGATCACTCTGGCAGCAGCATGGAGGAAGGGCTTGGATGGAAGTGATGGGTGCCACCAAGGGCAGTTGGCAGGATACTGAAATAGCTCATGAAACGCCAATGAGGACAGTGGGAGTGGGGGCAGAGAGGAGCACCCAGATTTGAGAAGCATCCCTGAGAGGGGAGCAACAGGCTTGATGACTAATTAAAAGCGGGCTGTTGAGGAGGAAGGAAGGAATGAAGATGACTGAGATTTCTAGTTTGAAAATCTGAGTAATCGGGGATGTCACTTACTGAAACTGGAGTGGAAGGAAGGAATCTATGTGAGGCCCACCAGAAACTTTACGTGTGTTATCTTCATTCAATTAAACAAACCCATGAGGAAAAGATTAAAATGCCCATTTTACAGATAAGAAGATCAAGGTTCACTGAAGTAAAATAATTTGTCCAAGGTTACACAGATGGTAAATAAAATAAAAGAGTTGGGATGGGAAATAAAGTCTTGCTCTAAAGCCCGTATCTTTCAATGATGGTATTCTATACTGACAGTAATATTAATTTGGACTAATAGCACTGAAACTCATGGGAAAGGTAAAGCTAGAAACATGGCCCTTTCAGAGGAGGGCAGATACAGAATGGAGAAAGATTAAAGCCTCATAGTATTGGGATGGACTAGAGCAACACTGTCCAATAAAATTTTCTGCAGAGATGGAAATGTTTTATACTTGCACCATCCAATATAGTAGCCATTAGCTTAGCTATAGAACATTTGAAATGTGGCTAATATGACCAAGGAACTGAAAATTTAATTATAATGTTAATTAGTTAATTTAAAACTAAGTAACTATAAATGGCTAGTGAGCAACTACTGAATTGGATAGTTTAGGACTAGAGGAACCAACTGGAGATGGAAAGCCCATCAGAGGGCAGGCCTTGCTGGTACCCCCGAAAAGTCACTAGGTATTCGATCATCTGCTTCATATCTGTGGGTAAGATTGGTCCTAAGTTTGGGGACTATGATTTACCAATTATGAATGTGTGGAAAACACTAATTTTACCAAGTGTTATCTTTGGGAGGAGAGTAAGTATAGTACTCTACTTCCTTTCTTATATAAAACAAAAATCACAATCATTTTCTCTGTATTTACATTAGTTACTTTACATTCTCAAACTTTACTTTCACTACCTGTAATGTAAAGATAACAATAGTACATTACTCATGGGACGGTTGTGAAGTTTAATAACCGATGGCCAGAATCCACACAAGCTAAGCACTAGGTGAAGTTTTGTTGTTCTGTAACTAGTAACTTCTTGTGATGAGTTTGTACTTTGCTCCTCTGTATTTTGACATTTACTTGACTCTATGCATAAGTAAAGGTATTCTCTCAGATCTCTAAATGTCAGAACATTCTGAAAAGAAATATACATTAATCAAGATAAAAAGGTAGTTAGAGTTTTGAAAAGTTTTATTGTAGGTAGGAATTTTGCAGTAACTTTTATATTTCACTTTGATTTCCATTTTTTAAAAAGTATTTTAAATCACGACAGTGGCAAATCATAGCCCTGATATTTTGTTGTGATCATTAAAATTTCCTTGGTTTAACCTCAAACAGTTCATATACCACTGTCAAGCAAAAATACTAGAGGCTCTAAATTTTGATTCAAAAGATTCCTTGGTGTCTTGAAGCTCTGAAGAATTTTATACCATATTGGAAATATTTAAAGCCTAGTCTCTGGTTATCTCAGCAATGTCTGGCTAAGTTGTATAGTGTCAGGGAGATCAAGGAGTATTTAAAGAGGAAGGACTTCAGGGCTACTGACAAGTAATAGGATCCCTTTTGTGGCCAATTTTGTACTTTGTAATCTTTAGATTGAAAAAACAGCATTGTATATAGTCTTGCACTTTGTATAGTGTTTGTGCAAAATACAAATATATTTTTTCATTACGTTAGGGTGTTAAGAAATCCGTTTTCAAGTGCAGTTTTGCTACTGTTTTGCTTAAGGAAGGAAAAGTCATTGACCTCTTTAGGCCACAGAAAGGTAAACATCTGTAAAACCCGCGTTGATCCAGGCTTCATTCTAGAATGATCTCCTAAGTATCCTTACAAATAAAATTCCTTGAATTTGTCTTTTCTTTTCCGTTTTAGCCTGAAAGGACTTAGGTAATTTTTAACTTCCATTCTTTTATAAACATGCTCTTGAAATGTTCTTAGAATATCTCATTTCCTTAGAAAACAATTCATGGGTGAGTCAGCATGAAGGACAAAACCCACTCACAATAGATATCAAAATTGCATGAGGCGGTGAAAGGAGAAGTGATTTCCTTTGTAAACTAAAATGATGAGGCACAGAGGAACCAATTACTTATTTATAAAGTGAGTATGCGGTGGAAGGCTTCATGTAGCAGAGACAACGCGCTGTTACATATTCAGCAAGACCGAGAGGGTAGCAGGGAGTCCTGTCCATTCTGCCTTAAAGCTGTTACTAGAAACGCTCCTTCAAGGGAGGAAGGAAGATGTGTGTCGGGCGGCGGACGAAGGGAAGGATCGCAGCAAAGCAGGTGAAAAGCCTTCCCCGCCTCCGCCGGTCTTCTCTGCAAATACATAATTAAGGGAATTTCCACGGAACCTTCGGTGGCCGTTTCCACGTCACTATTAGGGAAGCCAGAAATTTTGCTTTCGCAGGCGGTGACTTGCCGACTCCTGCGGGTCCTCCGGGGGACGCCGAACGTCGCCCTCCGTGCCGGGGCGAAGTCGGGCGGCGAGGTGGCTCGGAACCCGGGCGGGGGGCCAGTTGGCCAGGGGAGGGCGCAGAAACGTTTCCTGGGTGAGCGCCGCGGCCCGGCCCGTTTCCGGAAGGCTGATTGCATCAGGTGTGGAGCTGGGCGCCTCCTCGGCCCAACCTGGCGGCCACTGCGCCTGCGCGCGTCGCCCCGCCCCGCCGCCGAGGACTCCACCGCGGGTTTTCCTCAGGGTCTGGAGGAGACCGAACCGGGAGGGGCGGGCGCGGTGGGTCGCCCTGGGACCCCCGGGAGAGGGGCAGCAGGGTGGGACTCCTGGAGGGCCGCGGGGAGCTGCGGAGTCCGTGGGAATGGAGTGCACGGAAAGAGGACCTATCAGGAAGGGTGGAGACTGGTCCCGCTACTGAAGGGCCGAGTGGTCTTGGGTTGGCTTATTTCTTCGCTTCTCTGAACCTGAAGGACATAGACCAGAACTAGAAGGCTTTCCAGTTCAGAGTCTGCATTTTCCCAGATTGGGTTAAAAGTATGGCCTCCGTCTGTCCAGGGTCTCAGACTCATTAGGCGGGTCTTGAGGTGGGCGGACTCAGCCCTAAGGGTGAGCACTTTCATGGATTTACAGGGATTTCTCAGTGGCAATATTGCTTTTCTGTTACAGTAAGGAGCAACGTGGCTGTTGGCCTTCAGGTGGGTCCGAGGAAAATTGTTCGTGGGAGAGGTTTTAGGGGAGCAAACGTCGGAAACCGGTCTTCCGCAAGGTAGCTTCCCTCCACCACTCATTCCTGGCAACCCTACTGTGAGTCAGCATCAGGGTCCCATTATACACTCTTTTATCCACGTGTAGTAGATCTTCCTCCTAACACTTCCACGTTTTATATGACATTTGTGAGTGATTATTTGGTGGGTGTCTGTCCACCTCGTTGGACTGCAAGCTCTATGAAGGCAAGGGTCTGGGGTTTTTTATTTACCGGTATTCCTAGGCTTACTGTGAACCTTAAGGATCCTCAATAAATACATGGTATTTGAAGCAATAGAGTACTGCTCACCGCAACCACACAGAATCCTCACATGAATAAGGACCAGCTAGGTGTGAGTCTGTTATTTGAGGAAGCAGTGCTTTCCGGAAGTTTGGGGAGGAGAATGAGCGAGAAGCCGTAACTTAAGTTACTATTAATTTACTTTTAGCACAATCCCCTTGACACAGATCATACGTAAGGCTGTGTGTATATGAATGTATAATAATGGTTCTCAAAGTGTGGTCCTCAGAGAGGCGGCACGAGCATTACCTGGGAGCTTACCAGATATACGGAGGCTTGGGCCCCACCACACACCCACTACTCATGCAGAGACTCTGGGGGTGGGACCCAGCATTTTATTCCTGTAAAGCCTCGGGGTGATCCTGACCTTTGACAACCACTGCACTGGAGAAGAACAACGCTAAGCGCGCTTTGGGGATGTCATTCACAGTGTCCAGGGCAGAGCACTGATTACCGCTTACTGAGTGTCCATTCTTAGCAGAACTCTGCTTGTCTGCGTACAATTCCAGTTATATGTAATATTCCCGGTGAAAAGGAAATTGTGCTTTTCCCCGCCTGCAGGTATGTTTCTCCCTTGAGGTCATCTCGCTGTGACTTTCACATCAAGGAATGGGGTGGGTGTGTGTGTGTGTGTGTGCGCGTGCGCGTGCGCGTGCGGGGGGGGGGGGCATATGCCTGGGGTTCAGGATAAGGAGGCAGAAGGAGTTCTCGCCTACAAGTTGCAACTGGGTGGGTGTGGGCAGTTCTCATCTGGGTACATTTTCCCATTATAAAGGACTGCAGACATGTGGGAGAAAAGAATAGCCAGGGATGAGGTTACCCAACTGCCTTTTGGTGCAGACAGACGCCAGGCCACATGGAGGGGATACCGGGCTGCATCTCGACACTCAGGCCCCCTCAGCCTCCCTGCCATCTTCCCAGGCGATTGGGGAACTGTGGGTCCCACAGTGCTAGCAGCCTCTGCCTGCAGGGGTCGCACTCGGAGCGCGTCCAGCCCCCTCCTCCGCGGCCCCCGCCCCCGGCCCCGCCTTTCTCGCGTTCAGCCCGCGCCTGGCCCGGCCCCTCCAGCCTCTCCTCGCGCAGCCGCCGCCAAAGCCTGGAGAAGTGGAATCTCGCCGGCGCCGCTGCCTGCGCGGGACTCGCCGAGCGGCACTGGGCATGCTCAGTCGCCGGAGCCGGTCTTGGTCTCAAGTAGGAAGCTCGTGCGCTGCACCCGCAGCTGATCCGGGCGCTCCGGGTAAGGCGAGACGGAGCAGAGCGGCCGGGCGCCGGTGCCGGGGCGAGCGCGGCGCGCACCGCCGGTGAGCCTCGCTTTCTTCCTTGCTTTTGCCCTGGACCCCGGGGCGGCCCGGGAGTGCCGGCGAGAGACCGGGGCAGCGGCAGCGGCAGCGGCGGGCGACGAGTAGCTGCGCGCAGCCCCGGCGGCTGCTCCTCTCCTGCCGGCCCCTGGGGCTGCGCGGCCCCGGCCGCCCGCCCCACCGCAGCCACAGCTGCAGCAGCTGCCACCGCATCTGCAGCGGGTGCCCGTTCCCGAGTCCGGTGCGCCCTGCGCTCGCGCCGCAGGGCCGGCCGGGTGGCACGGCGACTGCGGGCTCACTCCTTGACTTCCATCCCTCTTGCTTCCCGGCGCCCTCTTTCCCTCGGCAGCCCGGGTTTGGCAGGGCCTGGGGCGGGGGAGACGGGGTTGGAGGGGGTGCGCCCGGGTGGGGGCTGCGGAGGGGAAAAGTGAGGGCGGGAGCCGGCGGGGAAGAGCGCACACCCCCTTCCCTGGCACCGGCCTCGGCTGTGCGGTTGGGCTCTCCCTCCCCGGGCGGCAGCGCGCTCCTGCCGGGGAGTTGGAGACGGCGCTGGCTTCTTAGGGGTTCAGACGCTAGCAGCCGGGAGATCAAAGGGGGAAAAGTTCATTTCCCCCTTGGAGGCAGAGAGCATTTTAACTAGAAAACGGCTGTGCGAAGGGGACCGAATGGGGGAAGCCGGCCCTTGGTCCTGAAGGCTCCTCGGCTACCCGCCGGGCGGAATGGAGGGGGTGACGATGGAAATGACATTTGTGCGGTGAAAACAGTGCTGGTGGGAGGCAGGGATGCGGAGTCCCCAAGAAACAATGCGAGGTGGTCTATAACGCACTGAAGCTCTCTAGAACTGAGGGGGCAGGGGGCGAAGGGCCGAGGGAGTGTGGGACTTGAACTAAACGCAAATAAATGGGGGAAATCAGATTGAGAGTTGTAGCCGTTTTGTAGTCAAGTTCTGCGCAGCTGAGAGCCACGACTGTCACAAACGTTTTTGGATGGATGGAGTGGTTGGGAGAACCCAGATTGAGAAGACAGTAAGACACAGTGTCGGCAGCTCCGGCGAGGCTGGGCTCTTTAGGAAGTCCTCAGTCACGGGCTTTCCATCGCGCCTGATGACTTAGGTGAAATACCTGAAGGATTATCATTAAATGATGCCAGCGGTGCTGTTTCAGTTCCAAGAAATGCGGAAACTTTGTGAGGTTGGCTTTGGTTTGTCATTTGTTGTAATATTTAAGTGATTTAAACCAGCACACAGTGGCATCCTGATCTGTTGTTCAGTCTTTGGGTCTCTTAAGCTTCTGATTTTTTTTTTTTTTTCTTTCTTCCTAGTCATGGACTTGTATTTCAAATATTGCCTTCAAATGGCCAGGATAATTAAGGATATCTGATAATTAAGGATATCTGATAATTAAGGATAGCTGGCCTTCCAGGAACATAATCTTTGAAGGGGGATTTCTTAATGAACTTAGTTGTGTTTTCTGTCTGTAGCTTGAAAACTGATTGTTGATCAGTTGTTTATCGTAACTTGCAGAATCAGGAAAGCACTGATTTGAAGGGTTGGCATTGATGAAATGGCTGAGGAACCTCGTGGTTGGGGGAGATGCTGGGAGAACACAGGTGGCAGTAGAGTACAATGGGCTAGTAGTCAGAACTCCAGGGGAGAAGCAGATTCAAGACTTCTTTTGTTGTCCTTTTGTCATCATCACTGTGTGCCCCCCCACTCCCAAATGACTTGGGGTCTTCCTAATCTAGGGATGTTCCTAGATATTTGCTCAGAGCCTTAGAAAAAGAACTCCAGAGTTGAGATCCTTTTTTACGGAAGGAGTTTCTTGAACTTTTATTCTCTTTTCCAACGGATACTTCTAACTAGATAATTCACTCCCAAGGAGGCAGCACACTATTCAGTACTTTCTGAAACTTGTATAAAGTGGTAGTGGAAAACTCAATGAACTGAAGTGTAAAAGACTGGTGCTTTACATTTAACTGGAGTAATACGAATAAGAGACTACAAAATTATTTAAGAAAAGAGTACTAAGGGGCACCTGGGTGGCTCAGTGGGTTAAAGCCTCTGCCTTTGGCCTCGGTCGTGATCCCAGAGTCCTGGGATCAAGCCCCGAATCGGGCTCTCTGCTTAGCAGGGAGCCTGCTTCCTCCTCTCTCTCTGCCTACTTGCAATCTCTATCAAATAAATAAATAAAATCTTAAAAAAAAAAAAAAGAGTACTAAGTATTGCAAGAATCCCTGTGTGCAATGATAACATATTTTAAAACCGTTACTTTTTATGTCACATTTCAGCTTTTTCATGACTGTTTCTTTTCCTACCACAAGGAAAACAACAAACATTGAATTCTTTTTTTTTTTCCTGTTACAACAGAAATAAATACTGAAAGGCTTGCCATAATATTAGTACAGGGTTATGCTGATTACTCTGATTCCAGGATATCTAAATTTGTCTTTTAAGAAAAATGGAAGGGTCGCCTGGGTGGCTTAGTGGGTTAAAGCCTCTGCCTTCAGCTCAGGTCATGATCCCAGGGTCCTGGGATTGAGCCCCACATTGGGCTCTCTGCTCAGCAGGGAGCCTGCTTCCTCTTCTCTCTCTCTCTGCCTGCTACTCTGCCTACTTGTGATCTCTGTCTGTCAAATAAATAAACATTTTAAAAATCTTAAAAAAAAAAAAGAAAAATGGAATGTTGTTTCTCTATCTCCTTTTTAGTTACACCTTAAAAATTTTTTTTTTTTTATTTTAAGTAGGCTTCACACCCAATGTGGGGTTTGAACTCACGACTTTTGCGATCACGACCTGAGCTGAGCTCAAGAGTTGGTGCTTAACTGACTGAACCACGCAGGCACCCCAGTTAAACTTTTAAAATAGACAATACTCTGATGTCATAATGTTGTTCATGGCTGTAGGACTTTTAGGAAAGTATTGTAAGAAGGTATTACTAGTTACGTGGGCAATACTTATTTTCCTTCCCCGGGTTAAGGAAACTAGTGTTTGTTTAATGTTTGGTCTCTGTGTCAATCTGATATTAAGCTTCTTACATATATTATGTGTCAGCATCTTTCACATGAATGTCAGCTTCCCCAGAAAACCCCTCTGGGGTGGTGGACAGTCCTTTGATTGCGTAGCAGTAGAACTTGAAAATTTTATCTGATAGGAGAATATTTTCAGCGGGCTTCATTGTTACTAAATAAGCATTCTCTTGTGAAACATTTTTGATTTGTTATTTGGAATTAGATTTGATTGGAACATCATGTTTTCAAAATGATTTGAATGTTTTAAAGAATCTTCTGTTTGGATTTAAAAACTGTTTTCGTGCTCATTTATTTTCAGCAGTGTTGTGCTACCAACAAATACGCTTAAGTGTAAGGAAGATAAGCCCAGATTACCCATTTTATGTTGAATGTGTTATTAATGCATATTCTGCAGGCTGATGGCATTTCTCTCAGTTGAAATGGTTTTTCAGAGTCAGAGCGACAAATTCTCCATTATAAATAGTCTGGTGGGATTTGGTGGAAAGACCGCCAACCAGTGACTCCCAAGACTTGCCTTCTGGGCCAGGTTCTCCTGCTACTTTAACCTACTGTGTAATCTTGGGAAAGCCAGTGTACTCTTCTGGGCCTCAGTTTTTCCATCTGTACAATGAGAGTTGCAGTAGAATGGGCTTTTCTTGTCCTGTTCCAGGGGTCTGTGATGCAGCCTTTGGAGGAGGGGGGCCCTTCATTCAAAGCAGTAGAGGAAGCTGATTTTGTGTTTCACTGAGTCTGGCTTGTCCCGATTTGAGGAATGTCTTGGTTTCGTTTTTTGTTTTTGTTTTGTTTTGTTTTGGCCAAATCTGTACTCCCTTTTAGTTTCTGTTAAAGAATGGTTGTCTGTGTAGGAGACAAGGTGAGGATTAGATCTGAATGAAGCACAGTGGATATTTGAAACTGTCATAAAGCATATTCTGAGGGGAGTGTCTGCGCTTGGGCAAGCAGATAAGTTGAGAAAGACGTCACCACAGAAGCCACAGAGAAAGGTGTCTTGGGTGCCGGGCCCACTGCCGTGAAAATTCGGCAAGCCTTTTCCATGTCCCCGTTCTCTCTCCTCAGCCCTTGATTAAAAATGAAGCCCTTGGTCTCTGGAATAAAATTCTCATCATCGTATCATGTTAGCGTCCTCCTGTGCTACACAGGTGTCCAGGGTGAGCTCCGCAGTAGCCGGAGTGGTGGCTGGTGGAACGCACCCACTCATCTTCCAACAGGTCGTGAATCCCCCCCCCCCACCTTTGGCAAGTGACAATGATGGGGCAGAGAGCAAAGGAAACCCATCCACTTGGGGTTTGGAGTGCACTTTGCTTTCACGATGCTCACAAAACTCAGCATCATGAACCTTTAAGTGAGGCAGGTGAGCAGATGCCAGAGTCGTTACCCACATTTTAATAATTGATAATAAACAGGCAGTGAATCTAGCGCTGCTGATATTAACCAGGCCGCAGGGTTGCTGGGCGTCTGCTGGGGGGTGGGGGCAGTAACTCCCAACATGAGGAGAGAGCGAAAGAGAGGCAGGATACAGAAGGTAGAAGACAGTCAAGTCACCCCAAGTTGGCAATAAGTAAGAAGCCTGTATCAGTTTAAAAGTATTAGAGGCCTTAAAGTGTAGACTCGCTGGAGACACTTCCTTTCTGCATAATCTTATTTCCGTAACGGTTGAGTCTTAACCTGGTCTTCTCAGTGTTGAGTAGATGCCAGGATAGGCATGACTTTTGTTGTCAGGAGGAGAGTCTCAGTGTATAATTTATTGGTACGTAAAATGTACAGACTTACACGGACAAAGATGGGAAGAGACCGTGGAAAAGATAAGTGGTGCGAGACTATGGATTAAGGTGTGTCTTCATTTCTTAATGATTTGTCAGTGCTTATAGATAAGGGGAACCATTCTTTCCTCTGCCCCCTGTGGAAATCTTGCAAAATTTTGTCTGCTAGGTTATAGCTGAGGTGTTTAAAGTGTAACTCTACTGGAAAGTATGCTTTAGGAATGCGGAGAGTGGGAGGACGAGTGGTTTTGTTTGTGTTTTTCTTTTAAAGTTGACTAAAAAGAATGCGGTTCTGTAGCTGAGCTAGGAGAAGTGTGCGCTTTGGAGGATGAGGTTGGAGAGAACTTGTAGACAGCTCTAGAGAGTGAAGGGAAATGCTATTTTTTTTTTCTTTTTAAAAAATTTACGTATCTTTAATTAATGTTGTTTTTGAAGAAGGGAGTCTTGATATAGGATGTAACCTTTCCCAAATTCCCACCCTATACATCAGATTTTAGTTTCCACACAATTTAAAAGTGCAAAGCACAGTATTAGGCCCATGGGCCATTGTCCGTTGGTGGTGTGTTTGCTGTTCTTATCAAAATAATAATGATGGTGATGTAGTGAATATTTTGTAAGTGTGTCCGAATTAGATGTGTCCTTTTTCCTCTGAGACTATACCCTTCCGATCTGGGGGTAAGATTTCTTTTATGAGTTGGTGGGAATATTTTTATTTGTCAGCTTAATGGTCCATGAAATTGATAAGTCTGGGAAGCCAGGCCTGAGATGTTGAGAGCCGTGCCCTTGGGATAGAGTGAGTGGTGGAGACCAGGCCAAACCGGAGATTATGGGTGGGCTGATGGGGCCTCTGGGCCTTCCAGGAATGTAGGGTCACTGGTATAGACTCAGGGTCTGAGGAGCTTAGGAGAAGCTAATTTTGAAAGCGCTCTGGGAACCGGCCGATATTTTTGAATTATAGCCCAAGAATGTCCGTGCAAGTGCCAAAATGAAAGATGAGGGTCAGAGAGAGCAGAAAGGACAGCTGATTGAAATGTGAATTTCAGCAGGCAAGGCCGCAAATTGACAGATCTTGGTGTTGGTTTCTTTGCAGGCAGGCCTCTTTCTGCCAAGGCAGCACGCTTTAGCAATTTGGGGTTGGTGATTCTGGGAGATACTGATGGAGTCAAGGCCATAGAACCACAGCTTGGTTTGGACCCTTGCAGTATCATGTCTTCCAGAGGAAGCCTTGATAAATCACTGGAGGAAGCTTAAGAATAATTTGCTCATGCAATTGCAAACCCAAAGTATTTCTGTGTTCTAAATAGTAGGTTAACAGAATAATATATTTTCAGGTAATATTTTAAAAATCTATGCTTAATGATATCTGGATATTGGGGATCATGATGATAATATATTATTAACGTAATTATGGGGCTCTTACTTTGTGCTAAGAGCTTTTTTATTGCTATTGTCCTATTTAATTGTTACAGAACGCTCTGATGCGGTTCCCATTTTAGAGACAAGGAAACTGAGGTCCCTTTCACTAAAGCCTTTACAGTAAACTGTGGTGCTTGCTTGGTAACTGTACTCAGTAATGAGGTGCCCATGGGTTGCTGAAGGACCGACAGGAGGCAGAAATAACACTTAGTAATTAAGGGTCAACTGTGTGCCTCGTATACAAGAAACATTTCACTTCCTCCCTATCTCCTCTCTTATGAGTGAGGAACCTTCCTAAATTTACCATTTGGGGAAAAGGTGAAAATTTCACCCTTCATCCATTTTCAAAATGGACGTTAACGTAAATCCACACACTTCGTGATTGAATTACTTCCTTCATATTATGGCTCCAATGTGCATTTCTTTGCATGTGAACACACATCGAGTAGCAGAAAGTCCAAATATCATTTCTAAATATGTCTGAAACTAGGCGTTGCTGTGTAACCTCTCTGGACAGATTGCAGTCTAGAATGTTCCTGTTGTAAATAAAATACCCCGGGATCTCATTCGTTGTCATGTGCCAACCATGAGGCAATGCAAGGATGACAGAGGCTTCCGATGACTGGAAAAAGGTGAAGTGAGAGTTCCCAGGCTTCTCAGGCTGCCTGTGGCTGACTGGAGGCTTCTGACTGCCAGAGTGATGGGTCTGGAGAGAAAGCCTCAGCACTCTGGCTGACGGTGCCTCTCCTTGGGAGCATCTGGCTGGCTCCTGGGTGTTGGTTCTATTCTTTCCTTCTGATCTGCATTTGATTTCCCAAGTGGACTTCTGTCCTGGGCCAGAGAGTCAGTGGCTCTGCTGATTTGCTCAAGGCAGTACTGTTTGTCAGTGGGAAGGAATAAAATAGAATTTCTTTAGCGTGAGTTCGATTTCTTGAGTTGGTTTTTTCCTAAGTGAACTAATGAAATTTCTGAACCTAACTGAAGCATGGTCTGGACTCACAAGAGTATAGACACTTTTTATTTATTTATTCATTTATTTGAGAAAAAGGGAGAGAGACAGAGCATGAGCACAATGTGGGGGGAGGCAGTGGGAGAAGCAGACTTCCCACTGAGCAGGGAGCCCACCATGGGGCTTGATACCAGGACCCTGGGATCATGACCTGAGCCAAAGGTGGATTCTTTTTTTTTTTTTTTAAATTTTATTTATTTATTTGACAGAGATCACAAGGAGGCAGAGAGGCAGGCGGAGAGAGAGGGGGAAGCAGGCTCTCCACTGAGCAGAGAGCCCGATGTGGGGCTCGATCCCAGGACCCTGAGATCATGACCTGAGCCGAAGGCAGAGGCTTAACCCACTGAGCCACCCAGGCGCCCCCCAAAGGTGGATTCTTAACTGACTGAGCCACTCAGGCGCCCCAGGGGTATAGATACTTTGAGAAGCAATGGTTCAACCTCCGATTCTTCTAATATCTCACCAGAATCTCTTCTCCTCTCCAATACCCAAGCTTTATTTATTTATGCATTTTTCAGATCGCAAGTGAAGACAGGCAGACGTTTTGGTGATAACAAGAAACCTTAGCTTCATTTGTTCCTGCCTTTGTCTAGCAAATGTTTGTTGAGCACATACTTTGTTCTGTGCGAAGTTCAGGCAGACAGAGAGGAATGTACCAGAGCACTGATGATAAGGTATGGCGGTAGGTGCGTGTGAGGTCTGAGCGAGTGGAGAGAAGGAAGGCTGTCCTTGCTCCGTGGGAGTTGAGAGGCCTCACGAAACAGGAGACGTGGCAGGGACTCCTGTACAGTACCCCACTACAGTATACCCTTTGGCTGACTCCTTTTCCATTTTTCCTTCCCTCCATAGAGCCGCTATAGCATGTTTCTTCTATTTGCCACTCCTTCCAAAGGGGACCTAGAGATTTGGCCTTTCAGATCTCTCTAGCTGTGGTTTTCGAAGAGGAAGGGGGGCCAGTTTTTCTCCCCAGGGACTTTTGTCAGTATTCGGAGACATTTCTGATTTCATGACTGTGGAAGGAGTCCCACTGGCATCTAGCGGGTAGAGGCCAAGAATGCTTGTAAATATCCTAGAGTAAATGTAGGCACAAGACAGTCCTGTGGGGAAGGAGTAGGATTTGGTGGTTAAGAGCCAGACTCTCAGGGTTCCAATTATTGCTCTGCAATTTAATAGCCACATGACTGGGGACAACAGAAGTACAGAATTACAGGTGGGGAACAGAATTGACAGTGCTTTAGTTTCCTTATCCATAAGTAGGGATATTATATATGAAATGGTTGTTAAGAGGATTTCATGTATTAATTTCTGAACATAATAATGAGTAATACTTGGCATAAAGTTAGATCTTAACTGTTACTATTTTTTTTTTAAAGATTTTATTTATTTATGTGACAGACAGAGATCACAAGTAGGCAGAGAAGCAGGGAGGAAGAGAAGGGGGAGGAAGCAGGCTCCCCGCCAAGCAGAGAGCCCGATGCGGGGCTCGATCCCAGGACCCTGAGACCATGACCCGAGCCAAAGGCAGAGGCTTAACCCACTGAGCCACCCAGGCGCCCACTACTATTTTTTATTTTAAGCAAAAACTTTAACTTTTGACTCCAGAGAGCGTGAGTTCAGAGAATCCAGGGGACCCGAGTTTGTGGCCGTGGCTCTCAGGAGGCTTTGGTGTAAGCATTGGCCACTGTTTTTGTTTCTTTAGTTCCTTTTCGTCCATGGGTTTTATTTTCCACTGTTTCCATCTCTTGATTCTAGGGCCTTCAATAGCTTTGTCTTTCATCCCTTTTTCCCAGGGACCCAAATTCATGCCCTTAATGAACCTTTCCCTGGAGGGCTGAGAAATATATTTATGATTTTCCTTAGCTCTATTTTGGGAATGGTGAGAAAACAGGAAGCAGGTCAGCGGAGAGCTGCCTTACTTCCTGATTGTCACAGCTCCCTTCTCTATAAAATTCCTTGCAAGATTGAGAGGCAGGTGGTACTGCCTGCTTAGTAACTCACTCTTCCCTCTACGCCCACCAGCTCCAGCCCCAAGTTAGGTGCCTACTCCTTCCAAAATACCCTGTAATTGGGTCACAACATCTACCTACTTGAAATCATTTCTAAAAACCAAAGCAGAGAGGCAGGCTGTGTCAGTGGGATTTAAAATGTCCTGGTCTTCTCCTCTCCTTCAAGGTTCTAGAGCTGTTCTGACAACAAAAAAGAGAGCAAACTTGCTATCTTAGTTAGGTAGCACTGTCTTTGTGGCCTAGAACTGGCCTCCACTCAGCAGATCACATTTACTGTCCCATTTTCCCAACAGAATTGACTTGTGAAGATTTTCCTTCTGTGTTTTGAATGGTATCAACAGACTAGAGAAAAATGAAGACATTCAGTCTGTCCTAAGCTCTCTGATTCCTTCCCCGTGACACGGTCATCTCGTCCCTGAATGAGAGCGGTGGCCTCTCAGTGGCCTCCTGGCCTGGCCGGTTCCATTCATTCAGTCTGGCTTCCGAAGCACTGGGCGCCGTTCCAGCTGCTGCCTGTGGAAACGGACCAGGGTGGAAACTGACCAGGATGGCCCCGGTCTCTGCCTGCCTGAAGCTGTCTGTCTGTCTGTAGGGAAGCACTGGCCGCTGAGATAAAAGGTGCCGTGTGCTACCAGGCAAGGAGGCGGGAAGTACTCAGCCCTCCCTGACCGGCATCTGCCTTGGCTGGGGGTGTGTGGGGGGCAGTGTCAGGCAAGGCGTCCAGGGAGAAGGGAGGCTCAGTGTGTCCCACAGTGTGCCTGGCACCTCCATCTGTGCAGGGGGTAGGTAAGCTCCTTCTTGGAGCCCTGCTTTTGCTGATAGCCAGCCTCCCCCCCTTCCCCCCACTATCACCTCTCATCAGGTTACCTTCTCTGTGGCTTCTCTGTTTATTCTCTGCACTGCCTCGGAGGTGATCTTCTGGAATCCTCTGCAGGCCCGGGCATGCCCATCCCAGCCTCCAGGGGCTCCTCGCTGCCCTCAAGATGAAGCGCCCGCCTCTTGGCTTCACCCTGGTACCCTTCATGATCTATGTTGCTCTCTCCATCTCGTGCTCTGAGCTCAGCCATGCCGTTCTGACAACACGCCTGGCTTTCTCTAGCCTTCGGGCTTTTATCCTCCGTACCCATTGCCTGCAGCCATCCTTACTATCTGTGTATTCGTCACTCCTTCAGGAAGTAGCTTCGTTGTCATGCTCCTCAGTGTGTGTCTGAATGACCTGAGGGCTTGCTACAACATGTGCATTGCTGGCCTCACCCCCAGAATTTCTGATTCACAGGACTGTGTGGCACGATCAGAGTTGGCACGTCTAACAATGTCCTGTGGGATGCCGATGCTGCGGGTCTGAGGAGCACACTTGGAAGACCATGGGTACCTGGTTACCCAGAGCAGGGTGACTCTCTAGCCTCCAAGGGGAGTAGCTCACATCCCTCTTCCATTGTACCCCTACTGTCACACTGCATTACAACCACTCACTTCTCGGGCTTCTCTTCTAGTCTGTAAGCCCCTTGAGGAATGACACTTTTACTTCTTCATCTTTATGCTCCCAGTGCTTAGAAATCCTGGATGTTCAATAAACGTTTATCAAAGAGTGAATTTATGAATGAAAAATAACTATTGTTGGAGGCTTTAAAAAACTTTTTTTATTTGTTTGAGAGAGAGAGAAAGTGCACGAGTGGGAGGGAAGGGCAGAGGGAGAGGGAGAAGCAGACTCCCTGCTGGGCAGGGAGCCCAACGCACCTCGATCCCAGGACCTGGAGATCTTGACCTGAGCCCAAGGCAGATGCTTAACTGACTGAGCTACCCAGGTGCCCCCATCGGAGGCCTTAGTAAATGTGCACGAGAACGTTTTTCGCAGCTAGTTTTTCTGATAGTTTTTCCCCAGTTGTGATGGTATAGGCTTATGACATGATGTTGGTGAGATCAGCATGAGTTTGGTTAATGTAAGAGCCAGTTAGCTGTGTGGTTTTGTGTCCAAATTCTAGAAAGGCAGGGGAGGAGCTCATATTAAACCCATTACTGTTTCTGGAATGACTCAAAAATACATAGGTTTTTAAATAGTGTCTTGCTATGAAAATATGTGTCCCAAGAGAAATGCGGTTGTCATATAATTTAGCAGCGTAGCATAACCATGGCCTTTTTATTTGAAATAATAAATCTTATTGAACTGATAGGAAATGTAACCAGATGTTTAAGTCATCGTTTCTCCAAGTCAGAGGGAGGGATAGCTAGACCACTTGCATGTACTTACTCGGTCTGTTTAATTGAGCACCTAGTACGTGCTGCTGGCCCTAGGGTATGGCAATGAGTCAAACACTTCAGCTTTCCGGGTGGGAGGTGCCATGAAGAAGTCAGAGATGTGCGACGTCCTGCAAAGCACCCACTGGGCTCCTTCAGATCAAGTGAGTAGGTGATTCTTAAGCTGAGTCCCGAGTGGCAGGAAGTGACGGCTGTGTCCAGATAATGACACGGAGAGGAGCAATAAGGCCACAAGAATGGTACCAAGGACCTAACTTTAAAACACCTCTTGGAGGAGCCCTAATGCCCCTCTCGTTTTGAAGATAGGAGAGACGATGCCTTATCATTGCGCCTGCTTACCCAGATCTGGGCTCTAAGCTGGCCTCCCTAGCATCCGAAGCAGAACTTCCCAAAGGGGGTTCACTGAATCCCAAGTGACTGGAAATATGTTGGGAATAAAGGCTTCTTCTGACAAGTTCAGAAAACTGCACGTACTTTCTCTTTACATCAACATATCCAGGAAGTCCGACTGGAAAAAAACTTCATTTAATGCAGCATTTGCCCAGGGTGGGGCGGGGGGGGGGGAAGCATAATTTTCACAGTCTCCCATGAGCTGGTGTTTCCATTTGCACACCCTGGATGACCAGATCTAAAGGTGCTGAAAAGAATGTTTCACGTGATGCAGACTTTTCTTTCCTCTTCATGTCCCACTCTTAACCTCCGGGGATTTCGGTTGTTGAAGAGAAGGCAGAGGCAGGATTTCTTGTATTGGTTTTCCACATGCCTTGTGCTCCGTTGTCAGTCCCATTGATTTGGGTGCAAAGATAGGTGGCATTTAGAGCCTGAGAGACCATCGCTCATTTGCTGTCTTCAAGGAGGAGCTGGCTAGAGGGTCACACGGGACGCAAGCTGTTTCTGCACAGGCCTTAAGCCTCAGTTCCTCTAACAGAGAATGGTTTCTGTTTGAAGTGTTCATATTCTGACTTTGTTCTATCTTCTTTTGGTGTGTAAACATTGCTTTGGGTGTCAGCTGACCCTAAGTTAAGGAAGGGGAGAGGACTGACCTGTTTGGGGTTCCTAAGGGCGAGCCTTATGTAGGAATGATGAACTTGGGTCGGACACTATATACTGAGTTTTTGCTGATGTTGTGCAATCTTAATCTCAACCTAAAAAATACTGGCATTTAGATTTCCTTTCAGTTGACCTGTGTTAAGTTTTGGCCCTTCCTGAAGTCAGAGCGGATGTTTTAGTGTCTGTTAATTTTGAAATTGTATTTTTTGTTAGTCTTTATGGGTCTAGTTTGACACAACAAGCCAGGGAAGGTTCAAGGTGGGGCAAGCTCCCTGAGAGTTTCATTTAAGGGAGATCCTGGGATGAGTCTTCATAAAATAATTCAAAGTAAAAGCATTTGGGTCAGTTACCAGGGTTGGAAGGAGGCCCCATCATGTGCTACTGAATTTTTTTTTTTTTTTTTGTGCTTGGGGCAATTTCTAGAAAGATGCATTCAGGGCCTGACTGAGAATAGGGTTAAAAAAGCTGGATCTAAGAATTTGGAAAGACTAGTCTTTTTGGGTCCTCCGTATTGGGGTTCTCTGTTTTCATGGGTTCCGTTCTTCCTACATGAAACAGGAAATTCAGTATGAGTGGTGGGTATGCTGAATACCATTACTGTGGACGGGCTCTCTGTTTCTGCAGTGATGTAGTATCCCAAAAGCCCCCATTCAAGTTGAATATATTCCAGTGATTTGAGCAGAAAACATGTGAGGAGTGGTGGAACGAAGGTAACACTCACTGCTCTTATTCATGGATCTAGCAATTGGGTCAGTGTCATTTTCTAAAAATGTCTTTTTTCTAGGACTTGAGGTTATTTCTACTAAAACAAATAAAGGAAGTCTGGCATCCCATCAACTTAGGTATAATTGTCTCCCGATCAAAGTCATCTCCTCCTGACTTGAGTTTTATTTCATCTGAAATCATTTTCCTCTACTGTTACTAGATCCTGCTGTTTTATATATTATATATATATTTTACAAGCCACAAGTAGAAACAAGAAACAAAAATAAGATGTGGAGTTTTATTAAATTTTATATGTTTCCCCCCTTAGTTCTGAGACCATGTGTATTGCAAGAAAAATCAATATAAAAAAAAAACTGGGGAGGATGTTGATTTGTGGCATTATTATTTTTATTTCCTGGGAAGAAAACAGTTTCATTAGATGTCGTTATGCTGTTTTCCATTGAGAGAGATAACAGTGGGATGGATGGCCACGTTCAGAATCTATATACATTTTTGCTTAACATTTACATGGTGTTTGTATTTGTGTCGTCTTTCTACCGTGGGAGAGCTTGGTAGATCCAGGTTTTCATGAAAGCACATTTATTTTTCCTTGTTGTTGACCTTGGGAGTTAATTTTTGAAAAGCTTGAAGGTGTATCATTTTGATTGATGGTTAAGTTAAAGGATACTCAATACTATGTAATTATGCAGATTTCATTTACATAAAGCAAACGATGATGAGAGAATGAGTAAAAGGGAAGACAGAGTGCCTCTGCTGTGGGATTGTGGATGATTTTGTTGGCTTTCTCATTCTTCTTCCTAACTGTCACTAGTGTTTTTATATTCTTTTAGCAAGTAGTAAAAGGGAAAGAAAAATTTCTCACACGTTCATTTTTATGTCCTCTAGATGTGCATTTCAGGGTGTTTCTTCAAGGAGACTAACTGGGAACAAAAAAGAACTGGCATTATGCTTAGTAAAATCAGCCAATCACAAAGGGACAGGTGTCATATGAGCATGTTTATGGTACCCAGAATAGTGTAATTTGTAGAGACGGAAAGTAGAAAGGTGGTTTCCAGGGACTGGGGGGGAGGGGAAGAGGGGATTTATTTTATTTTATTATTTATTTATTTTTTAAAGACTTTATTTTTATTTGAGAGAGAAAGACTGTGATAGAGGAGAGCATGAGCGGGGAAGGAACAGAGGGAGAGGGACCAACAGACTCCACACTGAGCACAGAGCACTACACGGGGCTGGATCCCACAACCCTAAGACCATGACCTGAGCTGAAACCAGGAGTCAGATGCCCAACCGACTGAGCCACCCAGGTGCCCAACGGACTGAGCCATCCAGGCACCTGGGAACGGGGATTTGGTGTTTCATGGATCCAGGGTATGATTTGGGGAAGATGGAAAAGTTAACATGGGGGGTGGTGAGGGCCGTACAACAGTGTGAATGTACTTAATGCCACCAAACTATCAAGCTAAACATGGTTAAAATGGCGAATTTTATGTGTATTTTACCACAGTAAAAGAAAAGAAAAAAAGTTTAACCAAAAAGAAAAAAAAGAGAGAGAGAGAGAGAGAGAGAGAACTGCTATGAGAGAAGACCATGTCCTCTTATGAGACTGAAGCTGCTCTGGGTGTGCTCTAACCTTGGTGCCACCTGCCACAGGGGCTGAAGCTCTGAGGGGTGCTGAGGGCACAGACCCCAAGAGCTTCTGGGGGTGAGTATAGGTGTCACTCAACCTGAACTTGATACCAAGCTCTTGCCTTTCCAAAAGGTTTCATTTATGAGAGATGAACACTGATGCCAGACAAGTTTGAAATTGTGAATTGGGTGTGCTCTATGTAGGGCAAATTTTTGGCCATATTTGTTTCCTGACTTCTACTTTGGAAATGAAACAGTTTGGTAAAAATTAAGGTTCATTTGAATGTCCTTCAAAACGGTGGCACTTTCCCCATTGATTTTGTTGAGTGTTTCCTCAAATCCAAGTGCCTGCGTAGCCTAACTTTTCTTTTGTTGCATCCATGTTGTTCGAAAGAGAGCATAGACTTTAGGTCTGGACAGGACCAAGTTTCAGTTTGGGCCCTGCCCTGGGCAGGTGGTGTAGGTGGGTGCTCTGCCTGGGCCACAGTTTCTCCATCTATAAAATGTCTAGAACAATACCTCCCTGGTTAAGAGTATTTACTGGGATAACATGTGAAAATGCCTGCTGCTCTCTTGATTACTGGTGGTTGAAACAGTCAGTAGGTTGACCAGATGTCCTAGATCAACCCCACATTTGTGATTGTTTTATAGAAGATGGTCCTTGATGATCAAATTGACAGACTTTTCAGAATTAAAATATTTATTTTTAATTTTTGAAAAAAAAATTTACTTATTAGAGAGTGTGTGCATAAGCAGGGCGGGGGGGCAGAAGGAAAGGAACGAGCAGACCCTCTGCTGAGTGGGCCTCGATCCTAAGACCTTGAGATCATGAGGAAGTCAGACACTTGAACAACTGAGCCACCCAAGCACCCCTAAAATATTTGAAAGGATAGTTCTTTTAGAAAAGGCAAATGGAAAGATGATTATAATTGGTAGCAGGTTTTTAATGCTTTATATTCAACTACATATTCTTGGTTTTTATTGGTACCTCATGCCGTGTTTGTATTCTCCTCAGAGAATGTGAATGATAGTCCCTCCGTGTGTTTGAGACCTCTTACAGTTTGATAGTCTTGGAAAGCCCTTGGATTGGGCTTTGATACTGGCTCTGTCTCTGTCAGCACAGTGACCCTGAACAAGTTACCTCTTTTTCCTCACCTGGAAATTTCTATAGAGGAGCCCATAGAAATTATGAGGGTTGAAGTTCTTTGAGCACTTACTGGGAGACGGTGGTCACTGCGGTAGATGGGTTATGTGGAGGGCATCATTTGGTCCCACGCCTCTAGGAGGAAGCTGCTGTAATTATTCTCCAGTGTAAGTGGGGAAGTTGAGGCACACCAATGTCTAAGGGCACACAGCTAGAGCAGGTGATAGGACTGAGCTGAATGTAGATTCTGAGGTGAGAACTTAGCACTGGGGAAGGCACCTGGTATATGTGAATGCTACTTGCATGTGCGTGCACACATTCACAGACACTGTGCACCCTTAAATTAGTATTTCCTTAAGATGCAAGAGCTACTAGATTATGAAATCTGGAATTCCCTAGGAGGGTAGAGAGGACCAGTTGGTGTGAGAAAGCTCATGTCAGAAGCACAAATTGTGTTTGGTTGTGATTGTAGCTGCTTTGCATTTATTTTTTCTTTGCATTTATTTTTCTTTGCATTTATTTATTATTTTTAATTTTTAAAATTTTTTATTTTTATTTGTCAGAGAGAGAGAGAGAGAGAGAGAGAGAGCGTGCACAAGCAGGCAGAGTGGCAGGCAGAGGGAGAGGGAGAAGCAGGCTCCCGGCTGAGCACGGAGCCCTGGGATCATGACCTGAGCTAAAGGCAGCAGCTTAACCGACTGAGCCACCCAGGAATCCCTCATTGCCTTTTTAAACCAAGAAAATTTCTATATTCCCTGTAAGGTTGACATATACTTTTAAAGGATGTAATTGGGATTTTACTGTTTTTCTTTCGGGAAAAATCAGTTATTTCTCTAATCATTAAGCATCCTGTCCTGAGAATAATTACAGAGGATAAGCTCCAGCCACAGGGGGTAAGCAACTGGCAGTCTTGAAATGTTCTGTAAATAAATTAGTCTGAAAATTGCATTTTAATGTGGTATACTAGTAAAATAGAATTTTACTTGCTGAATTATTCCATGTTAATAATGATCTTTTTCTAAGGATGGCTTTTATTTTTTTTTGTTTTAAATGGGTCGTTGATATCTTCCAAAATAAGTGAACTGTCCTTTGGGATAACCTGTTAGTACTTCCACTTCTGTTTGAGTCTGGAAAACTGATGGAATACAAGAAAGCAGATGGGATTTCAGGTCAAGACTTTGATTTTAGGAAATGTCATTTTCTCAACAGTGTGCTTTGACTAGCTTTGGCCCACAGTACATCCTGACTTAGATGCTATATGTTAATATGAAAATGAGTTATGGCAGCTTACATGGTCTTTATCATAATCTAGGTGATGCTAGCAAAAGGTATTCATTAGTTAACAATGACGCCTTCCAGTAAAACCATTTCAAAAATAATTTCTGAGTAGTGGGTTGGTTGACAGTTATGTGTGCCAGAGATTTTTTTATCATGTTTATTTCAAGAGCCGAATTCTGAACAGAGAAAATCAGGCTGCCAGTGTGTGGTGGACATATTTCTCATGATTAATAGAGGAGCAAAATACAGTTGATACAGAGTGAATATGCAAGTTTGACACTAGACTTTGGAAGAAGAGAGGCTATCAATGGGAGAAACTGGAAACTCCCATTTACTTGAAGAATTGTGTACTTTGTTTACATTTTCCTTGAAGGCTAATTTTGATTAATCAAAATGTGAAGGTTGCATGTAATCTTAAACTGTTAATTATAGACCCCAGGGAATCATTAGCTTTCAAAAGAAGTGGGCACGTCTGTTAGAGTGTTAAAAAGAAAATAAATATCAAGTAGGTCACTGTTGTAGAGTATTGTTTAATTATTTTTCATTGGTCAAAACTCCAGGGTATTGCCTTAAATGGATAAAATGGAGGTATGTAATAAATTACTTGAGTGGTAGGGAAGCAGATTATGTAAGTACTTGAAGTTTTTCTCGCCTATTAACTGGCTTCCACTCTAGGGAAATACTTGCTTTTTCATGATAAAATTTCTCAGGTACTTAAAGTGTGTTTACATTTTGGTTGTGCCCCCTCTACTTCGTATGGAAAGAAATCCCAGAATCTCAAACCTCCCACCGCTCCTTGTTCAGAGGAGTGATTTGGGAACTAGCCAATCTTGCATTAGCGAAGAGGGTAACTGGTTAGAGAAACGGAGTCATTTCCATGAATCTTTGGAATCAGTCCTATACAGGCCGTTATGGGTTGAATTGTGTCATTCTCCCCCCGGCCCCTGCCTTCGCTCCCACCTCCCCACCCCCCGACCTTCGCTCCCACCCCGCCATCCCCCTACCTTTGCTCCCACTCCAGGGTTTATTGAAGTTCTAACCCCTGGTACCTGTGAGTTTGACCTCACATAGAAAAGGGACTTTAAAGACCTCATCCTGTTAAGATGAGGTCATACAGGAGTATGGCAGGCCCATAATCCATTATGACTGGTGACCTTGAGAAGAGGGAAATTTGGACACAGACCAAAGGGAGAAAGCCCTGTGATGATGAAGGTACAAAGAGGTGGAAGGAAGAGGCCATGTGAAGGTGGGGGCAGCCTGGAGTGATGTTGCTATAGACCAAGGGATGCCCAGGGCCTCCAGCAGCTGGAAGACGCAGGGAAGGACCCTCTCCTTTGGAGGGAGCAGGGACCAGCCAACACCATGATAGCGGAATTCTAGCCTCTAGAACTGTTGAGACAATTAATTCCTGTTGTTTTCAGCCTCCCAGTTTGTGGTTGTTCCAACCACAAGAAGCTGCAGGAGGATCAGACCTCCCGAGTTTGAATCCGGGCTTCACATTCTAATGCTCTGATTGATCTTAGGCAAGTTATTGACGCTTTCAGTGCCTTGGTTTCCTCATATGTGCAACAGGACTAAAAAGAGTACCCTCCTCATGTAGTTGTTTTGAAGCTAACACCTGTATGATGCTTTGAATAATGCTATTATATGTAAAGAATTTGTAAAGAATACAGTCATTTCAAAGCCATAAATGGTTTTCGACAATTCAGAAAATATCCGCTGACCTTCCTTTTTCACAGCAGGCCCCGAGCTAGACGGTGAGGGTGAACCAAGCAGATGGGGTCTCTGCCCTCCCAGATCCTTCAGGTGATCCTTCCCTTTCTTAACGTGAAGAAGAAAGGAAAGCGGGTTCCATGTGGCATCATTATGGGCAAGAACTGGGACCTCAGAGAGTCTAGCACAGAACCTTCCTACTGGGCCGGCAGTGAACATGGGAGCCGTACTGCCTGGTGTCAAATTCCGGTGCTTGCTAGCTCTCACCTTGGGCCGTGATAGAATTTTTAACTTTCTCTGCTTCCACATCTGCAAAATGGGGACATACTGGAATCCTCCCTAATGGGGTTATGGTGAGGATTAAATGAGTTAAAATGCATAAAGTACCTAGATGAGTGGGCACCCGATAAATGTTATTATATTATAAAATGATCCCTGAGAGATCTTAAATTTGTAAATGAATTTTTGTGATAATTATTAAGTGTGGCGATCAGACGTATTAAGCATGGATCAGACATAGCTCCTTTCCACATAGACTCATGGTCAAGTTGTGGCGGGGGTGGGAGCGTCATTTTTTACATGGTAGTGAAATAGCATATGAACAAAAAATGATGGTAGAAATTAGAAGGAGCATGACTAATTTTCCTTGGGGTACCAGGGAAGGTTTCTCAAAGATGAGTTTTGGAGGTTGAATAGGAGTTTGCCAGGCAGCAAAGGAAAGAAAGAACATTAGGGGAAATAAGAGTAGTAGATCCAAATGCATGGGGTCTTAACCATGACAGGTGCAGAAGACACCCAGGGGTCACTCACATGGTATGAGAGTGTAGATAGATCCTGGGACCAGGGTTCAGATTCTGCCATTTACTGCTGTGTAACCTTAAGCTACTTTCTTGACGTCTCTCTGCCTCTGTATTTTCATCTTTTAGTGATAACAGGCTCTGGGGCGAATAAATGAACATATTAATTTAAAGTGCCAAAGTAAGTGCTCAAAAGTATTGGCTTTAATTAACATCATTACCCTTGTATTTGCTATTGAAAGACAAGGGTTAGGAGGCTTACTTACTATTCTCCGTCTAGTTCATGGATTCCCATGGGCCTGTGTAATGCTGCACCCTTGAGTCCATAGACATTCCTGAAAACAACTTTTTTACCATTTGACATTGGGATTAGGAGGTGAAGAAAACACAATGTACTTTGTTTATAGGGGGAAAATGATTCAGGTAGGCTAGACATTGGCACAGAACCCTGTGCAGATTGCTGATTAGGCAAAATAAGAAAAATAAACCAGCGTGTTGAGCCAGCATCATTTTTTTTTATAATTTTATTTTTTATAAACATATATATATATGTATATTTTTCCCCCCAGGGGTACAGGTCTGTGAATCTCCACGTTTACAAACTTCACAGCATTCACCATAGCACATACCCTACCCAATGTCCATAACCCCCCCCCAACCCCCCTCTGCCCAGCAACCCTCAGTTTGTTTTGTGAGATTAAGAGTCACTTACGGTTTGTCTCCCTCCCAATCCCAACTTGTTTCATTTACTCTTCTCCTACCACATTAACCCCCCATGTTGCATCTCCTCTCCCTCATATCAGGGAGATCATATGATAGTTGTCTTTCTCTGATTGACTTATTTCGCTAAGCATGATACCCTCTAGTTCCATCCACGTTGTCGCAAATGGCAAGATTTCATTTCTTTTGATGGCTGCATAGTATTCCATTGTATATATATACCACATCTTCTTTATCCATTCGTGTGTTGATGGACATCTAGGTTCTTTCCATAGTTTGGCTATTGTAGACATTGCTGCTATAAACATTCGGGTGCACGTGCCCCTTCGGATCACTACGTTTGTATCTTTAGGGTAAATACCCAGCAGTGCAATTGCTGGGTCATAGGGTAGTTCTATTTTCAACATTTTGAGGAACCTCCATGCTGTTTTCCAGAGTGGTTGCACCAGCTTACATTCCCACCAACAGTGTAGGAGGGTTCCCCTTTCTCCACATCCTCGCCAGCATCTGTCATTTCCGGACTTGTTAATTTTAGCCATTCTGACTGGTGTGAGGTGGTATCTCATTGTGGTTTTGATTTGTATTTCCCTGATGCCGAGTGATATGGAGCACTTTTTCATGTGTCTGTTGGCCATCTGGATGTCTTCTTTGCAGAAATGTCTGTTCATGTCTTCTGCCCATTTCTTGATTGGATTATTTGTTCTTTGGGTGTTGAGTTTGCTAAGTTCTTTATAGATGTTGGACACTAGCCCTTTATCTGATATGTCGTTTGCAAATATCTTCTCCCATTCTGTCAGTTGTCTTTTGGTTTTGTGAACTGTTTCCTTTGCTGTGCAAAAGCTTTTGATCTTGATAAAATCCCAATAGTTCATTTTTGCCCTTGCTTCCCTTGCCTTTGGCGATGTTCCTAGGAAGATGTTGCTGCGGCTGAGGTCGAAGAGGTTGCTGCCTGTGTTCTCCTCAAGGATGTTGATGGATTCCTTTCTCACATTGAGGTCCTTCATCCATTTTGAGTCTATTTTCGTGTGTGGTGTAAGGAAATGATCCAATTTCATTTTTCTGCATGTGGCTGTCCAATTTTCCCAACACCATTTATTGAAGAGGCTGTCTTTTTTCCATTGGACATTCTTTCCTGCTTTGTCGAAGATTAGTTGACCATAGAGTTGAGGGTCTATTTCTGGGCTCTCTATTCTGTTCCATTGATCTATGTGTCTGTTTTTGTGCCAGTACCATGCTGTCTTGATGATGACAGCTTTGTAATAGAGCTTGAAGTCCAGAATTGTGATGCCACCAACTCTGGCTTTCTTTTTCAATATTCCTTTGGCTATTCGCGGTCTTTTCTGGTTCCATATAAATTTTAGGATTATTTGTTCCATTTCTTTGAAAAAAATGGATGGTACTTTGATAGGAATTGCATTAAATGTGTAGATTGCTTTAGGTAGCATAGACATTTTCACAATATTTATTCTTCCAATCCAGGAGCATGGAACATTTTTCCATTTCTTTGTGTCTTCCTCAATTTCTTTCATGAGTACTTTATAGTTTTCTGTGTATAGATTCTTAGTCTCTTTGGTTAGGTTTATTCCTAGGTATCTTATAGTTTTGGGTGCAATTGTAAATGGGAT